>NC_134531.1:202394782-202706448 GCF_050624435.1 Tenrec ecaudatus
ATACCTCTATGTCCGTGAGACTTCCTCTTTTTCAACATCATGACCCCAGTGCTGCTTCCCATTCTGGACTGGATCGGATCACGTACATAGATATGGGCAAGAGATAAAGCTCGCGACACACAAAATCCAGGATTCAAGAGTAGTGCAGGACCAGGAAATGTTACCTTCTGGTGTTCCTTGGACCACTAAAGGCTGGAAAAGAATGGATGGCACATGAAAACAATAGGTTTTCAAGGAGGTCTGCTGGCCTAGTTGATTTTATCCTGGACCACTCAGCACAGATCAGGAGTTTGTAACCACCAGCCTCTGCAGGGGAGTGAGAGAAGCCTTTTAACTCTTATAAAATGTTACATCCTTGGAAACCCAAACACAAAGTTTTATCCTGTCCTGCAGACACACACTGGGTCATTCCTGACTTGATGTGAATAAAATATTGTTCAGACTCATCTACACACTTACGCTATTATAAAATGTTCTGCTTCCATTTACTATGAGTTATTATTTGTATCTCCAGTTTGTTTGTTTTGTTTTGTTTAATCCTACACAGGTGTTGCTGTTCCTTTTAGGTGCCATCGAGTTGGTTCTAACACATCGATCCACATTGTCCCCAGAACAGAGCAACACCAAGACCTGCACCATTCTCACCATTGTCGTCATGTGGGAACCAATTGTTGCGGCCACTCTGTCAAAGTATTTCATTGAGAATCTTTGGTTTTAATTGTTTCTCTGCTTTAAAACATATGACACATAGCCTTAATCCTATCTCTCTCCGAGAGTATGTTTGTAATTATTTAAGTTTATAAAGACTAGAGTTAGGAAAGGTATGCTATTTAAAAGTAATCAATTTTTATTGTGTTCATTTGCTAAAGCAAGTATAACAGAACATAGAGAATTTATAAAATTAACTCAGTTGATTATAATAATTTGTATGATTTAAGTTCTATATTGAGTTTGGCACACAAAATTATAGCCAATGAAATAATATTTAGAATTGTGGACAATATTGCTTATCTCTAAAATGTGTGGAGAATTTGAACACAAAACTATTTATAATATTGGTAATACGGTGTCAGTTTTTCTGTTTTCATTTTTTATGTTGATGACCAACAGTGCTTTTATGTACTCTTTGGAAAGCTGTTTGGAAAGAAAATCCAGGTACCACTGCTAGCAGCCTGCAGCACTAGACTGGATTCTCACAACAGTATTTTGCAGTGCGCTCATTCTGAACCTCTCTGAAAGGTTCCTTCACTGCTTCCTATGGCAGCGCTAACTCAAGTGGGCTGCACAAAGTCACAGTCCTCACTCTGTCAACGTTCCTCAGCTATGTAACAGGCAATATATTTGTATACTTTTTTCCTCCAATGTAATTTAATATTTTCCTTAAGAAGATGGGAAAAATAGTAGATTGTTTAGCAGATGCTACTGTTGTTTTAAGGTGACATGAAGTTGTATCTGACTCATAGAGAATTTATGTACCATGGAATAGAATATTGCCCAGTAATGTGACAGATTCAAAATCTTCATGTTGGAGCCTTTTATTTTATACCGGGTTAATTCATCTCATTGACTTTCTCCTTCTTTTTCACGAATCCTCTACTATTCCAGGCATGAGGACCATGCCACAAATCGGTCTGAAAAGGGTATACATTGAAGTTTTGTCATCCTTATTTCTAAGGAGCATTCTGGCTGTACTTTAAAGATACATTGGTTTGTTTTCCTGGGAATTCATGGTCCTTTCAATATTCTACATGAGTACCATAATCAATTTCCACAATTCTTATCCCGTGTTCCTTTTTCATGATACACCTTCTCACACACACACACACACACACACACACACACACACACACACACACACATATTAGGAATTGGGAAAACAGCTATGAGAGGAAAAAAGGATCACCACGAGTGAAAGTGAAATTCGTGTATTATTTGCTTTAATTTAGTACACAGTAGAGAGACTCATAGCCAAATTTGAAAGATAGAAATCTAGATATCCATCACCTTTGTTTAGGCATAAAATTTCTGGGAGTTTTTTTGGTGAAAACTTTTTAAATGATATCTCAATCCAGAAATTTCACATAGCATAATTTTATTTCCTGTTCAAATAAATGTTCTTACAAAGGTGGCTGTTTCTCTTCCTCCAAATATACAAAGAATCCACAAAGAATAAGAATATAGATACATATAAAATCAACAAATATAATCAGAACTCAATACAGATAATAAAAATATTTTGAAAGAGCATTTAACATGACTATCAAATATGAGAAGTTCTAATCCACTAACTCATAAAATTCACTAACTCAAACTCACTGCCTGTAAAGTCAAGTCCATCTCATAGCGGCACTGTGAGACAGGGATGAACTGTTCCCATAGGTTTTCAAGAGTGCAATTCTGTACAGGAAGAGAACACCTCATTTTTCTTCCAATTGATTCATTAGTAACAGGGAAAATGCAGCATAGACAAATGTGACACAGCTTTAACAACGAATGTCAATAGTTAGACACCTGGGATTTAGATTGCTTTCACAGAAAATATGAGAAAGCACACTGATTATAAATTACTAATGTGAATCCTCATGTGTGATAAAGATTGAATGTCAATTTAGTAATCTGAGATTTAGAACGACTTGTCCATTCCTAGATTAAGACATAGCAAATAAATTGCTTCCTTTATTATTCAGTGCAGCTTTACTGATCCATTTGAATTACACAAAACAAAATAAAACCTATACTGTTTCCATTTATTAGAATTAGTTAAAACATGAGGACAAATATGCACAGATATCAATATTCAATATGAATTAATCCATATGTAACAGTTGTATTAATAGGATAACTACTTCTGTGGGGTTTTTTTTGTAAATAAAGGTTCTTATCCTGACTGTTACTATTGTTTCAATTTAGGATTGTATAAGTTCCAGTTTACCGATATCTGAAAAAAGGAAACAATTGCAGCTTTTAAAATGCTGTATTAATTACCTCAAGTTTTAGAATAAAGCTCTTTAGATGATCAGGATACAATAAACAGGCATTCTAAAGGTGAGTCTTAAGAGTATTACTATAGGAGAGTCCATAAAGGGATCATAGATGCCATAATGAATTTTATTTTCTAATTACAGCTCTCCTTTCTATGAGCTTGTACTAGCTGTCAGATTTTTATATTAACAAAAATCACAAACTATTTGAATCATTATTAGTATCATAGCTAGGCATCATCAATAATATTTCTATTTTCATCCCTCCAAAGAATTATTGACTTTCAATATACAACTTTGTCAAAAGCATGTGTCGCATAACAGGTTTTTATATGTATAGTATATCTTTTTTTCCCATGAATGTAAAACAGAAATCTGTGTCCCTAGTATATACACCAAGTTTTTTTATTCTCCCAAGTATTAAATTTTGATTAGAAATATTGTACTCTGAATACCCCTTTAGAATACTGAAATACATAAAGTTTCCTTGTGATGTGTTTTTCTCTGTAGTTAACTAATAAAAGAAATGTAACTTGCAGGAACATATAATTCAGACGTATTGAAATATATAGGTATTTAGACAGGGCTTTCTAGAGAAACAAGCCAGGATACTTATGGTTTTATATATATTTATATAGACAGATATAGATATATATATATATAAAACACAAGAAATAAAGAGTTAATTAATCTATAGAGCAGTACAAATGGCTCAGTGCCACTCACTTCATAAGAAAGTGGCAGTCCTTCAAGGTTTGAGGGCTGGCCAGGTAGTCCTCCAGAGTCTATAAGGCATGTCAAGCTATCCGGCTACAGGCAGCAAACAACAAGGCAGTTCACCAACACTCAGTCAGATGACAGGGTCCGACAGTCCCCAGCTCAAGCGATTTATACTTCAGTAATGTGGCAAAGCAGGACTTGAAAGAACCTCAAACTACACATACACAGTCGACGGGTTGGGTGTCCCAAAGGTAGTATAGCTTGCAAGTTGAGGCACAGAACCAGCTAAGGCACCTGTACAATGGTCTGATAATCAAAGAGCAAGAGACAAGAAAGATGAGGCTCGCCAAGCCATTTAGCACCCCACCCTTCAATTAATTTCACATGTGTTAATTGGCCAGGTTAACCCAATAAACCTATCAATTACAATAGAAACATACGATGTGGGCATACTGAAAAAAAAATCCACCACAATTCACATATAAAATCAAATAAATATGATGCAAAAAAAGTGTAACATTAAAAAAATTACTCCTATAGAACCCAAACAACTTCGCACGCAAAAATATTCAATAAAAATAAAGAATATCGATAATAATTTTCCTTATAAAACGATTATATATGAGAATGAAATGCAGAATAAAACAATCCCAATAAATACATTTTGACTTATAGTTCCGATAAATGGCTTTTGAGATTGTAAATCGCTTTGTGAGCAGCTAGTCTCATTGTCTGGTGTTTGAACCATCTAATCTTGTGGTGAGCAGTCCAAAACTCACCAGACGGCACCACCAAGTAAGTGGAACCAGCAAATGAAGCTTTAGGTGAGTGAGTCTAAATTAATGAGAGTGAAACAACTTGAGCAAAAATTGCCACCATGTTGAAACAAAGTTAAAATATCTGACATATATCAATGAATGTTATGTGTATAAACAGTTGACTTACATCATACCTTGATGTGTACATTTTTTAAATTAAGAAAAAAATAGTTAAAGAAGTTTGAGTTTCACCCAAACTTTATCAAACAATGATAGAACAGAGTATGATTTAATGCCCTACTATTTTTCTTCATGTAAAATACAATTGGAAAATTAAATATGCACTATTTATCCATTATTAAACATATAATAATTAAAATCCACAAAAGTATCAACTACTATTAATAATTCATTGAATTTAAGTAAAATGTTTTTCAAATAATTAAGAACCACTTATTGATATACTCCCCATGTTTCTTAAATAGCAAAATGTATCAAATTTAAAAATTTATCTGAATATCAAAATGAAAGATTATGTGATTGAAATGTTTTATTCAGGCAACAAAAGAAGCACACAAACATGTAGCAGGAACAAAAAGCCTTAAGGAAAACAGGAATATCTAAAAATCATCCTGTCAAGAGCACTCTTGATTTCCTTGTTCCTCAGGCTAAAGATTAGTGGATTCACAAAGGCAGGCACTATGGAGTAGAACACAGATGTGAGAAAATTTTGAACAGTTGATACATTTGAGTTGGGGCCGAAAGAAGCAAATATTGCAGAGATTAGACACAAAATAACTGTAGCTAGCTGTGGAGAACAGGTGGATAAGGCTTTGTTTCGAGCTTCCATAGATTTCATCCGGAGCACAGTAGAAAATATGTTAACATAGGAGGTAAATAAGACAACAAAGCAGATTAAGACAAAGACAGAACTGACTGCAAGAACCACTGTTTCAGAATACTGCACAGACTGGGATGAAAGGCTCAGTATTTGAGGAAAGTCACAGAAAAACTGGTGAATGGCATTGGATTTTGTGAAGGGCAGACTGAACAAGGTGCCTGTATGGATTGCTGAACACACCAGGCCACTGGCCCATGAGCCCCCTGAGATCTGTGTGCACAGCCGTGGGGTCATGATGAGCTGATAATGCAGAGGGTGACAAATGGCAACATAGCGGTCATAGGACATGACCACAAGGAGAAAAAACTCGGTGGCTGCAAATAAGATAAACAGGAAAACTTGAGTCACACATTCTCTGAGAGAAATCACTTTACTGTCCATCAGAGAATTTAAAACTGCTTTGGGGACAGTTACTGAAATGCAGCCAAAATCTAGCAAGGACAAGTTGGCTATAAAGAAGTACATTGGGAAATGAAGGTGCTTGTCTGTTATAATGACAGTAAGAGTTAGAAGATTTCCAGCCGTGGATCCCAGATAAACCAGTAGGAAAAGCAGACCTTGCAAGACCTGGAGCTCCCGAGAGCTTGTGATGTCCATGAGGAGGAATTCGGTGATGATGGTGAGGTTGTCCATGTCTGCTAACACTCTCTTCTTTCCCTGGAATGAAATGTTAAGGGGATAAAATTATGGAACCTACCAAAACATATACTTTGACTATCCTCTTCAGACATTAAAACTCTGACAAAAGTTGATCTATCATAAATAATTATTTTATTTAATAATAGCTTTATTTTGTAAGTAAAAAAGTAGAAAATTTTAGTGAATAAGAAAATCACAATTCTGCATATAGTACATACAAATATGTTAATATCCATATAGCTATTTCAATTACCTTTTGTAATTTAATTAAAGTCACAAGAGAAAGCAGTAAAATAAAAATGAAGCATTGTTATCTGAGCACACAGCTTGCATTTTTCTCCTCGCTCTGTTAGTATGATTATCCCTCATACAGTACTCTGATATAAAACCCAACCCTGGGCTTTTTTATAGTCCCTTCAATGAAAGGTCTCTGTAGTAGATTATTCTTTGTCCTTAGTGGCATATTTTATCTAAGCCATAGAAGTGATATGTTTGATGTTCGGTGATGGGAATTGTAATTTGAAGTTTGCTAGTGTACTTATAGCCTTAAATCCTCGGGGAAAGCAACTAATTACAGCCTTCAGAAAAGATAAAGCCCTTCAATAGCTGCTTCCTCCTATATATTTGCACCTCTCAGTGAGAGTAATTAGAGTCATTAACTGAATTTTTAGAGATAACAGTATAATAGAATTTTGAAAGATATGAAATAGAAAAAGTTTTCAAAATAAATTCTTGGTCAAAATTCTTATCACTTGGTAATATGATTAAGCCATTTTAGGAAAGATAGAATAAGTTTTAGAGTTTTATAAACTAAAGTACCATATAAATATATTGAAGCCTGTGTGTAAGAATGACTTATGAAAGGAAGATTGATGTGCTCACTTCAGTCAAGCAAAGTAACATCTAAAACAATGACAAAGTATTTATTAATGGTAAATCACATGCAATAAAACTGAAATATGACATCAATAGAATGAGACATGTATTGTCTTTTATTGAAATATGTATAGCTCCTACTATAAAATTGAAAGCACTCCCTTATTGATGCTTCTGAGAGTGTAGAAATAAAATAGTAAATAGCCTCAAGCCTGAGATGATCACCAGGATTCCCAAAAAGATTTGAGAAGAATGTAGATGGTGCCTGCCTATCATAGAGAATAGAGTCTGGGGTCATAAAGGTTTTCCTCCAAACAAGCAGCCATCTAAGTGAAGTATCAACTAAGTCCAAATGGAAAAAGCACATCAGCCTGTATGATCGAATGATTGTAAATAATAAAATCCAAATCTGAAAAATGGAGTGGTATCAACTGGAATTGTGAACATCAGGTTTGCACAAGACAATGAAAGACAGTGGAAGCCCAAAGTCCATTTGCAGGGTCATTACATAGATTAGGCTTACAGTGACTCCCCTCTGACCAGAGAGTGGAGTAGCCTTGCTGTCATGAAGAGTACATGGGAACGTGGATTTGGGCAGGAATTATTGTTGCTGTTGTTTCGGTTCACATGTTTGATATAGACCGATCATCACATTATGCACAACAGAATGAAGCACTGACTTGATCGTTGCCATCCTCACGATTATTCCTGTACGTGAGCTCATTGTTGAAGCCACTGAGTCAATCCATCTCCTTGATAGCCTACCTTTTTAGGGGATGTGGGTGTGGGGTGGGTGCCTCATCACTTTACCAAACACACTGTATTCTCCAGGGATTGATACTTTCTGACAACATATTCAAAGTATGTAAGACAACATCTCCCCATCCTTTCCTCTATGGAACATTATGCATCATTCCTCCCGAGAGAGATCTGTTTGACCTTTCAGCTGTCCGAGATACTTTCATTCTTCTTTGCCAGCATCACAATTCAAATGTGTCTTTTATGATCATCTTATTCGATGTCCAACTCTCACATATCCATTTAGCTGTTGAAAATATTATGATTTTGTGTCAGGTGCCCTCAAGCCCTCAAAGTAACATGCTTGCTTTTCAACAGTTGAAAGAGATCTTATGCAATAGCCTTGCCTACTGCTATGCACCTTTTGATCTCTGGACTGTTGCTCTCATAAGCACTGATTGTGCACACAAGCAAGAGAAAATCTTTCTGTACTTCAAATTATTCCTTATTGATCATAACCATACATGTTTCTCTTGTTGGGGGGGTTTCTTTTTTCTTTTTAATTGTAATCTATACATAAGGCTGCAATCTTTGATCATCATGGCAGATGTAGATAGGTATAAATTGCACAACTTACCAATGAACTCTCTTTGTACCCATTTTAAGTTGTTTTCATTTCAATTGAGATAATTTTCACTATTTTATTTTGTAATTCCTGATAGCTTTTTTGTTTTTTATGTTTTTTTATGTATGAAATCCAAGATAGGAAAATTTCTAGAGACAGTAATGGATTAATTGTTCTTAGGGTACCTGAGGGGAGTTGATGGAAATGCGGTGCTAATAAAAATGAAAGGGAGACATGTCCTAAAATTGATTAAGGTAATGATTGTTCAACTTGATATTATTGAACTATTGAACTGTATAATATGTGGTTTACATGCGCATAAAACAAATTTTGAAAGTATAAAGCCAAGAGAATTAAATAAAAAAGAATTGAATAAAAACAAGTAGGATGCTCAATCATGACAAAGTAACCTGATAAATGCTACATCTCAGGGCACAGATCCCAAAGGCACCAGTGAAAAGTGAGGAGAGATGGCTTCACCAGGCAAATACACGACTGCACACAGCGAAGGGAGAGGAGAGCAAACAGAATGAATCAACTTGTAATTCTGATGAAATAATTAGCTTTTGTTAGGTTTCTATGTTGAAAATCATAGTAAAATATTAATGAATATATATACTTAAGAATAAAATACTTCTGTAACCATAGACTTTGACTGTTACCTAATGTGAGTGAGCCAAGGGGTCACTGAGTGCAACATCACGATGCTCTGTCTCAGCATCATGCACCATCTGTACAAGATCTCCTGATTGTTCATGCCCCAGTGAAATCACTCTGCAGGAACACATCTTGAAACTTTTGTTTGAGGAAGAAAGTTCTATGTGGTTTCTACTTCCCTTGGAAATTTTGCTACTCTCATTTGCTTATTAATTGCTTCTTAACTTTAACCTCTTTATCACTGCAGAATAACTGACCATGTGGTGGTTATGCATTGGGGATCACGTATCCACAGTTCAAAATGACCTGAAGATCTATAGGACGAAATTTGGACTTTCTCCTCCTGTAAATGGTCTTGGAAGCACACAACTGGTTAACATAAATCAGCACTTGCTTGCTATCAGTGAATTTGATTTTTCTAATTAAGGCAACACTTCTTAATAGGTTCTTATATATAGTATTTGTGATCTCTATTGATTATAATAAGTGTACAAAATTTATGTATTTTTAATTAATAATTATATGTGATTAATAATTAAACTTACAATGAACAATTAATGCTAACTGGTAAATGATTAATATCCTGTATTTTACTCCTCCAGCTTATAATATTCATAGAAATGGCTACATGGATCTCACAGTATATCCATGATATAAAGATATGGAAGTTTCCTCATTGAAAGATCAGTGAGAAATGACTCAGAAAGTTGTTTATCCCGACATTTTACAAAGTTTTATCAGCTCTGCTCACAAATCCCCAGAGGAGCATAAGATTCCACCACAAGCCTCAACAGGAAGGCATTCTACTCCAGCTCCCTGGGTGAGTAAACAGACCCTGGATTAAATGCACAGAAGCACTGGACTTCATTAAGGCTCAGCCTAAAGACACTCAACACTAGTTAAGAGGTCCAGGAAGCCCAGCTTTCCCAATTCAATGCCCAGAGGCACTCCACTCCTCAAACCAGCCCCCAGCAAAAAGCATTCAGTGTTACTTGCTCCCTGGTTTGAGAAACCGATGACCCTGTTCCATGATCTGGCTGCTTGTCTGTTTTTGCTCTTCTGATGTTATAGCTGTTTCTGGATTCGGGAAGTTCAAGGTGCAGGGTTCCAGGCTTTGCAGGACTTGCTCCACTCCAGGCTCTTCTAGTAATGCGATCTCTTCTGATGCTTCTCAGAGGGCTCATTGGATACAAAGAAGGGAATCTGTTCACAGTCACAGGAGAATTGTATCAATGTTCACCCCATCTCTCTGCCCAATCTTACTAAATCCATGCAGGTAAAGGTAATTTGATCAGAATTAGAGAATTTGTCTAGAAGTATCACCTTAAATAAGTTATTACCCCTGTACTAATTATGTGTAGTCTATCACTAGATTCCACTAATATTTGGCCATTGTATTTTAGTTTGGTGGCTTTTTGTTGCTGTACTGCAAAAGCTAAGTCGCTGATATTTTAAATGTCAGTATGGATACCCAAAGTGAACAATTTTCAGTGGAGCTTCCAGACTAAGAAGAGTCATAGAGGAAGAATGTTGCTGCAAAAATTTGGTAATTACCACAACTTTGAATGTGCACAACATGGTTCCAGGAAAATTGATAGTCATCAAAATGAAATGAAACACATCAAGATGGATATCCTAGGATCATAAGTGAGCTGAGTAGGACTGGTCATCACTATTGAATCAGAAAATCATGTGATATGGTATGCAGGAGATGACACTATAAAGAGAAATGGCATAGCGTTCATTGTCAAAAAGGTATTTCAAAATTAGTGTTGAAGTACAATGAGGTCCGTGGTATATTTCTCCCCCTTCAAGAATATGTAATTAATACAAATATTATTCAAATTTATACACCAACCACAAAAGGTAGTGATAAACCAATTGAAGAGTTCTATAGACTTGAGTGTGAAATTGTTGAAACATGAAAATAAGGTGCCTTGATAATAATTTGCAGAAGGAATATCAAACGTTGGAAAAAGACAAAATGAAACAGAAGTTGGAAAATTGAAACTTGATGATAGAAATGAAGGTGGTGATAACATGATTGAATTTTGCCTGGTCAAAGATTTGTTCATAGACAATATCCTTTTTCAACTACGCAAACAGTAACTATGCATATAGACCTCTCAGGAAAAAATATGAGATCATGGAGAAGAGTAATGCCAACAACTGAAAGTAGGCCAGCGGTTAACTCTGGAAATATAGGTCATAGGTAAATCAGGTTGAAGTTGAAAAAAATTAGCACAGGTCCATGAAATCAAAAATTTCAACTTCAGTTTATCCCAGCTAAATTTTGAGAACATTTCAAGAAGAGATTGACTGCAAAAAACACTAATAAGAGAAGACCTGGGGGCTATGGGAGAACATCAACAGCATCATCTAAAGAAAGGAAAAAGGCAAGAAGTCAAAATTGACCAGTAATTATCATGTGTGAAAGGCAAATATTTTTCTGTTAGGAGGCATTGAATTTATGTTCTTGGTAATGGAATAATGATGTGGAAAAGACATCAACAATGATTCATATAATCAGGAGTATCATCCATGGCCCTGATTTATATACATATAGAATTTGTGGCATCAGAGAGTTTTCCTGTGTAATTTTTGCCATAATTAGAAAAAATAATGACATGAATAATAATGAGTACAAGGAAGAAGAAAATGCTCTACAACTGAATGTGGTGCTAATTGTACTATTCCCATAGGATTGAAGTATTGAACTCATGCCATGCAGATGAAGGGCTAATAAAACTGTTAAAATAGCCAAAGATCATTAAAAAATAAGAAAGAAACAAAAAATCAAAGTGGATGTCACCAGAGACACGCTGTGTATGTCAAACTTATAGTTAATCATAGATGAGCCAAAGCTAATAGGAAAAAAAAATGAAGTCAAAGAACTGAACAGAAAATGTCAAAGGGTACTTGAGAAGACAAAGTAAAAAATTATAATGAAACTTGCAACATTTTATTCCAGAATTGTTAAATTCAAAACAAAAAAGAATGCACTCAGCATATCTTTATCTGAAAGAACTCAAAAAAAGTTAGAGCCTTGGGTTGCAACTTTGAAAGATGGGGAAATAGATCTACATGCATATATTTATAGGTTTAGTATTAAGGCAACTGATGGGCATTGTACTTCCACTCAAGTTCTTTCTCAATGCAAGAACACTTTCTTCGATCAAATTGGCATTCTGTGATGCACACCTTCCAAACACAATCTTTGAAGACAAATGTGTGCATAAGCAAATATGGTGAAAAAAGCTGATGGTGTCCGGCTCTCAGAAGATACAGTGTCTGGGGTCTTTAAGGCTTGCAGGGAAACAATCAGCCATCTATCTCAGAAGCCACCAAGTCAAAATAGAAGAATCACACCAGCCTATGTGACCACAAGGTGTCAAAGGGATCAGGTATCAGGCATCAAAGAATAAAATCATCTTATCATTGTAAATTAGGGGGAGTGCAGA
The DNA here is from genome assembly GCF_050624435.1 of Tenrec ecaudatus. Taxonomy (NCBI): domain Eukaryota; kingdom Metazoa; phylum Chordata; class Mammalia; order Afrosoricida; family Tenrecidae; genus Tenrec; species Tenrec ecaudatus. Next base: position 202,407,139 of record NC_134531.1, read on the forward strand.
GTGGAGACCCAAAATCCATCTGAAGCTAAAAGGACACCCCTTTGCAGAAAGGTCACGGGGAGGAGATGAGCTAGTCAACGTGCAGTGCAGCAACAATGAAACTTACAACTTTCCTTTAGTTCCGAAATGCTCCTTCGCCACTCCACGCCCAATATCATCATCCTAATTCTGCCTTTCAAATCTGGCTAGACCAGAGGATATACACTGGTACAGATAAAAACCAGAAACACAGGGAATCCAGGATGGATGATCCAGTCAGGACCAGTAGTGAGAGTGGCAATACAGTAAGGTGTGGGAAGGTAGTGTAGAAAGGGGGAACCGATTATAAGGAACTACATATAACCTCCTCTTTGGGGGACTGACAACAGAAAAGTGGGTGAAGGGAGATGTAAGACAGTGTAAGATATGACAAAATAATAATAATTTAGAAATTATCAAGGAGTCATGAAGGAGTGGGAGGGAGAGGGTAAAAATGAGGAGTTGATACCAAGGGCTTAAGTGGAGAACAGATATTTTGTGAATTATAAGAGCAATAAATGTACAAATGTGCTTGATACAATTGATGCATGTATGGCTTGTGATAAGTTGTTTGGTACCCCAATAAATGATTTTTTAAAAAGAAAAGAAAAATTTGACATCCAATGTATTGAGTTATGTATGAAGCATCACAGGAAGAGGGAAAGAATACACAGTCACTGTACCAAAAATAACTTGTCAACATTTTACAATCCCTTGCTCATATGAGCAAGGAATGATGGTATTCAGGAAAAAGTTCAAGCAGAACTGAAAGCATTCGCTAAAAACAAGCCTCCAGGAATTTATAGAAAAAAACAACTGAAATATTTCAATATACTGATGATGCAATGGAAGGACATATTTGCCTGCACTGGGAAATTTGGAAGACAACTATTTATCCAACTTACTGGAAGAGATCCATATTTGTACATATTCCAAAGAATGTAACCCAACAGAATGCTCAATATATAGGACAACATTGTCGATATTACATGCAAGTTAAATTCTGCTTAGTATCAAAATCAGTTGCAGCAATACATTGGCAGGGAGCTGCTAGAGAACCAGGCCAGACCTAGAGGAAGATGTGGGAAAATGGCAGTGTTACTGATGTGAGATGGATCTCAGCTAAAATCATAGAACCAGGATATGTTTATTTGAATTTGATTGACTATGCCAAGGCATTTGACTGTGTGTATTCTAACAAATATGGATAGCATTTAGGGTAGGGATATATTGTCCTGTTTTCCTCTGGAATAGTCAATTTTATTAAACCTAAAGTGGGTGACTGCGTGTATAAGGGACTTGGCTCAGACAGTGGGTGAGAAGGAGATAACTTGTTGCAAATACAAGACTCTCAAGGAGGTCAGGAAGTGATAATGTTTGTTAGTTATAAACAAAGAGAGCAGTTTAAGTCTGATGTTGTGCACTAATTTAAGGCCCGCATTTGAACTTTTGTAAACTTCCTCCATTGCATCCTCCTTTGATGTGGTAATAAAAATGGACCAGTGGAGCAGCCCAGAAGCTCTCTCCCTTGAGTACCTCTGCCTTTCCCTCATAACTCAATTTCCTGATTACAGAATGCTTCATTGTAGACACATGTCCACTGTTCAAGAAGTAGTTGTGTGAACAGAACAAAGAGAGATTGCACTGTTTAAAATCAGGAAGTATACTTCATCGTTGTATCCTTTCACCATACTTTTTCAATCTGTATGCTGAGTATGGTAGTTACATCATCTAGTGTCAATTTGGGACTTGAGAGGATTAAGAGTGAAGGAGTGGCGTCTCGTCCATCAATCAGGTAGCAATCCAATGATGGCTCTCTGGACGTGGTCTTCCCTTGAGGCTTCTGGGAAAACTCTTCTATTTCCTCCTTGGAGGCAGGAGAAAGTATGTCTTATAACTTCACTCTCTTGGAGACTCTACTGACAAAGTTGACTCCCTCTGAGACATCCCATAGGGAGAAGTCACTTGGACCTACCTTGATGCAACCAGAACCCTGGATCTAGAGAAGCCACATGTAGACCCCCGCCTTCTCTGAGATGCTTATAATGCCACTGGAACCCAAAGACTTTCTGCCCACTAGCCTGTGATCGTTCTGCATTAGCATCCTCACATGTGTTTTGTGGGTCTGAAGAGGACTATGTAGATTGGTATCAGTCTTACAGGCTAATATCAGATTTATATGTTTGGACTGGACTGGTTTGGGATGCTTTTTAATGTACAATTACTCTTTACATAAAACTGTGTTATACATATATGCATGTCTATGAATTTGTCTCTCCAGTCTACCTGAACTAACACACTGAGCGTATCATCACTGAAGCTGGATGACATAAATAAAAATGTGGCATCGGGTTTGGAGGAAGGCATATTAACAACTTACATTATACAGATGTCATAACTTGCTTTCTGAAATTGAAACCGAACCACTTGCTGATTAAGATCAAGGTTTACAGCCTTCAATATGGAATATAACTCAATGTAAAGGTCAAAATCCTCAAAACAGAGTCATTGATGACATCATGGGGAATGAAGATAAGACAGAAATTTTTCAATCAGCAGTCATGGAAGCATCAGTCGAGAGATTCATAGCACTAGGAAAATCTGTTGCCTAAGAGCTCTTCATGGTATTGTAAGACAAGCATGTTACATTCAGGGCTAAAGTACCGTGCCCCTGACCCAAGCCCTATCCAATTGCTTCATAAGCATATCAGAGTTGGACCTTGAACAAGGTAGACTGAAGGAGAATTGATGCATTTGAATTTTGATACTGGCAAAGAATACTGAAAGTACCACAGACTACGAAAAGGGCACCAAAATCTATTCCATAAGAAATATAACTGAGTTCTCCCTAGTGGCAAAGATGGCAATACTTCATCTCAAAGGGTGTTATTTATCTTCCTTCAAATTTACAAAGAATACACAAATATATATATACATAGATACATATCAAATCAAATAAATATAATCAGCAACTCAATAGAGAAAAAACAAAATACTTTGTAAACAGAAGAATTTCCACATGTCTCTCAATTAGGGAAATTTCTGGTTCTCTAACTCAAAACACAATCTTCAAAACTCAAACTAACTGCCTGTAAAATCAATTACAACTCATGGCAACACTAAAAGACAGGGTTGAAATGACCCTGTGGGTTTTCAAGAGTGCAGTTCTTTACAGAATGAGAACACCTAATTTTTCTTCCAATCTAATCATTAGTAACTGGGAAAATGCAACAAAGACAAACATGACACAGCTCTGAAACACAAGAATGTCAATTGTGAGATATTTGGGGTGTAGCTTGCTTTGGCAGAGTATCTAAGTGAACACAATTTTGCAGTTCTAATATGAATCCACCTATGTGTAAAAATGTAATATACTATAAATTTAGTAAACAATGAACTGGAGTGCTTTGTGCATTCCTGGATTAATAAATAATAAATATATAAATTGCACTATTATAAGAGGCAGCCAAGATTTACTGATAAATTTGAATCCGACAAAACAAAAAGGAAGTTTATAACTCCTTTTATTTATTACAAGTAGTTAAAATACTGGTGAAATATACATGTATATCCATATTAAGTATGGATTCAGCCTCATGGAAGTTATATTTATAGGAGAACTGCTTGTGCAGTTTGGAATTATGAACGCCTATCTGTCCAGACTGTTACTGTTTTTCAAGATTTCATTAGTTCATGTTTATCAATATCTGAAAATAATAATGACAACTTTTAAAACTACGTATAAATTCCATCAAATTTAGGATAAGACTATTTAACTGAGTGCTGGGTTCAGGATACTATAAACAGGCATTCTAAAAGTGGCTCTTAAGGATATTATTATAGGAGAGTCAGCATAGGAACCATGGATAACAAAGTAATTAGTATTTTCTATTTCCAGCTCTCCTTAACACCAAATGCCAGACAGTTATACTCACAGAATTATAAGCTATTTGAAACATTACTAGAATCTAATCTAGACATAATATGCAATATTATTATCCTTCAGCCCTCAAAATATTATTTATTTTTAATATACAACTTGTCAGAAGCATTTGTCCAATAATAGGTTATTATATTTATGGTACATCTCTTTTTTCCCATGAATGCAAAACAGTAATCTGCCTTCCGTTTGTGTACTCCAAGTATTTTTTATTATCTCCAGTATTAAATTTGGATTGGAAATGTTGAAATTTAAATCTTCAGGTATTGCCTTGAGAATGATTGGGGCAGGGAATGTATGGATGTGCTTTATACAATTGATGTATGTATATGTATGGATAGTGGTAAGAGTTGTATGAGTCCCTAATAAAATGTAAAAGAAGAAAAGAGAAAAAAATGATTAGGGCAAAGACTGTACTGATGTGCTTTATACAATTGATGTATGTATATATATGAACTGTGAAAAGAATTGTATGAGCCCCAATAAATTGTTAAAATTAAAAAAAAAAAAAGAATTCTGAAATACATAGAGTTTCTTATTGATGTGTTCCTCACTGTAGTACCAAAAGTTTTAACATACCGGAGCATAAAATGCAGGCATATTGATATACACAGAAACATACAGTGAAGACATATTGAAATAAGTGATCACAATTCAAATATACAATAAATATATGGTGCTATTAAAAGTGTAACACTGACAAAAATTACTTGTATATAAACAAACCAACCCACTTCACATGCAAAAATACAGTTTAAAAATAATTTCATTAAATATTTCACTTTAAAAAAGTATCCATATGAGAACAAAATGCTAACCAAAACACTACCAGTAAGTACATTCTAACACATAGTTACCATAAAGGTTTTAGAGGTTGTAAATCTTTATGTGAGCAGCTAGTCTCACCATTCAGGTGTGCTTGAACCAACTAATCTGTGGTGAGCAGTCCAACTCTCACCAGATGGCACCACCGAGTAAGTAGAACCAGAAGATGAAGTTGTGGGTGAGTGAGTCTAAATTAATGAGAGGGACACAACTTGAGCAAAATTTCCACAATGTAGAAACAAAGTAAAAAAACTGACAATTACTAATGTATGTTATCTGTTGAAATTCTTAACGTAGAAAATGCTTTGGTGTGTACAATTTGTAGATTAAGAAAAATATAGTTCAAGAATTGAATTTACAACCAAGCTTTATGTAAAAGTTAGAGAACACATGAAAATATGATTTAATCCACCTGTATTATTATTTATGGACAAGAATATGGGATTAGTAAAATATCACAACAAATTTAATATTTAACATATAATATTTTTATCTTAAAAGAGTCTACTAGTAATAATAATTCATTGCATTGAAGATAAGCCTTTTTCAAATGATTAAATACTGCTTTCTATATATCGCCCTTGTTTATCAAATAGAAAACTGTCTGAAATTTTTAGCATTATCAGAATGTCAAAGTTAAACACTATGTCAAAGGTGCTCACAAACACAAAGCAGGAACAAAAATCCTTAGAGGAACTTGGGATGTCTAAAAATCCTTCTTCCAAAAGAACTCTTGATTTCCTTGTTCCTCAGGCTAAAGATAATCAGATTCACAAAGGCGGGCACTATGGAGTAGAACACACATGTGAGAAAATTTTGAACAGTTGATACATTTGAGTCGGGGCAAAAATAAGCAAATATCCCAGAGATTCGAAACACAATAACTGTAGCTAGGTGTGGAGAGCAGGTTGATAAGGCTTTGTTTTGAGCTTCCATAGATTTCATCCGGAGCACAGTAGAAAATATGTTAACATAGGAGGTAAATAAGACAAAAAAACAGATTAAGACAAAGACAGAACTGACTGAAAGAGCCACTGTTTCAGAAAACTGCACAGACTTGGGATGAAAATTTCAGTATTTGAGGAAAGTCACAGAAAAACTGGTGAATGACATTGGATTTTGTGAAGGGGAGGCGGAACATGGTGCCCGTATGGATTGCTGAATACACTAGCCCACTGGCCCACGTGCCACGCAAGATCTGTATACACAACTGTGGGGTGATGATGAGGTGATAATGCAGAGGGTGTTAAATGGCAGCATAGCGATCATAGGACATGACCACAAGGAAAAATATTCGGTGGCTGCATATGAGATAAACAGTAATCTTGAGCCACACATTCTCCTAGAGAAATCACTTTAATGTCCATCAGAGAATTTAAAACCGATTTGGGGACAGTTACTGAAAAACAGCAAAAATCTAGCAAGGACAAACTGGCTATAAAGAAGTATATTGGGAAATGAAGGTGCTTGTCTGTTATAAGGACAGTAAGAGTTAGAAGATTTCCAGCCATGGATCCCAGATAAACCAGTAGGAAAGGCAGATCTTGCAGGACTTGGAGCTCCTGAGAGCTTGTGATGTCCACGAGGAGGAATTCTGTGATGATGGTGAGGTTGCCCATGTCTGCTAAAACTCTCTTGTCTCCCTGGAATTCAATGATAACATGATAATATGATGCAACCTACCAACAGGGATGCTCTGTTTATTCTCCTAAAACATTAAATCTCTGAAGAAATTTGCTCTACTCTTTTAGAATAATTTTTTTCTATTGGAATCCAAATTTAGAAAGTAGCAAATGTTAGTAAATAATAAAAAGACGATTGTGCATATGTAAACACAATGTATTCATATCAGTTCAATTAACTTTGTAATTTCATTAAAAATCAAAATACAAATCTCTAAAATAAAAATGAAAAAACCATACCAGATCACAAAGCTTGGAGTTTTATTTTTTCTTTGTTCATATTGTTATCCCTCATAAAATTCACTGAGGTAAACCCAAACCCCATGTTTTCTTTAAATCCATTGAATGGAAATTCTCTCTAGGAGTTTATTTTTTGTCATGGTGTCATAGATTTTCTAAACCTTAAGAAGTGATATATTTGATTTTCAGTAATTGAAATTCTATTTTGAAATATGTTGGTGAAGTTATATCCTTAAATCCTTAGGGGTTGTGGTGGGAATCCTCAGGGAATGCTATTAATTGCAGTTTCCAGAAAAGATTAAGGGCCTTCAATTGCTCTTCCATCATATATTTTCTGACCTATCCATTGAGATTAATTAAAGACATTTATTTGAAGTTTTAGAGATATGTTTATAACACAATTGTTGTACAATATGAAAAAGTAAAAGTTTCCTAAAATAAATTCTAAGTTAAAATTCTTATGTCTTGATGACAGGATTAAGCACTCAGCAAATATAGTATAATATGTTGAGTTTTATAAATTAAACTACTGAATATATTGAAGTGTGTGTGTAAGAATGACTTATGAAAAGAAGATTGATGTCCTCACTTCAGTCAAATACACCAGAAGTATCTGGAACAACTTCGAAGTGATTACTATTGGTAAATAAACGTGAAAGGTAACAGGAATAGAATGAAAGAGGTATTGTTTATTGAACTATATAAATCTCCTAATATAAAAGTAATACTTTGCCCTGCCTGACTGAAGCTTCTGAGAGGGTAGTAAAAAAATAATAGTATACTGTCTCAAACCTGAGATGGTCACAAGGATTCGAAACAAGATTTGAGGAGAAACTAGATAGTGTCTGACTATCAAAATGATTAGCTAGCCGCTGAGGTCATAAAGGCTTGTCTTCAAGCCAGCAGCGATCTAAGTGAAGTGTCAACTACCGCATATATTCGAATATAAGCCGACCCAAGTATAAGCCAAGGTATCTAATTATTACCTGGGAAACCAGAAAAACTGATTGACTCGAGTATAAGCCTGTGGTGGGAAATGCAGGATGTGAATTAACACAGAGACCAGAGGGGAGATATGGAGCACAGACACATCCTTACCAGTTCAGCTGCTGGCATAATTGAATCTCTATGGGTATTTATGCTAATTGGAGCCATCCAAGTCATAGGATGGCTCTGATTGGTTAGATGTGAGTAACCAAACATTCAAAGCCCTGCAGTGTCATTGGGGCAATGAATGAACAGCAGAGAACGGCATTCCCCTGCAAGATGTTACATCTCACTGGGGTACCACTGACCTGTGTATAAGGTGAACCCATTTTTTGTGCTGAAAAACTCAGCTTATACACAAGTATACATGATAAGTCCAAATGGAAAAAGCACATCAGCCTGTGAGATCCAATGTTGGTAAATAACAAAATCCAAATCTGAGGAAGGGAGTGGTATCAGCTGGAATAGTGAACATCTGGTTTGCAGAAGGCCACAGGAGACAGTGGCAGCCCAAAATCCATTTGCAGGGCTATTGCATTGGTTAAGGGTACAGTGAATCCCCTCTGACCAGGGTCGGAATTGTCTTGCTATCATGAAGAGTGCATTGAAAAGTGGATTTTAGCAAGGATTTTTGTTTTTAGGGACCATCTGATTGATTCAGACCCAGAGTCACACTGTGTACAACAGAATGACACGCTTCCTTGATCTCTGCCATCCTCACAATTGTTCCTATACATGAGTCCATTGTGCAGCCACTGAGTCAATCCATCTCCTTGAGGGCTTTCCTTTTTTTCACTGCCACACCACTTCAGCAGACACAATGCATTCTCCAGGGATTCATCTCTGTTGATATGTTCAAAGTATGCAAGACAAAGTGTCACCATCCTTCCATCCTTCTGTCCTTAAGGAGCACTATTATAATACTCCTTTCAAGACTGCTCTTTTGCTCTTTTAGCAGTTCATGTTATTTTCAATATTCCCCTCCAGGACTAAAATTCAAATGCATCTGTTTAATTCAATGTCCAACTTTCATATATGCATGGGGCACTTGAAAATGCCATGATTTGGGCCAGGTGCACTTCAGCCCTCAGGGAAACATTCCTGCTTTTCAATACTCTAAAGAGATCTCATGCAATAGATGTGGCGAATACAATGCATCGTTTAATCAGTTGACTGCTGCTCCCATGAATATTGATTGTGGATGCAAGCAAGAAAAAAATCCTTGTTGATTTACTTCAAATATATCTCTGTCATAATGATACTTGTTTGTCTTGTTTGGGGGATTTTAGTTTTCTGTATATTGAATTGTAATCTATACTTAAGGCTGCAATTCTTGATCTTCATGGCAGATGTAGATTAGTTCAAATATCACAATTTATCTATGATCTCACTTTGGACCCATTTTAAAGTTGTAACTTTGAATATTTTCGACTTTCTTTTCAATGGAGATATTTTCCGGAATTATATTTTATGATTGTTGATAGGTTTTTTTGTTTCGTATCTTTTTCTATATATGAAATATAAGGTAGATATCTCTAGGGACAGTAACTGGATTTATTGTTTTGGGGATAGTGCCAGGGAGGTTGATAGAAAGGTGGTCCTAATAACAATGCAAGAAGAAAATGATCTAAAATGTTTTAAGGAAATGCTTGTACAACTCAGTATGATCAAACTATTGAATTGTATGATAATAGTTTTACATGCATATAAAACACGTACTAAAAGCGCATATGGGGATAAATAGAATATAATTGACAGAAACATGTAGGGATGTTAAATCCTGGGGAAGTAATCTGATAAAAAAAATCACTATGTTCATGGATCCCTAAGACACCTGGGCAAACAAGAGGAGAGATGGCTTAAGACGTTAAACACACCACTGCTAACATTGGAGGGAGAAGTGAGAGAACACAATGAATAAACATGTAAAATCTAAAGCAAACTGTGAACATGGCAAAATGAATACATTTTATAAGAGGTTTCTATGCTGAAAAGTGTAATGAAGTATTAATTAATGTTGACATGTCTGTAGCCACAGAGCTTCAACTATTATCCAATGTGAATAAGCAATGCAATAACTAAGTGCACCATGGGGCACTCCAGCACAGCATCATACACAGTCTTTAAAAAAATCTACGGAATATTCCTTTTCCCAAAAAATGACTCTCCATGAACACAGCTTAAACCTTTTGTTTTAAGGAGGAATGTTTTATATGGTTTCTAGTTAACTTGGAAAGATTTGTTAATCTAATTTACTGATTTATTTTGTTGATCAACTTTAACCTCTTTTTCCCACCAGGAGTGCTGGTCATGTAGTGGTTATGCAGTGTGGGTCCCTAAACCACCAGCAGCTCCTTAGAATGACAGTTGGTCTTTCTACTCTTCTAAATGGTCTTGGAAACCAACACGTGATTTCTATGGGTCATCATTGACTTGATGTTGGTCAATTTGTCTTTTACTGGTTATGATTCCAGATTTTCCACAATTTCTTATATATAGTTTTGTGACCCGCATTTGTTATGCTAACTGTGCAATAATACTTAATTCACTTTTAATTAATAACTATATGCAATTAATAATTTAATGTGCATTTTCTGATACAGAACACTTCATTGTACACATGTGAAACTTATACTACTATCACAACATAGTTGAGTGAACAGAACAAGGAGAGACTGCATGGTGTTTCGATCATCAGAAAACGTATGCTTAAAGTTGTATCCTTATTCAATCTAAATGCTGAGTAAATCATCATGGAAGATATGTTATATAAAGAATAAAGCGGCATTAGAATTGGAGGAAGATTTAGTAAACACCTATAATATACAGATGCCATAAACTTACTTGTTGAAAGTGAGGAAGACTTGAAGCACTTACTGTTGAAGGCCAAGGATTAAAGCCTTCAGTCGTGATTACAACTCAATATAAGGGAGTTATATAAGGGAGGTCCATATCCTCACAACAGAATCAATACATGGCATCATGGGAAATGGATATAAGATTTAAATTTTCAAAATTTTTTTTTTCTTCCATCCACAATCAGTGTCCTGGAAGCAGCAGTTAAGGTATTCGTTGCTCTGGGAAATCTGTTTCCTAGAACCTCTTCAGGGTTTTGTAAGGGAAGGATGTTACTTTCAGGACTAAAGTGCTCCTGACACAAGGCAAGGTATTTTCAATTGCTTCATAATAGGCACGTCAAAGATGGACATTGAACAGGGAAGACTATAAGAGATTTGATGTATTTCAATTCCGGTGCTTGTAGGGAACTGCGTGTCCCTCAGCCCTGGATCAAAAGCCATATACAACTTTCATGTATTTACTCTTCGTTTTCTGTCATATAAATTGTACCTAGTGGTCTTCCTACCCTTGTTTTCCCTGTGGTCATTAGTTAATTGACCTTTGCTAGGATTGGTGCTCAATTGCTAGCAGGCGCTACACTCATTGGACGACACACACCTGGCGGCACTTCCGCCAGACGCCCAGTATGCCTCATTAGCATGTGGACTTGTTTGTGCACAATCGCCGGCAATTTGGCAGATGCGTGACTATTGGCTACCCCAGCTATACCTTATTTCCATATGACATAATGCTGCCCGCCCTTCGCTGGCTATTTAAGCCTCTGCTCTCAGCTCAATAAACAAGACTTGATCAGACTCCTGTCTTGTCTCCATTTTTCGCGTCTCTTGCCCATCTTCATTCCCAGTCCCTCTTTCAGGTACCCACGCTGTTGATGACCCGCGGGACGGGTCAGGTGCTGGCAAAAGAAAACACGTTTAAAGTGTCCTGGGCTACTAATAGGACATGTACATCTCTTTTATTAAAAATACGGCCAATACAGAGAGTCAATATGGCGCCCATGTAAGTAGCACATACTGAGAGTTCTGTCGGGTATGGAGGGTCTGGTGTCCAGGAGGAGTAGCGGGAGTGTTCTATTGGGTGAGAGGACCCCTTTGACAATCCTGGGCGCCTCCACTGGTCACCAGGCAACTCTCCCACGCATCTACCCTGAGCTGGAACCCAAGGAGATCTGAGATCTAATCCTTGAGACATCCTGGCTCAGCTGGCTGGGCTGCTCCTGCATGCCACTGCTGCTGCCACCACGGTCACCTATTACTCCATCCAAACCCAAGGCCAGGTTACCACTCCAGCAGATGCTTGGCTGCCCTCCCTAGATCCACACAGCTGTGCTGGGTCCCCCGTGCAGCAGCTGCGCAATTGAAGCACTCCCCTAGGAGAGCTGCTCCCTTCTCCTGTGGGTCCCTGCTCTCTACTTGGTGGGGATCTTGGTGTCTCATTCTAGAACCGACCTTCTGCCTACCTACAGCAGGTTAGGTGACCTGCCCCATCGTGCCTGAGACCCTTCCATCTGTACCCCCAAACGCACCACCGCACGCCCTCCCCCCACCTGTTCCAAGCCCTGCCTGGCCTGCTGGCACCTCTCCTGCCACCACCAGCTTAGCACTTCCCTAGCTTCCCACGCCCACGGTGAGCAAGGGGACTGAATCCTAGGTCATAGCCTGGCTCCAAAGCTCAGAGAATAAGAGACCTGGGTCCAAGGGCTTATCCAGTTCACACTGACTACACTACCTCAGAACCCAATGTGGTCAATAACCACAATTGGCTTATTCATTCAACCTTTTTGTTGCCCATACGGCTCCTCAACTCTTAACAACCACTGTAGTAGTGGTCTATACTATACCACTGTGGCACTCCCTGGCTGCAGATGCCTTAGCTGCCCCAACATGCCAGGCATCCTTGCCCTGTGGAGACTCTCTGTGGGTAGCGGAACCAGGGCAGTGGGATTGTTTTTCCCTCAATCTGCTGCCCCTCCCCTTGCAGTGAGACCTCCCCAACCTTTGCCTATTATTAGGCAACTTTTTGACAATATTGGGAGTGTAGAGAGAAGGTGGGGTAAGAAGGGGGAACCAATTATAAGGATCTACATATAACCTTTTCTCTAGGGGACTGAAAACAAAAAGTGGTGAAGGGAGACGTCGGAGAGCATAGATATGGCGAAATAATAATAATTTATATATTATCAAGTGTTCATGAAGGATAGGGGATAGGGTAGGGAGGGGGGAAAAGAGGAACTGATATTAAGGGTTCAAGTAGAAAGCAAATGTTTTGAGAACTATGATGGCAATAAATGTTCCAATGTGCTTGACACATGGAAGGATGTATGGATTGTGTTAAGAATTGTATGAGCCCCCCAATGATTTTAAAAAACAAACAAACAACAACAAAAAAACAAAGCCAGCAAGACAAAAGACAAAAAGTATGGATATGTAGTAACTGTCTTTACTGTGTATAATATTCAATGAAACACTCTTGGGCTATTTAATTTTAATTCACCTTCCAGTGAGGATTTTTTTTATCAGCATCACGGCAATGATTATGAAATATAATTAGGCCAACATTTTAAACATTGGGTACACATTCTATAAAATCAAAGAGAGTAATTTAGAAATTAATTTTATACCCATCTATAACTAAAGGATCTGCTGAATTTAATTACAAAAAAAAGCTTGGTTTTATCCAGAAAAAGTTTTGTTTAATTAACTAAGATAAAAGGCTGCTAATCATGGCGTGACAGCCCAGGTGAAAGCAGCCCAGGAGCATATACAGGCTTCAGCCCCAGTCTATTCAATGAAACTCGTCACCACTGTTGGACACTGAATTGCAGTGGAACCTGCCTACATGGCAGTCTGACCAAATTTCAATAGGCTACAGGCAGCCCCTTAAAGCACACTTATCAGTAATACAGAGCAAGAGTTGAGAGCCCCTGGTTTCCCAGAAACATGGCATCTACATCTGTAATGGGGTCAAGAAAGCAGCAGCAAACCATATCACTCTCAAAAAATCAAGAGGGACAAACTACAACAGCAGAGTTTATGACACTAGGATTCAATCAGACATGGTTTTACCACAAAAAGAAATCTTAGGATGGCTGCTTGGAGTAATAAAAGAGTTGAAGGACGCAATGTAGAATACGGATAATATGATAGAGGAGATGAAGCCCACAATTGAGGGAATGATGTCCATGCACCAAATGGAAATATAGGTGCTAACAGATGAGGCAGCAGAAGCTACACACAAGATAAATAGAATTACGATAAGACTACAGGAGGCAGAGAACTATATCAGTGATCTTGAAGACACTCAGGCAGACCTCAGAAAAAGACAAGAAGAGTCAAATAGGATAATAAAGAGGTAGAAGATAACCTGAGCTTAATGGCAGATGCTATGAAGAGGAAATATAGTCAAATAATTGGTCAACCAGCACAGGACACAAAGAACAAGTCAACTGCTAAAATAGCAAAGGAACTACAGAAGGCAAACTTTCCCTTCTTAATGAATGCGAATCAAGCATTCATACAGGAAGCATGGAGGACACCAACTAGACTAAACCTCAAAAAAGACTCACCAAGGAATATAATAGTTAAAATATACAGCGGAATATAATAGTTAAAATATACAGCTTGGAGAAAATTTTAAGAGCAACAAAAGAAAGGAAGATGGTCACAGACAAGAGATCTAGGTAAGAGTATGCTCAGACCTATCACCAGAGAAGAGGAAGAGGAGACAAGAGTGGAGCAACATCCTCCAAAAGCTGTAAGAAAAATAAGCCTGCCCAAGATTTCTCTATTCTACCAAATTATCCACTAAGATATATGGGGAGAAAACGGACTTCCAGGACATAAAAAACCTCAAAGAATATGCTGCAGGAAACCCAAACCTGTGGAAAATACTGGCCAATTCATATGGTCAGAGGACCAACATCCAGCAAGCACAAGCGGGAGACCACCATATAGCCCAACTCCATCCAGAAACCAACATGCAGAAAACAATTACCAACAGAACAGAGCCACAAAAGGAATAGAAGACAAACTGTATCTCCACAGTCAAACACAGCACACTAATGGGAAGGGATATAGAAGAAACAGCCAATACACAAGGCACTAGGTGACAGCAATTCATGCACAGATCATGATGGTTCTTAATTCCAAGGATTCAATTCATACATTAAAATAAAAAGGCAAAAATTCTGGCTCAGAAAACATAACCCAACAATCTGTAGCTTGTAAGAGACACAACTTAAGTGCCTGGGCAAAAGTAACCAAGAATAAAAGGTTGGCAGAATGTATACACCAAGAAAACAGCAATTAAAAAAAGCAGGATGGCATTCCTAATCTGTGACAAAATTGACCTCAAGGTTCAAACCATAAAAAGAGATAATGAAGGGCACTTTTTAACACACAAAGAATCAGTAAACCAGGAACCAGTAAGCATATTGAATATTTAAGCTCCTAACAATGGACGGTGAGACTTGTCAAGCAAATTATTCAAATGATGAAAAGAGAAATGATAGCTCTAACAATCATACTAGGTGATTTAATCCACTGCTATAAGAGAAAGGTCACTGGGAAACAAACTCAGCCATGAGACTATAGAGCTAAACAATACAATTAAGTCACCGGACCTGACAGACATTTATAGAGCTTCCCATCCAAATGCAAAAAAAAAAAAAATCACAGTCTTTTCTGAGCCACCTGACCTATTTTAGAGAATAGACTGCATGCTGGCAAGAAAGTCAAGCCTGAGAAAAGTCAAACACATCGAGATTATTCAGACATCTTTCTTGTATCACCACAATATAAAGCCAGAGAATAATAAAAGGATGATCAGAAAAGCAAGATAAAACAATTGGAGGATGAATAATAATATTCTGTGACATGAATAGGTATGGGTCCAGATTAGAGATGAGGTTAGGAAGCTTCTAGAAACTAATGAGAATGAGAATACAACATATCAAAATTAATGAGATACTGTGAACACAGTTATTAGAGCAAGCTTGATTTCAATAAATGCAACCATGAAAAAAGAAGAGAGGCTTATGACTGCTAAGTTATCACAAAACCTCCAACAATGAGAACAGAGTCAACAGAGCGGCCTCTCTAATAGCAAAATAAATAAATAAATAATAAAAATCAGGGCAGAGTGAAACCAGTGGGAAGAGAAAAGAATGATGTGAAAGATTAATGCACTAAAAAGCTGGTTTTATGAAAGCATCAACAACATTGACAGAGGGTTGGTGACCCTGACTAAGGAAAGGAATAAGCAAATATCAATAGCCAGGATGAAAAAGGTGAAATCTCATCAGACCTCAATGAGATTAGCAGCATAATCACAAAATACTATGGAGGACTGTAACCTAATGAATTCAAAAATGTGGAAAAGTGGATAAATACTTGGGATAACAGTCCCAGATAGAGCTGAAGAACCTCAACAAATCCATAGTGAAAGAAGAAATAGACATGGCTATCAAGAAGCTACCAAGTGAAAAGGTCCCTGACCAGATAGCTTCACCGGGGAATTCTAAAAAGCATTCAGGAAAATGTTGACACCAAGCCTCCACAAATTATTTCAGAGCAAAGAAAAGGATGGCAAACTCCCAAAATTATTCTACCCAGCATGTAGAACTTTCATACCTGAGCAGGACAAAGACTCCACAGGTATAGAGAACCAAAAATCCTTAACAAAATACTAGCCAAAAGAAGCCAAAAGTATATAAAACATACTATCCACCCTGATCAGGTAGGATTCATCTCAGTGTTGCAGGGATGGTTTAACATCTATGAAACATCAATATTATCAGCCCCATTGCTAACGAAAATATAAGATCCACATGATAATATCAACAGATGTAGAAAATCATTTGACATCAAGCATTCTTTCCTAATTAAGACAGTCATGAAGATAGGAATGGAATGAAAATTCCTCAAGTTGAGGTAAGTTATCTACGAAAAGCCAACTGTCAAAATTATAGTTGAGAAAAGACAAAAAAATACCACTGAAAAAGTGAAGCAGGCAAGGATACCCCTTGTCCCCACTTCTATTCAATATTCTACTGGAGATCCTAGCTAACAATATAGGACAGTGGAAGGACATGAAAGTTGTACAACTTGGAGAGGAGGAGGTAAAACTATCACTATTTCCAGACAACATGATTTTGTACATTTAAGATCCCCAAAGCTCCGCAATGGGTACACTTACAGAGAGAGAGGAATATGAAAGAGTGGCAGAATATAAGATAAAAAAAAAAAAGTCCATCCGTTTGCTTTATAATGAGACAAGACCATGGAAGAGGAGATCAAGAAGGCAGTACCCATCACAATAGCCAAGAACAAGTTGAAATACCTAGGAATACAGTTAACAAGAAAAACTAAAGACCTACACAAGGAAAACTATAATACTCTATTACAGGAAACCGAAAGTGACCTCCATAAATGGAAAAATATCCTATGCTACTGGACTGGAAGACTGGACACAGTGAAGATATCAATCTTACTCAAATCACTTTATAAGTTTAATGCTATTCCTATTCAAATACCAACAATCTTCTTCAAAGAATTGGAAAATGCACCACCAGTTTCATGTGGAGAGGGAAGAAGCCAAGATTTAGCAGGTAACTCCTTAAGAAGGACAATCTGAGGATTCACTTTACCTAATGTTAGCACCTACTATACAGTTGCAGTGGTCAAAGCAATGGGGTAGTGGCATAATGAGATACGAAGACTAGTGGAAAAGAACAGAAAGCTCAGAAGTAAAACTGTCAGCATAAGGTAACCTGATGTTGATGAGAGCCCCAAAATCCTCAAGTCAGAGTTGGATGTCCTCTTCAAAAAGTTGTGCTGAAAACAGTAGATATCCAAATGTAGAAAAATAAAACTTGATGTTTACCCCGCCCAGTGAATGAGAATTAACTCAAGGTGAATCAGGGACCTAGAAGTAAAACCCCAAAGCATCAGGACCATAAATGAAGCAATCAGGACTAACCTAAAATCATTGGTCCTGGGAATACATAGGCTCACCACAATAGGAAAGGGTATACACACAGGTGGACTGGAAATCAACATATGGGATTTAATAGGAATAAAACACCTGTGTGAGTTGAAAGACTTCACCAAGAGGGTAAAAAGGCCACCCACAGACTGAGAGAGGATTTTTGGCTATATCACATCAGACAAAGGGCTTAGAACTAAAATGTGCATATCCTCCTGGCCCGCAAAAAGAGGAAAATAATTAGCCCCCTGAGGAAGTGGGCAAAAGACATGAAAAGAAGCTTCAACAGGGAGGAGACCTGTATGGCCAATAAACACAAGAGAAAGTGGTCCCGATCATTAGCCATAGGAGACATGCAAATTAAACAACCAATAGAGACCATGTAAGATCCTTGAGGTTGGCCCAAATCAGAAAATCAGAGAACAACAAATGGTGGAGGAAATGTAGTGAAAAAGGAAATCTCCTCCACTGCTGGTGTAGATTTGTACAGCCAGTGTGGAAGGCAACCCAGCGATATTGAATTAAATGACAATTGAGCTACCTGTGACCCAACTATCTATGTACTGCGCATATACCAAAGAGGTAAGAAATAAAACACAACTGATCATCTGCACCTCAATGTTTACTGGGGTGGAATTAACAACCCCAATGAGTTGGAAACAACCTGAATTTCCATCAAGAGATGAGTGGATTCGTATACTCTGGCACACACACTCACAATGGAGTACTATGCTGTACCAAAAAGCACAGACAATCACATGAAACATGTCATTTCACAGGAAGATTTGGAGGAAAGTATGCTATGTGAGGTCAGCCAATCACAAAAAGGCAAGTATAACATGAATCTCCTGAGGTAAGCATAATCAGCACAGTAGGTATAGAAGAAAAGACATCTCACAATATACGGGTAGAGGCACATGTATTTGGGTGGAGGTCAGACAAAACCCAAGGAGGTACATGTGAATCCAACATAAAGAAAAAGATGGGGTTGAAGAAGGAGGGAGAAAAGGCGGTGCGGTAGGGAGCGGGGATGACTGAGATGATAGCATGGGGGTAAAAGGGCACTAACCGTCTCAGGTGGAGAGTATTGGTTGTGTCTCCACAAAATTGGCAGTGTGCATATGAAACTCACTATCATGCACCAAACCAGGAGGACAACCTAACCACATGGAGGATTGCAAGGAAAGATTGGGCTACAGGGCCAGCACAAAAACAGCCAAACTGACCCCCACCCTAGAAGTAAGTGCCATAGAGAATAACACTAAACCTTTATTTGGGGGAAAGGAGCTGATTTACCAGGCCCACATGGAAGCAAATCAAGAAGGAAAATGAGAAAGGGACAGTCGGCCTAGACTCCATACTGGCACACCAAGATCAGAGGATGATGTCCCTCCACCGAACAGGTAAGGAACAGGGAGGAATATAGGAGTACCAAACTCAAGACATGCTGTTCCATAAATGAAGCATCCTGAGACAGAGGACAATAACGGGGACAATCACTGGAGAGATAATATGGCCTGAAGTCCCTCCCCCAGCATTACAAACCAAGAAGAGAGCACAACATATCAGCAATTGAATCAAAGGCACTAGGATATAAGGTTTTCGGCTGCCATGTGGCTATTTCACCAGGATATGAGTTTTATCAGTGGTGTCCAACTTTACCAATATTAAAATCTGATCACCTTAATTCAAAGCCTATCCACAAAACCCCTAAAGGGCCCCCAAAATAGACTTTGGCCTAGGAATGGCAGCCCCTGGAACACCCCCAGGACCGTGGGGGAGAGATGCATAAAGGCCAGCGGATAGACTTTGAACTATGTGTGTTTCTTTTTCTCCTTCTCTCCTTTTATTTTATCA
Organism: Tenrec ecaudatus; assembly: GCF_050624435.1. Taxonomy (NCBI): domain Eukaryota; kingdom Metazoa; phylum Chordata; class Mammalia; order Afrosoricida; family Tenrecidae; genus Tenrec; species Tenrec ecaudatus. The sequence continues at coordinate 202,426,531 of NC_134531.1, forward strand.
AACTTTTGTTTTTCTTATTGTTTGGACTAGGACCTCGCTGGTTACCTGCTTGTATCAGACAGACATGGGAAGCAAGCTTGGGGAGAAAGCAATGAGGCCAATGATCCTGAAGAGTCTTGGGGGAAGAAAAGTGGGGAGGGGGAATGGTGTGAGGAACAAGCAATAGCATAGACAAAGGAAAAACTAGGGAATGAAAATCAACATCTAGCAGGTTAAAGAGATCCTGTGGGGTATTAGAGCAACATCAATCTAGCTGAGAGGGAGTACTAAGAGGTGAAAGAAGGGGAAACGTCATAGTGAGGCAGGGAGAGGCAAAAGAAAACATAGGAAAGCTGTAGGAAGCAAATGTGAAAGATAGATGTTTTAACAGAAGTATGTACTTATGTAAGTACATTAATCCATAAAAATAGAGGCATTCGTCTATGCACATATATTTATAAACTGCGGATGGGCATTGGGCCTCCACTCTAACCTCCCTCAATACAAGATCACTTTGTTTTAACAGAATGGCATTTTGTGATGCTCACCCATATGCCCCCTCCCTGACGTGATTGCTGAAGGCAAAATGGGTGTGTAAGCAGATGTGGTGACACAGCAGATTGTGCCCGGCTATTAAAAGATCTAGCATCTGGGGTCTTAAAGGCTTGAAGTTAAACAGGCCGGCCTGCAACAGTGAAGCAACAAGCCCACATGGAAGAAGCACACCACCCAGTGTGATCCTGAGGTGTCATCAGGACTGGGTTAGAGGCATCAGAAAATTCATAACAATCAAAAACGCATTGTTGAGAATGAGGGTGGTTGGAGTGGAGACCCAAAACCCTTCTCTGGACAATGGAACATCCCCTCATAGAGGGGTCATAGGGAAGGGATGTGTTAATGAGTGTACTGATGGTTCCTTGAGGCTTCCTCATCCCCCACTATCATGAATAAAGGTAATGTATGTCCTAATATGTATAGATTGTAACAAGAGGTTTTAGAGCCCCCAATAAAATGATATAAAAGTAAAAATAAATAAATATAAATTAAATTTAAAAAGAAATATGGCCAAGGTGCTCCGTAGAGTAAGGTGACTAGATGTCCCGCTTTTGGTGGGAAAGTCCTGATTTTTAACAATTTGTCCTGCGTCCCATGGCATTTTAAAAAGTCCTGATTTTGGGAAGGAATGCACGGCAAGAAGAGAACAGTGGGGGAACGGGAAGGGAATATATGGTTTTCGGCTGCCATGTGGCTATTTCACCAAGATATGACTTTTATATTATTTTTGCTAATTTTATAATGTTAAACTTTAATAATAACAAATAATTGTCAAGACCTGATAATCGAGAACTGCTTATCAGAGTTCACATTGCTGATCAGTTGTTATAATTCGACCACCACTGTTTGGACTTAATGAACAATGGCATTTTTTGTCATTGGCAATGACGAAAACATTTTGTAACTGTCTCTCAGACGATACCCATCGTACTGCGTGCTAGTGCTAGTTAAACAAGTGATGTCAACAAATCTGCTATTCAGATACTTTAGATAAGTAATTTATTTATTTCATAAATACATAAATTTTCTTGAATTTAGCAGACAGTACTCATATTATTTACATTTTATAGTAGCGGCAAAAATTCTAGTGCCAGCCTTGAAAGTGACACGACTTATATCACGGAAAATTCAGAGAAAAAATAATACAAGTTAGTATTGTTATTATTAAAAAAGAAATATAGGATTAAAATTAAAATAATTTAAAATATATAGTTACTTTATAACAATCAAGTTAATTTAATTTATAAACTAACAATAAAATATGTTCATGTAATTATGTACCTACTTGCTGTGTTTCTAAGCATTCTGTATATAGTAATTTATAATATAATTTTAAAATACTTTTTTTAGATTTTTAACATAATGAGTAAGAAAAGAGGATGCAAATTCAATGATGATCTAAGAAGTGAATTTCCTTTTATTAAAAAAAAACAAAAGTGATTACATGGTAAAATGTGAGAAATGTAACGGTGAATTTTCTATTTTGCATGGTTGGAAGAATGATATTTCAAAGCACTTGGAGACACAGAAACATAAAAGATATTTGAATACTGCTGAATCTTCCTCCAAAATATAGGCATTTTTTGGAAAACAACTTATGCAGACGAAGAAAAGAAATTAGTATTAGCAGAAGGACTTGTGTCTTTTCATGCAATCAATCACGATCATTCCCTCAGATCTATGGACTGCACATCCCAAGTTGTCAAAAAGTTAATCAACAAAAAAATGTGCCTGTGCCAGAACAAAATCTGAGGCAATTGTGTGCAATGTGCTTTCCCCATATGCATTTTCAGAATTAAACAAACCTAGAAAAAATTAATTTTATATCTGCATATTCTGACGCATCTAATCATAAGGATATAAAGCTATTTCCAACAATTATTAGATTTTTTAATTCGGAAACTGGAATAGAAATTAGAATTTTAGATTTCGTTTCTGTGCCCGGTGAAACTTCTGAAATAATTTTCAGTTCCACTATTAATGTTTTGGGAAGAAAACAATTTAAAACATAAAATGATTGCATGTTGTGCAGACAACACGAATGCAACTTTTAGAGGAAAAGCGAGAAGAGATACAAACCATATTTTTTATAAATTAAACAAAACCTTAATCAAAACATTGGTGTTAGTTGTGCAGTGCACATAATACATAATGCCATTCAAACAACTGCTGATTTGTTGCCCATAGATGTGGAAAATATTATTAAAATATATTCTTGGACTGTCTCACTCTCTCACACTCACTCACTCACTCACTCACTCTCTCTCACTCACTCACTCTCTCATTCACTCACTCTCTCACTCACTCTCACTCTCTCTCACTCACTCACTCTCTCACTCTCTCACTCACTCTCACTCACTCTCACTCTCTCACACTCACTCACTCACTCACACTCACTCACTCTCTCACTCACTCACTCTCTCAGTCACTCTCACTCTATCACTCTCACTCACTCTCACTCACTCTCACTCTCTCACACTCACTCACTCACTCACTCTTACTCACTCACTCACTTACTCTCCCACTCTCTCTCATTCCCTCTCACTCTCTCACTCTCTCACACTCACTCACTCTCTCACTCACTCTCACTCTCTCTCACTCACTCTCTCTCTCACTCACTCACTCACTCACTCTCTCACTCACTCTCACTCTCTCTCACTCACCCACTCTCTCACTCACTCACTCTCACTCTCACTCACTCACTCTCTCACTCGATCACTCACTCTCACTCTCACACTCACTTACTCACTCACTCTTACTCACTCACTCGCTTACTCTCTCACTCTCTCACACTCACTCTCTCACTCACTCACTCTCTCACTCACTCACTCTCTATCTCACTCACTCATTCTCAGTCTCACTCACTCACTATTACTCACTCTTTCCCTCACTCCCTCTCTCTCACTCACTCTTTCACTCACTCTCTCTCACTCACACTCACTCTCTAACTCACACTCACTCGCTCTCACTAACTCACTCGCTCTCACTAACTCACTCTCTCACTAACTCACTCATTCTCTCACTAACTCACTCACTCACTCTCACTAACTCAAAAAAAAAAAAAATACAGCCAGAATGTCCCTTAGATCCAAGGACAGCAGTGGTTCTCAACTTCCCAATGCTGTGACACTTTAATGCAGTTTATCATGTTGCAGTGACACTCCCCCAACCATAAAATTATTTTCGTTGCTTCTTCATAACTGCAGTTTTGCCATTGTTATGAATCAGGCAACTCCTATGAATGGGTCACCACGCAAGGTGGAGAACCGCTGAAGTAGAGGGTCATGGAAAACAAGGAAGGTCCTAACAAGATGGCTTGACACTGAGGCTGAAACAAAAATATATTCTTATTTCTATATATACACTCTGTACGTTGAAATGCTTAACGAATTTTGTGAAACTGCGGAAAGAAAATATCAGAAAATACTTGGTTACGGTAAAATGCGCTGGTTAGCTTTTTTGCCAGCTGTAGAAAGAATTTCAAAAATATACAATCATTTGAAAGATGACTTTCTATCACAGGAAAAATGTCCTAGAATTTTAGAAGAGATTTTTGAAAAAGAATCTTCAAAAATTTGGCTAGGAATTGTTCACAATCAAGCAGCTCTTTTTCAAAATACTATAAAACTTATTGAAGGTGACAAAATTTTGGTCATCGAAGTAGCAAATGAAGTTAATAATTTAAAATTTCAGTGTCAATAGCTGTTAGAAAATATTTTCTTCCATTACCTATACGTAATAGTCAAAGTCAGCTAGAAGAACAAGGTGCAATAAATCGTGCAGATATCTTGAATCATGTTAAAAAGTTCTGTAGTAACTGCATAGATTATTTAGAAGAGTGGACGGTACATTACAATGATATTGAACATTTTCATTGGGTTACATTAAAACAAGAACTTAATTGGAATGATGTCCAAAAATCATTCAATCATATTACTCAAAATTTCCCATATATAATATTTCCAAAAATGATCTTTTTAATGGGGTATCATTATTAAAAATATATATTGATAAGAAAAAGTTTAAATCTTGGGCATCAGCAAAAATCACAATAGAGAAAAAATGGTTAGAATTATTTCACCATTTTGAAACAAACCATGTTATATACAATAATGCACTGAAATATGTGGAATATGCGCTGTTCTTACCAGGAACTAATGCTGCGACTGAACACATTTTTTCTAAGGTAAATGAAGTATGGACATCAGAAAAATCATAATTAAGTGTTGAGACTTTGAAAGCCATTTTATATATGAAATATAATTTAACAAATTCTGGTGAAAATTTTCATAACCTTTTAAACAACAACAGCAATCTACTAATAAAATTCACTCAAATGAGAACTATGCCAAATAATAAAATAATACTATACATAATTTTAATGTATTATATTTGTAAATTGTACTTATGTTGAAATTTAAAAATATATATTACAATACTATTTTTGTGTTCTATGAAAATTTTTGTTGCTCCAGATAGACCAAATTTTCAATCAAGAATGCCCCTCTCTTCAAGGGTGTCCCACTTTACCAATGTTAAAATCTGGTCACCTTACTCTAGAGGCATGAATGGCAAGACTTCCTCTAACATACATTAGAAATGTTGTCAAAGAGACCAGTTAGTGATGAGGTATGTGCTTGGTACAGTAGAGGAATACTAAAAAATAAGGAAGGACCTGAAGACATGTAGTGACAGTGTTGCAAGGATCGGGTCAATTGTGATGTTGGTACAGGACCAGGAAGTGTTTCCTTCTGGTGTGCGGAAGGCAACTAAGGGTTGGAAATGAATGGATGGCACATGAGAACAATAGGTTGTTCAAGGAGGTCTGCTGGCCTAGTTGGTTTTATCCTGGGCCACTAAGCACAGGTCAGCAGTTTGTAACCACCAGCCTCTGCAGGGGAGAGAGAGAAGCCTTTTAACTCTTATAAAATGTTACATTCTTGGAAACCTAAACATGAAGTTTTATCTTGTCCTGTAGACACACGCTGGGTCATTCCTGACTTGATGTTAATAAAATATTGTTCAGACTCATCTACACACTTATTGTAAAAAGTTCTGCTTCCATTTATTATGAGTTATTATTTGTTTCTCTAGTTTGTTTGTTTGTTTTGTTTTTTAACCCTACACAGGTGTTGCTATTCCTTCTCTGTGCCATCCAGTTGGTTCTAACTCACAGCACCACATTGTCCCCAGAACAGAGCAACACCAAGTCTTGCACCATTCTCCCCATTGTCGTCATGTATGGACCAATTGTTGCAGCCACAGCATCAATCTATTTCATTGAGGATCATCCTCTTTTTCATTGTCTCCCTGATATAAAAGCAGGATACAAAGACTTCATCCAGCCACCTCTATCTCTCTCCCAAAATATGCTGAGCTTCATGATTAGTTAACCTTATAAAGACTAGCATGAGGGAAGAGATGTTATTTAAAATTATTTGATTTTTATTGTGCCCATTTTCTAACAGAAACATACTAGAATATAGAGAATTCATAAAGATTAATTCAGTTGATTATAATTATTATTATGATTTAAGTTCTATATTGAGTTAGGCACACAGAATTATGGTCAATGAAATAATATATAGAATTGCTGATTTCTAAAATACATCGAGAATATCAACAAAAAACTATATTAGTAATATTGTCCCAGTTTGTCTTTGTTCATCCTTGATATTGATGACCAACACTCCTTTAATGTACTCTTTGGAAAAGCTCTTTGGAAAGACAATCCAGGAACCACTGCTAGCAGCCTGCAACACTACACTGGATTCTCACAACAGTGTTTTGTAATGTGCTCAAGCTGAACCTTTCTGAAAGGTTCATTCACTGCTTCCTATTGCAGCACTAACTCAAGTGGGCTGCAGGAAGCTTCAGCCCTCACTCTGTCAACGTTCCTCAGTCATAAAACGGGAAATATATTTGTATACTTTTGTTCCCCAGTAAAATCTAATACCATCCTTAAGAGGAGGCTAGATGTCAACGAAAGTTGATTTTTGTGCAGATCCTACTGTTGTTGTGAGGTGACATAGAGTTCTAGCTAACTCGTAGAGGCCATGTGTCCCATGAAACAGAACATTATGTTGCAGCCAATTATGACATCCACTGTGTCCATCCATCTCATTGACCCTCTTTCTCTTTTTCACTGACTCTCTAGTTTATCAGGCATGATGTCCATGCAAGGAATTGGTCTCCAACGTGGATAAGTTGAAGTTTTGTCATCCTTATTCCTAAGGAGCATTGTGGTTGCATGTTAAAGATAGAGTGGTTTGCTTTCCTGGGAATCTGTGGTCCTTTCAATATTCTACATTAAAACCACAGCTCAACGCCACAAGTCCTATCCAGTTTTCCTGGTTTATTATACACCTTCACACACACACACACATTAAGAATTGGAAAAGCAGCTAGAGAGGAAAAGCAAACTCTACAAGGGGAAGTGAAAATCCGGCTTTATTATTTACTTTAAACCAATATACAGTAGAGAGATGCATAGCCAAGTTTTAAAATACAGAAATTCAGAAAATATGGATACCTTTAACCTTTTGTATTGGCATAATTTTTTTTTGTACAAACCTTTTAAATATTTCAAACCAGAAAATTCACAAAAAGTGTTATTTATTATTCAAATAAAATTGTTCTTACAAAGGGTAATTTCTCTTCCTGCAAATATATAAAGAATACACAAAGAATTAGAATATATATCCATATCAAATCAATAAATATAATCAGAAACTGAATATAAAGAATATAAAATGTTTTGAGAGAGAATTTCCACATGATCCTCAAATATGAGAAGTTCTAATCCACTAACCCAAAAAACAACCTCTAAAACTCAAACTCACTGCCTTTAAAGTCAATTCCATCTCATAGTGACACTATAAGAGAAGGTAGAACTGTTCCCAAGTGCAAATCTTTACAGGAAAAGAAAACTTCATTTTTCTTCCAATGTGATTCATTCGTAATTGGAAAAATGCAGCATAGACAAATGTGACACAGTTTAACATCAGAATGTCAATAGTTAGACACCTGGATGTTAGCTTGTTTTCACAGAAAATGTAAGTAAACACAATGATGATAATTACTAATGTGAACCCACATGAGTGATAAAGATTGTATATAAATTTAGCAAACTGAGATTTAGAATGACGTGCGCATTCCTAGATTAGGGCATAGTAGATAAATTGCATTGCTATCAGAGGCAGTGCACCTTCACTGATCCATTTGAATTACACAAAACAAAATGAAATCTATACTCTTTCCATTTATTATAATTACTTAAGATACTGGGTAAAATACACACAGATGTCCATATTGAATATGAATTAATCCTTATGTATCACTTAGATTAATAGAACTACCTGTGTGATTTGTAAATAGAGGCTCTTATCCTGACTGTTACTACTATTTCAACTCAATATTTTATTAGTTGAAGTTTACCAATATTTGAAGAAAAAGGAAAGATGACAACTTTTAAAACTATGTATAAATATCCTCAAATTTTAGGATAAAGCCATTTAAATGAATGCCAGCTTCAAGATATCATACACAGACATTCTAAAGGTGACTCTTAAGGACATTACTATAGGAGTGTCAATATAGGAAATTACTATAGGAGTGTCAATATAGGAATCATGGATATCATATTAAATTGTATTTTCTAAATTACAGCTCTCATTTCTACCAGCTTATATGAGCTGTCAGATGTTAACATTAACAAAAGCCACAAGCTATTTGAATCATTATTAGTATCTAATCTAGGCATCATCTGTAATATTTCTATTCTTCAGACCTCCAGAGAATTATTTACATTTTGTATATAATTTAGCAAAATCAGGTGTCCAATGATAGGTTTATGTATGTATGGTACCACTCTTTTTTCCATGAATACAAACAGTAATTTGTCTACCTAGTGTGCAAACCAAGTATCTTTTATTATCTCTACTATTAAGTTTTGAATGGGAAATGTTGAACTTTAAGTCTCCATTTAGAAAACTGCAATAAATAGAGTTTCTTGGTGATTTGTTTCTCTCTGTAGTTACTTAAAAAAATTATAACTTACAAGAGCATACAATTCAGGCATATTGAAGTATATAGGTACTTATATAGGGTTCTCTAGAGAAACAAAACAGGACACTTATGGTTAGATAGATAGATAGATAGATAGATAGATAGATAGATAGATAGATAGATAGATAGATAGATAGATAGATGCTAGATAGATAACATAAGAAACAAACAATTAATTAATCTATAGAGCAGTACAAATGGCCCACTGCAATGCACTTCTGTGAGAAAGCTAATACACTGATAGTCTTGCAAGTCTTGAGGACCACTGGGTAGTCCTCTGTAGAGCAACTCAGGCTCTTGAGCCACAGGGAGCAAACAGCAAGGCAGGTCAACAACAGGCAATCAGATGATAGGGTCCAACAGTCCCCAGTTCAAGTAACACGGAGAAGCAGATCAGGAAGGAACCTCAAACTACAGTGACACAGTCAATGTGTTAAATATGTCACAATTAGTGTAGCTAGCAAATTGAGGCAGAGAACAAGCTAAGGCAGCCAAACATGATCTGATCATCAAAGAGCAAAAGACAAGAAAGGTGAGGTTCACAAAGCCATATCTCTCTGCCCTTCAATCAATCCCATATGTGTTCATTGCCCAGGTTGGCACAATAAACCTACCTAGAAACAAAAACTATCACAACTCAAAATATGATCAATTAATATAATGCAATAAAAAGTGTAACACTGAAAAAATACTTCTATAGAAACAAATGAACCAAATTTACAGACAGAAATAAAGTTTAGATAAAAAACCAAAAAATATCAATAATAAGGATTTCACTTGAAATAATTATGAGAATAAAATGCCAACTAAAAAAATCTCAATAAGTACATTTTGACACATAGTTACCATAAAGTGTTTTTGGGATTATAACTCTGTTTGAGCAGCTAATCTCATCATTCTGGTGTGTTTTAACATTCTAATCTTGTGGTTAGCAGGCATCACCAAGTAATTTGAATCAGAAATTAAGTTTTTGGTGACTGAGTCTAAATCAATAAAAGTGAAACCACTTTGGCAAAAATTTCAACAATGTAGAAACAATGTGAAAATATCTGATAAATTTCAGTGGATGTTATGGGTAGAAATGATTAATTTAGAGCATATTTTGCTGTGCACATTTTTAAAATTAAGAAAAAAATAATTGAATAATTTGTGTTTCATCCAAACATAATTGAACAATGATAGAATGCAAGAGAGTATGATTTAATGCCATAGTATTTTTCTTCAAGGAAAATACTATTGGATTATTAAAATTGCACTATACACCCAATATTTAACATATAATAATTATTCAAATTATTCAAAACTGTTTCAATAGTAATAATAAAACTTTGAATATAAGTAAAGTCTTTTAAAATATTAAGTAATGTTTATTTATATGCTCCCAATATTTCTCAAATACCAAAATGGCTTAAATTTTCAACTTTATTTGAATGTCAGTGGGAAAGACTAGATAAGTGAAATGTTATCTCCAGTCAATCAAAGTAGCACACAAACACACAGCAGGACCAAAAAGACTTAGGGGAACTTGTAATATCTAAAAATCATTCTGCCCAGAGCACTCTTGATTTCCTTGTTCCTCAGGCTAAAGATAATCGGATTCACAAAGGCGGGAACTATGGAGTAGAACACAGATGTGAGAAAGTTTTGAACAGATGATGCATTTGAGGTGGGACCCAAGCAACCAAATATCACAGAGATTATAAACAAAACAACTGTAGCTAGCTGTGGGGAGCAGGTAGCTAAGGCTTTGTTTCGGGCTTCCATAGATTTCATCTGGAGCACAGTAGAAAATACATTAATATAGGAGGCAAGTAAGACAAGAAAACAGATTAACACCAAGCCAGAACTGACTGCAATAGCCACTGTTTCAGAAAACTGCACAGACTGGGATGAAATGCTCAGTATTTGAGGAATATCACAGAAAAACTGGTGAATGACATTGGATTTTGTGAAGGGCAGCCTGAACACAGTGCCTGTATGGATTGCTGAATACACCAGCCCACCAGCCCATGAACCACCTGAGATCTGTTGGCACAGCTGTCTGGTTATGATGAGGTGATAATGCAGAGGGTGACAAATGGCAACATAGCGGTCATAGGACATGACCACAAGGAAAAAAAACTCTGTGACTGCAAATAAGAGAAACAGAAAAACTTGAGCCACACATTCTCTGAGAGAAATCACTTTACTGTCCATCAGAGAATTTAAAACAGATTTGGGAACAGTTACTGAAATACAGCAAAAATCTAGCAAGGACAAGTTGGCTATAAAGAAGTACATTGGGAAATGAAGGTGCGTGTCTGTTATAATGACAGTAAGAGTTAGAAGATTTCCAGACATGGATCCCAGATAAATCAGTAGAAAAATCAGACCTTGCAGGACTTGGAGCTCCCGAGAGTTTGTGATGTCCATGAGGAGGAGTTCTGTGATGATGGTGAGGTTGACCATGTGCATCATCACACACTCTACTCTCCCTGAAATAAAATGATAAAATTACGCAGCCTACCAAAATGGATATTCTGACTATCCTTATTATAAACTAAAACTCTGACAAACTTTGATCTAGTGCTTTTAAATAATTGTTTGATTTAGTAAGCAAATGATAAAAGTGACAAATATTAGTAAATAATAAAATGAAGATTCTCCATATGATAAACACAAATATGTTAATATGGATATATTTTTATATTAACGTTTTAAAATTTCATTACAAATGAAAATACAAATTACTAAAATAATAAAATGCACCCAAACCTGAGCGCAGAGCTTGAATGTTTATCTTCTCTCTGCTAATACTATTATCCTATCCTCTCAGAGCTCTCTATTGTAAAGCCAAATAAGATGCTTTTTGTAATCCCATCAATGAACTTTCTCTCTCGTATTTTTTTCATTCTCATAATGTAAGCTTTTATCTAAACCATAAGATGGGAAGTGTTTAATGTTCAATAATGTACATGCAATTTCATTTTGGGGAATGCTATGTACTTATATCTCTAAATCCTCAGGGAAAGCTTGTAGTTATTTGTAGCTTCCAGAAATGATTCTCTTCAACGACTTAGTTCTCAATTAGTTTTATTCTCACTTATCCTTTGAGTATTAATTAGATGCATTATTTGAATTTTAGCGATAACATTATAATATGGTTTTTGTAAAATATGAGAAAGCAAAAGTTTCCTAAGATAAATTATAGGTTGAAATTCTGTATAATAGGAATAATAAATCTCTGTATAGTAGGAATAATAACTCTTAGGAAAGATAGAATAACTTGTAGCATTTTATAAACTAAAATATTGAATAAATATATCGAAGAATGTGTGTAAGAATGACTTTTGAAAGGAAGATTGATGTACTTACTTCAATCAAATACACTGTCATTATCTGAAACAATTTCAAAGTATTTATTAATGGTAAATCACAAGCAATAAACTTGAAATGTGACAACAATAGAATGAAAGATATATACTGCCTACTTTAAACTACATAGAGCTGCTAATATAAAATGTAGACCACACCCTTACCGAGGCTTCTGAGATGATAATAAAAAAAGTAGGCTTGACTACTCATGCCTGAGTTTTCCCTTCAAGAGTTGAGTAGCAACTCGATGGTGCCTGGATACAGTGCAAGGTGAAAGATAAGGGGCAAAAATAAGAACATAATAGGTGGAACAATAATAACAGCATTTAATATAATGAAAAGGGTACTTGGGGGGTTAGGGTGAGGACAGACAGGGATAGGGAAGCTGACACTAACACGTGCAAGGAAAAGTAAAATGTTTGGAAAATGATTGTGGCAAAAACTGTAAAATCATGCTTAATCTAATTGAACCATGAATTGTTATATTTCTAAGAGCTCCCAATTAAAAAAAAAAAGAATCACACCTGGGATCATAAAGACTTGTCTTAAAAAAACAGCCATCTAAGTGAAGCATCAACTAAGTCCACATGGAAATAGCGCAGCAGCCCATGTGATCCAAGGATTGTAAATGATACATTCCAAATCTGAAGGTGGGAGTGATATCAGCTGTTTTAGTCTGAATAGACTAGAGAAACAAATCCTAGGAGACTCATATGTGTGTAAGAGACAGTTTTGTATAAAGGGAATGTACATTAAGAAAGAAGCCTAACCCATTCCAGATCAAGTCCATAAGTTGTATATTAGTCCATATGTCCGATACCAATTTATAAAGTCCCCTTCAGACTCACGAAACACATACAATGGTGTGGAGTGCAGGATGATCACAGGCCAGTGAGTAGAAATTCTTTGGATCCAGTAACATTGTAAGAAGCTCAACACTTGCAGGGATCTCCACGTGGCTTCTCCTGCTCCCAGGGCATGGGGTCTATCAGCGTAATGCCATGTGTCTTGTCAGTAGAGCATCTCAGGGAGTGAGCCAAGAGAGTTTCTTGTTAGCTAGGATATCTCACAAAGACTGATATGAGAAAGAAGTGTCTCTCACCTCCAAGGAGGAAATACAGGAAATCCCACAATTCTCAGCAGAAGGCCATGCGCACAAAGAGGCCGCATTGGTTATGTCTTGATTGACAGGCCAAACTCTACCCCTTCACTCCTAATCCTCTCAAATTGACGCCAAATTTTGTAACTACCACATGGGCTTTAATTTTGAACATCTAGTTTGCAGAAGGATATATATAATAGTGGAAGACCAAAATCCATTTCAAGGGTCATGACATAAAGTTTACAGTGAATCCCTCTGACTAGGGGTCTGAATAGCCTTACTCTCATAAAGTGTGCACTAGAAAGTGGATTGTGGCAGGTAGTTTGTTGTTGCTAGAGGCCATCGGGTTGATTCTGACTAATAGTGAGATTCTGCACAACAGAATGACACACTGCCATGTTCCTTGCCATCCTCACAAGTATTCCTATAATTAAGCCCAAATTACAACCACTGAGTCAATCCATCTCCTTAAGTCCCTACTCTTTTTGCCACCCCACCACTTTACTAACCTGAGGTACTCCCAATGATTTGATTTCTGCTGACAACATATACATAGTCAAAGTACGCAAAATAAAATGTCACCATCCAAACCCTAAGCAGAACTATGGCAGTATTCCTTCCAGCCTCTATGGCAGTACTTCTGTAGTACTTCCTATATAAGCCTCTTTGTCCTGTTAGAAGTCCGTGATACTTTCAATATTCTTTGCCGGCACCACAATTTAACTGAATCTTCTTTGCTCTTCTTTATTTAATGTTGAACTTTCACATGGACATGGGGCAATTGAAAATACCATGATTTTGATAAGTTGCACTTTTTTTCTCAAAGTAGCATCCTTGTTTTCAATACTCTATAGAGATCTTATGCAGTAGATTTACCTAATACAATAAATCTTTTGAGCTCTTGACTGTTGCTCCTGTGAGCATTGATTGTGGATCCAAACAAGATGGGATCTTTGACAACTTCAAATGCTGCTCTGTTTATCAGAATGATATTTATTGGTTCTGTTGTGCTCTTTACATTGAATTGTAACCTCTACTGAAGAATACAGTCCTTGATCTTAACAGGAGATGTAGGTTCAAGTTTCATACTTTATAATTTCAATTCACACTTGACCCATTTTAAAGTTCTAATTTTCAGTATTTTCTATTTAATTGAGTTCCCCCCCCCTACTTTGTTTTATTATTGTGTTAGGGGTTTTTTTTATATGTTTTTCACTATATGAAATCCAAGATAGGTAAATCTATAGAGACAGTACTGGATTCATTGCTTGGCGGAGTAGTACAAGGAAGGTTGGAAGGAAATCGGTGTTAATAATGAAAGAAAAAAACTGTTCTAAATTTGATTACAGTAAAGACGGCACAACTCAATATAATCAAACTATTAGTTAACTACAGAGAAAAACACATCACCAAAAACCTCTATTTCAGATATTAAAAGGGATATTTAAAATTCAATATTTCTAATCAAAATTTAATACTTGGGAAAATAAAAAAGACTTGCTGTACACAGTGGGGACACAGATTACTGTTTTGCATTCAAGGAAAAAAAATATGTATCATACATATAAAAACCTATTATTGGACACGTGCTTTTGATAAAGTTGCATATTGAAAGTCAATAATTCTTTGGCGGCATTAAAATAGAAATATTACTGATGATGTCTAGATATGATGCTAATAATGATTCAAATAATTTGTGACTTTTGTTAATGTAAAAATCTGACAGCTAGTATAAGCTGGTAGAAAGGAGAGATGTAATTATAAAATAAAATTTATTACGGTATCCATGATTGCTGTATGGACTCTCCTATACTAATATAATTAAGAGTCACCTTTAGAATGCCCTGTTTTTTTCAGGTATTGGTAAACTAGAACTCATGCAATCCTGAATTGAAACAATAATAACAGTCAGGATAAGGGTTTAGAAAACACAGAAGTAGTTATCCTATTAATGCAATGAATATGGATTAATTCATATTCAATATTGATATCTGTGCATATTTGTCCCCATGTTTTAACTAAATGGAAACAGTATAGGTTTTATTTTGGCAATAAATGGAAACAGTATAGGTTTTATTTTGTTTTGTGTAATTCAAATGGATCAGTAAAGCTGCACTGAATTTTACAAGGATGCACTTGATTTACTACGACTTAATCCAGAAATGCACAAGCCATTCTAAATCACGTATTACTAAATTTACATTCAATCTTTATCATACATGCAGAGTCACTTTAGTAATTTATCAACAGTGTGCTTACTCATATTTTCTGTGAAAGCAAGCTAAATCCCAGGTGTCTAAATATTGACATTCATGTGTTAAAGCTGTGTCACATTTGTCTATGCTGCATTTTCCCTGTTACTAAAGAATCAGATGGGAAGAAATATGTGGTTTTCTCTTCCTGTACAGAATTGCACTCCAGAAAACCCCTGGGGACAGTTCAAACCTGTCTCACAGTGTCGCTATGAGATGGACTTGACTTTACAGGCAGTGAGTTTGAGTTTTAGTGGTCGTTTCTTGAGTTAGTGGATTAGAACTTCTCATATTTGATAGTCATGTGGAAATGCTCTTTCAAAATATTTTGTATTCTCTCTATTGAGTTCTGATTATATTTATTGATTTTATATGTATCTATATTCTTATTCTTTGTGTATTATTTGTATATTTGGAGGAAGAGGAAGAACCACCTTTTTAAGAACATTTATTTGAAAAGGAAATAAAATTATGTTATGTGGATTTTCTGGATTGAGATATCATTTAAAAAGTTTGCACCAAAAAAAAAAAAAAGAAATGTTATGCCTAAACAAAGTTATGGGTATCTATATATACCAAATTTCTATCTTTTAAAATTTGACTATGAATCACTCTACTGTATGCTAATTTGAAGCACAATAATACAGGAGTTTTCACTTATACTTGTGGTGATCCTTATTCCTCTCATAGCTGTTTATCCAATTCCTAATGTGTGTGTGTGTGTGTGTGTGTGTGTGTGTGTGTGTTTGAAGTTGTATAGTGAACAAGGAAAATGGGATAAGAATTGTGGAGTTTGGTTATGGAACTGATGTAGAATATTGAAAGGACCACGAATTCCCAGGAAAACAAACCAATGTATCTTTTAAGTACAGCCAGAATGCTCCTTAGAAATAAGGATGACAAAACTTCAACGTATACCCTTTGCAGACCAATTCATGACATGGTCCTCATGCCTGGAAAAGTAGAGGATCTAAAAAAAAGAAGAAGAATGTCAATTAGATGAATTAATCCAGTGGATTAAATCATTGGCTCCAACATGAAGATTATGAGTCTGTCACATTACTGGGCAATGTTGTATTCCATGGTACATAAGGTCTCTATGAGTCAGATACAACTTCATGTCACCTTACAACAGTAGCATCTGCTAAGCAATCTATTTTTGCCATCCTTTTAAGGAAAATATTAAATTACATTGGAGCAAAAACGTATACAAATATATCGCCTGTTACATAGCTGAGGAAAGTTGACAGAGTGAGGAATAGGGCTTCATGCATCGCACTTGTGTTAGCGCTGAGATAGGAAACAGTGAAGGGACCTTTCAGAAAGGTTCAGAACGAGTGCACTGCAAAATACTGTTGTGAGAATTCAATCTGGTGTTGCAGGCTGCTAGCAGTGGTTCCCTTCCTATCTCCCCACAGCCCCTCCAACACTTGTTACTTTCTGATGTTTTGAATTGGACTATCTTTGAGGGTATTAGTTGGTATCTCATAGTTGTTTTAATTTGCATTTCTCTTATGGATAATGATCAGGAACATTTTCTAATATTTTTATTGGCCATTTGGATTTCCGACTCTGTGAAATTTCTAGTCAGGTGTTTTGCCCACCTCCTCACTGGGCAATTAGTTTTTCTCTTATTGTGATCTTGCAAAGTATTGTAGATTTTAGTAATAAGATCTTTGTCTACTGTCTCGTTGCTAAAGATGTTTTCCTAGTCGGTGGCCTCTCTTATTCCTCACTTGGTGAATTCTTTTGATGTATGCAGATGTCTTATCTTCAGTATATCCCACTTTTCTATTTGTGACTCCTCTGTATTTGTATCCTTCCCTATTTCTGATAGCCTATGTATTCCCTGTGCCAAGGTACTCAGGTTTGTGCCAATCCCTCATTATTGGCCCCTATTGTTTGGGGTTTATCTCAAGGTCTGTGATCCACCTTGAGTTTATTCTTGTGCATAGAGTGAGGTAAGGGTCTTGCTTCTTTTTTCTGCAGGTAGATATCCATTCTTTCCAGCACAATTTATTGAAGAGGGCATCTGCTTCCCATTTCATCTTTTTGGGGCCCTTATCAAAGTACAGTTGCCTGTATGCTGATGCTTTTATTTCTGGGCCTTCAACTCTTTTCCATTGTTCTGACTATTTATCACTTTACCACTCACATACTGTTTTGATAACTATGGCTGTATAGTATGCGCTAAAGTCAGATAGAGAAAGCCCTCCCACTATGACCGTCTTCTTGGGGAGTTCTCTGCTCATTATGGGCTTCTGCGCACTCCATATAAAGTTGATAATCAATTTTTCCAATTCTTTGAAGGAACATCATGGTACTCATATTGGGATTGAACTTATATAGTGCCTGACATCTTTACTATATTGACTTTGCCAATCCACGAGCCTGGGATGTCCTTCCATTTGTTGAAGTTGCTCTTGGTTTCTTGTAGTAGTGTTTTTATAATTTTCCTAATACAAATCTTTCGGTTTTTAAGTTAACTATGTCCCTAGATATTTCATTTTGTGCTTGGCTCTTGTAAGGGGTCCTACCTTTCTAATCATCTCTTCTGTGATGTTGCCTCATGTGTAGCGCAGTCTGATAGACTTCTGTTTGCTGATCTTGTATTCTGCCACTCTGCCATATTCCTCTATTGCTTCCAACACTCCACTTGTGGAGTTTAGGAGACTTTGATGTATAGACTCATATGTCTGTGAAAATTATCATTTTTCCTCTTTCTTCCCCAGATAAATACTTTTGATGCCTTTTCATTGTCTTAGGTTGTTAGCTAGGGCATCCAGTATGATATTAAATAGGAGTGGGGACCAGAGGCATCCTTATTTAGTCCCCTGTCTCAGTGGAATTGTTTTAGTCTTTTCTCCATTAAATACCAGGTTGGCTGTTGCTTTTTCATATATAGCTTACATAATAGTGAGGAATTTTCCTCTATTCCTATCTTCTTGGGTATCTTAAACAGGAATGTGTGTTGGATGTTGTCGAATGTTTTTTTTTCTGCTTCTATCAATATTATCATGTGGTTCATATATTTTTTCCTGCCTCTGTGGTGAATAATACCGATGGTCCCACCTGGATCCCTGGTATGAATCCCACTTGGTCACAGTAAATTATTTTTTAATATGCTTTTGTATTCTAATAACCAGTATTTTGTAATGGATATTTGCATCAATGTTCATTTACACACTGTAGGTATCAGAGTTATACTAGCTTCATAGAAAGCGTTTGGTAGTTTTTCATCTTTTTCTATGTTTTGGAAGGGTTTGTGTTGGATTGGTGTCAGTTGTTCCCTGAATTCGCAGTAGATGTCTCCTTTGAAGCCATCTGGCCTGGGGAATTTTGTTGGTAATCCCTTGATAACCTTGTCTGTTTCTTCCATTGATATATTCTGTTGAGGTTCATGACATCCATCTGAGATATTCTAGGAAGGGATTATTTTTCCAAATATTTGTCCATGTCTTGCAAATTGTTGAATTCATTAGATTATAGGCCTTCATAGTACTGTGTAATTATCCTTTTGATTTCATTAGAGTTCATTGTATTGTCCGCTGTTTCAGCCCTGATCCTTGCAATTGTTGTTTGCTCCTTCCTTTCTTTGGTTAGGTTTGCCAGCAGTCTATCAATTCTATTAACTCTTTCAATTAACCAACTTTTAGCTGCATCAATTTATGACATGGTTTCTTGTTTTCCCTCCTGTATGTCAGCTCTGATTTTTATTATATCCATCATCTTGCTACTAGTAGGGTTGTTCTGTTGACTCTGCTCCTATCGGTTTAAGTTTTGTGCCAGCATATACTCCATGTGTCTCTCTTATTTTTTCATGTGTGCATTTATTGCAATCAACCTTCCTCTGATAAATGCCTTTGCTGTATCCCAAAGGTTTTCATATGTCTTCATTTTGTTTTCATTGGTTTCTACAAACTTTGTGATTTCATCTCCCTCTGAGTTAATACCCACTCCTCTTTCAATAGAGAATTGTTGATGTCCAATTGTTTGCCCTTGTTTTCTTTAACCTCCCGTGTCAATCTCCAGCCTTAGAGAACAATGGTTGGAGAGAGATGTCTGTATAGACTCTATATGTTTGAATTTATTCAAGTTTGACGTTGTCCCAGCAAGCCATCTATTTTTGAATGTGTGCCATGTGGTCTAGAAAAGAATGTGAATTATTGCATCTGAGTGGGAAGATCTCAGAATATCTATCAAGTCAAGTCATGCATTGTGCTCTTTATTACTGTAGCCACCTTGTTGATTTTCTTTCCCAATTATCTGTCTTTTTCAGAGAGAGGTACATTAAAGTCACCAACTATAATTGTTGAGACTGTGATATCTTTTATCATCTTTTTGAGTGTTTGATTTACAAGGTTTGGATATCTCTCATTGGGTGGATGTATATTTATTATGCTGACTGGTACTTGGTCTACTGTTTCCTTGAGCATTGTATATTACCCCTGCTTATTTCTTTTAGTGGCCAGTATCTTGAGGTCAATTTTGTCCGATATTAAGATAGCTACCCCTGCTTCTTTTGCATTGCCATTTGCTTGCTTTATGTTTCTCTAGCCTTTAATACTCAACCTGTTTTTGTCTGTAAGCTTGAGATGTGTCTCCTGTAGGTGGCAGATCGATGGGGTATGTTTTCTAAGCGAGTTTATTGGCCTCTGCTTTTTAATGCCTGCTTTCAGGCCACTGATATTCAGTGTTATTTCATCATCTGTGGACTCTGTGATGTCATGTTGTAGCTTTTGTTTTTTTTACCTACTACCTACATTATCCACGTTTGTTGTGTGTGCTTTATGTTTGCTTTCTTTCCACTATTGAGCCAATGCTTTTCTGGGGGCTGTTTTCTCTTTGTCACCCAATGGGTGAAGTTGTTCTATGTGATGGTCTCTTATTTTCCCTTGGCGAGTGTTGATCTTCTGGGCATACTGGATCGGCAAGTATCTTCTGTAGGCCTGGGTTTCATTTCATGTCGTTTTTTGGGTTGTCCTTGTGTGGGAAGACTGTTACTTCTCCATATTTCTTAATATATAATTTTGCCAGGTAATATATTTTTGGTTTCATTGTTTTCCTTCAATATTTGGAAGATATTACTCCATTCCCTCCTCTTCTTCATCGTTTCTGCTGATCGTTCTGAACATACTCTTATTGTGGTACTGTTATATGTGACTGTTTTTCCTTAGCTGCTTCTATGATCTTCTCTTTTTCCTCCTAGTTGGATAATTTGTTAATTATGTGTCTTGGTGACTTCTTCTTGGGATTCAGTCTGGTTGGTGTTCTTTCAGCCACATGAATAGTTGCCTGATTTTCATTTCTTAAGCTTGGGAAGTTTTCCTCTAAGGATTCCTTCACTATTTTTGCTGTTGACTTCTTAGTTGTGTCTTGTTCTGGTAGTCCAATTATTATAATATTGTTCCTCTTCATTGCACCAGACATTACTCTCAAGTTATTATCAGCTTCTCTGATTATCTTATTTGACTAATTTTCCTGTTTCCTGAGGTCTGCTTGGTTACCCAAAAGTCACTGGGGCCATTTTCTGCCTCCTCTATTCTGTTGGCAAAGTCAGTCAATTTGCCTCTTGGTTTTCTTATTTCATCCATTAAGTCTTGTATTCCCCTTTGATGTGTTGCCTTTATCTCTTCTATCATTTCATCCTTTTTCTGCGTTGCTTCCCTCATATCCTGTATGACTCCAAGCAGAATTCTGAAAATTTATTTCTGTAGCAGGTCAATATCTATTTCTTCTATACACATTGCTAAGTTCATGAGTTCTTCCTGCATTGTCTTCTGTTTCTACTGCTTGTTCATTGAGGCTGTTAGGGCTTGTTGCTGTTTACGTGTTGTTTTAGAAGAGCCTGGAGCCATCTTCCAGAGTCAAAGACCACTGGGCTCTCTCTTGGAAGACTTGTATGAGTGCTTCTACAAACTACCCATCAGTAGCTGCATAAAGGGGTCAGGATATGGCTATATCTTCCTGTGGTTCCACTATTACCATAGCCATAGAGTATTCTGTTATTTGGAATGTGAGTTGGATAGTCCTCTCATGTGATACTGGTTGGGATGTTGGGGGCCCATGAGGTAGTTTCTTCCCTGGCTGATCTATAAGTAGGCCTAAAGGTGCTTGGAACACCGTGGGTGACATGTGGGGTTTTTTTCCCCTCTGCCACTAGAATTCTGAGGAGTGTGTGTGGGTGTACGCTCCTTAGTGTAGAGCTTTGTGGTTGTCAGGGGGATTGCTGCAGACAGAGAGAGCACCTTGGAGGTTGGATAGATATTTCCACAGTAGCATGGAGCTACAATAGTGGTGGGGAGGTGTTTCTTCCAGTCATTGTAGGGCCTCAGGGTTTAGGCTGGAGTTCCCCCCACTGTTTGAAGGTGAGATCCTCCTGCTGCTTGGTTTATTGAAGAGGACCAGTGTGATTTCCCCACCTGCGTGCAAAGCCAACAATTGAGGGTGGGGGCTCCCCAGCTTGTCATCAGAGTTGCCCTAGGCAGAGGGGAGTGACACGGAGGCAGCTTGTGTCTTGTGAAATGTAGGAGAGGGAGATGAGAAGAAAAGGAGAGAAATAGGAAAACAAAGGCTATAGCAACAATACTAAGCAAACTAACACCCATTAAACACACAACTAAAATTTACAGACAACACAATAGTGAAAATGGGGAAAAAATGAAACAACAAAAAATGAGAAATGAATCGGCTTAGAGTATGGTAGGAGAGAGAGAAGAAATACAAAAGGAGAAGAAAAGATGAAAAAGTGAAAGAAGAACAAACAGAAAAAAGAAAATGAAGGAGAGAAAATTTTAAAAATCGATAAGGAGATAGCTGAACCCCATGTCATACTGTGTGTAGCTTTGTCTCATGCTGTGTGCAGCACTGTCTAAGTGGGCAAGCTGTAGCTGTCCCCAGTGTGTCAGCAGAGTTGTTCTAGGCAGAGGGAAGGGATCTGGAAGCAAGCAGTAGCATATGGACCGTAAAAGAGGTAGTTGAGAGAATCATAAAAACAGATAGAGAGCATAAGAGAACACACAAGAGAGAAGAAAGAAAAATAGAAGTGAAAGAAGTGGAAAACCTCAACTCTGCCTGATCCCTGATTGCCTGAATGTGGGATCAGAGGGTTTAAATCTTGCCCCACAATGGCAGGTTAGTGTGCCATTTTAATGCAGGTACCCAGTAGTGCTTAGAAGCATTGTCCTAGTTGGCAAGATCACCTTAGAGATACAATGGAGGATTACTCAGCAGCAAGGACTGTTGTAGATGGCTGTAACATGTAGTGCACAGCACTCCTACAGAGTGCAGGCTGGGATTCCCGCTGGTATTTGGGTTGATTTACCCGACACAGAAGGTAGTGACCTGGACGCCAGTAGTGGTATATGATAGGCAAGAGAGGGAGAATAGAGGAGAAAGAGGGATAAAGGTAAAAAAAAAAAAAAAAGGAAAAAAGTAAAATAAAAACCAAACAATCCTGAGCTCTTTAAAACCAACTGGGGTGGGAAAGATAGAAGGGTGAGCAAATAAAGAAAGAAGAAATAGAGTGGTAAGTAAGGAGATAACTGAGACTTGATCACCTGTCTATCAGGCTGGAGGAGTTCCAACTCCTCTTCGAGGTAGCGCTGTGGTGTGCCAGCTTGATGCAGTGGACCACAGATGCAGGGTGGGGATTACTCTTGCAGGCAAGGTGGCAACAGTGACCAGGCATCAGTTCCCACTGTGGTACTGGCACTGGAGTTCACTATTATACCTGCCTTTTGCTGTATGTAGCGCTACAGCAGGGGCTGGGGACTTGCATTGTGTTTCCACAGGCCACAGCCCCATGTAGGGCCCCAGAACAGGCAGAATCTCCCTAGCTGTGTGTAGAATCACTGAGAGGGAAGCTGGGCTTATTGTCCCACCTAGACTGCTGGTGCCATACTAGATCAGAGAATTTTATTTTTATTTTTCAACACACCCCCTCCCTCCCTCCGCCACCCTTCAGCTAGAATACAATCAAATTAAGTTGTCTCTCTGGCTCTGGTCTCTAGCTGTTAGAAGCTTAGTCTTGCTTTAGCAGGTCTTTGTTATGCATAATGCCTCTAGGACCTGTAGCTTAATTCAGGCATTCCTTAGCATGGGCTTCTTATGCTGACTTATGTTAAGGCCTACATCTATGTGCTCCTTGGAACTAAGCAACAAGACTGAGGTTTGAGTTTTTGTCAGTAATATGTATTTCACTCTTTTTTATGTTATGTTTGTGAGGTGCTCTGATTTCGGACCTGACTGTAAGCCCCTGAGGGGAGATACAGCATATCAGGTGGTTGTTTCCTTTCCAATTGGAAATGATTTCGTCCCCTGGACTCTTGACTATCCACCAATTTTCTCCCACACCATGATCTGCCTCAGGTAAAATTCATCTTCTCCTTCTACTTCAAATTATGGCTACCTGCCACCCCACTCCCCAGGCTATGAGCTCAAGGCAGCTAACTGCTGGGAGAGCTCTGGCATGGGTTTCTTCTCTTGTTTGGCATTACGTTCCCTTTAGGGCATCAGCCTGGAGAAATCCCTACTCCTGGCAATAGCGCTGGAGGAGATTTCCATCTGGAGCCCATGTGCCCAGCTCACTGAACCTAGAGAAATTTATAGCATACTTGATTCATTTCGTGAGTAGAAATTAAAGGAAAAGGAGGTTCAGGGGAGCCCCTATTACCCTAATTCTAATTCAGGACTCTGCTGGCCAGTTTCTTTCACCTTACCTCCGAATTTTCTGGTCTGGCAGCAGGAGCTCCGGACAAGTTTGTCTTAACTAGTTGCCATTTTTCTCCGCTGCCTTCCAGGATTTCTCTTTTATATACAAACATAGAAAGCACAGCTAACATTGAGAATTTGCTTTCCAGTATGCCTTCTCAGAGGCAGAATGCACACTGCATGTCAAAATGTCCATGTCAGGCTCCTTCCCCAGAAACTACTCCGAACTTCTTGTCCTGAGGCTGCAGTACTTTCAGACTGCATCTTTGAAAATGGTTAGTTTTATTTTATGCTTTTTGTATTATTTAATATCATTTGTTAAAATATTTCGTGGGTCTGGGAAGACTTAAATAAAATTCTCATATAAATTCATGTTAATTACCTCCTTGCTCTAAGATAACTCTGCTTACTAAAGTTTCTTCGGTATGCTCTACTTTCAGACAAGAAAACCAAACCCATTACCATCGAACTTATGCCGACTTACAGCGAGCCCACAGACTAGAATATGTAGAACTGCTCTTTGGGTTTCTGAGACTGGAACTGTTTATGGGAGTAGAAAGCCCCATCTTTCTCCTGTGGAGCTGCTGGCAGCTTTGAACTGCTGACCTTTCTGAATGCATCCCAATATATAACCCATATGTTTAACTCCTTTACTTACACACTGCTTCAAATAGTGGGAGGAAACTATGTGATCCTATCACCAGTTCCACTGATTTTAACCTTATGTATATGAAATTTTTGTTCTCTCTCTACTTGGATGCTAACAGCATCTTTGCTTTGTCTTAAACGTCTAAGGAGACCGCAGCATCTTAGCAGAAATGAGCAAGTTCACCATCATCACAGAATTCATCCTCATAGACATCTCCGGTTTTAGGGAGCTCCAAGAATTGCAGAAACTTCTGTTCTTAATTATTTATCTGGGTTCACTGACTGGACATTTTCTCACTCTAACTGTTATTGCCACAGACGCACACCTTCACTTCCCAATGTGCTTCTTTATAGCAAATTTATCCCTTGAAGACATTTGCTACATCTCAGTTACTGTTCCTAAATCTGTTATGAATTCCTTAACAGGCAGGAAAACGATTCCTCTACCCGCATGCGCTGCTCAGATTTTGCTATTGCTCTTCTTTGGAGTCACAGATTTGTCTTTACTTGTGATGTCCTATGACCGCTATGTTGCCATTTGCCACCCACTGCACTATGGACTCACTGTTACCCCACAAATGTGTGCACACTTGCCAGTGGCTGATCTATTCTGCCACTGCACAAATAATATATTCAGGCTTCCTTATACAGAGTCCAATATGATCCATTCATATTTCTGTGGTATTCCTCAAGTTTTGAGAATTCCCTCCTCAAATGTGTAGTTTTCTGAGTATGTTCTCATTGCTATAAGTTCAAATATACTTTTGGTATCTTTGGTCATTTTGTTTACATCGTATGCTAATATATTTTCAAGTGTGCTTCTGTGCTTAGGATGCACTCAGTGGAAACCTGTAACAAAGCCTTATCCACATGTACTCCACAACTATCAATACTTATTTTTTCGGTAATTTCTGCAGTAATTGTTGCATTAGGTCCCCTGTCAAATAACACATTGCTCAAAACTATTCTACTTGCCAAGTTTACAGTATGGTGGCCGCATTCTTGAACCCCATCATCTTCAGCCTTTGAAACTGGGGATATTAGCATTACTCTGGGCACAATGTTCACCAGTTATTTGGTGTTCTTATGAAGAAATTTTCTTCTTACTTAAAAATAAAAATATTTAAATAAGACACTTAAAGTAAGTTTACATTTATGTATGTGACCCCAAAACAAATAAATTAGAAACTTTGCTAATATTACTCTTAATAAAAAGGGATACTATTGAATGAATATTGAAACACATTATAATAAAATATTTATAATCAATTTTCCTAAAATAAATATCTTAATAGTGCTAATAATAAATGCTGAGACAGTTTAAAATATTTCCTAAACACAACTGGTTAAATATTTATTTGTGAAAAAAAAAAAGAATTATTCTCTACATTGAGATGTAATTTATACTAAAGGCTCTAATCCTGACCTTGACCAGATAGCAAGTTTATGGCAGATGTATAATATAAGTTGTTAATAAGTCTTCCTTCAATCCTAATGCTACATTCTTTTTTATATAATCCGGTTCTGTGATTATTTGTTCAGCTTAAAGAGAGAATAAGTAGGTGAAAGGATAGAACTATGAAGCATACTTTTCCTGATCATCAAAACTCATGCACAGTCTCCTTATTTTGTTCACACAACTACCTCCTGATCACTGTACAAGCTCCACCGGTGTATAATCACGTGTTCTGGAAATTGAGTTATGAGAAAAATTGAGATATGAAATTGAGTTATGAGGAAAAGGGAGAGATGCTCAAGGGAGTGAAGACCTCCTGTGCTGCTCCCCTCACCCGATTTCTTAGCACATGCAAGTAGGATGCAAAGGAGGAAGTTCCCAAAGTTCAAATGTGGGGCCTATATTAATGCACAAATTCAGACGTAAGCTGTTCCCATGGTTGATAACTAACACACATTATCACATTCTGACCTCATTGAGAGTCTTGTTGCAACAAGTAATCTTCTCACTCACTATCTGTGCCAAGACCCTTTCACATGCAAACTGTCACCCACTTAACCCACTTTTGGTTTAATAAAGTTAACTAGCCCAGAGGGAAACAGGACAGTATTTCCTTACTCTCAATGCTATCCATAATTTGTTAGAATACAAATAGTCAAGTGCCTTGGCATAGTCAATCAAATACATAAAAACCTACCTTTGTTCTTCTATGATTTTAGCTGAGATCCATCTGACATCTGTAACACTATCATTTTCCACTTCTAAATCTGGACTGATTCTCTAAGAGCTTCCTGTCAATTATTTGCTGCAACTGATTTTGGATGATACTAAGCAGAATTTAACTTACATGTAATATCAATGATCTTTTCCTATATATTCAGCACTCCATTGGGTCACCTTCTTTGGAATATGTACACAGATGGATCTCTTCCAGTAAGTTGGAAACGTAGTTGTCTTCCAAATATCCTAGCACATGTGAATATGTCCTTCCAGTGATTCATCACTTTATTGAAACATTTCAGTTCATATTTTTATAAATTCCTGTAGCCCTGTTTTTAGCTAATGTTTTCAGTTCTGCCTGAACTTTTTCCTTAATACCATTTTTTCTTGCTCATAAGCTGAGTAAAAAATTGTGGAATGTTGACAAGTTCCTTTTGGCACAGTGACTCTGTATTCTTTCCCTTTTCTTTTGATGCTTCATGTATAACTCAATATTTTGTCTGTTGTATCTTTCAAAGTTGCAAAACAAAACTGTAGTTTTTCTTGATTTCTTTCAGTTAAAGATATGCTATGTGTGTTCTTCCCTTTCGTTTTTAATTCTAGGACTTTTCAAATGTCATTACGATAGTTTACTTTGTCTTCTCAGGTTCCCTTTGACATTTAATGTCCAAACCTAGGACTTCTTCATTTCTTCTGTTTGCCTTGGCTCATCTATGATTCAATGTAAGTTTGACAGTCTCCTCTGACATCCAGTTTGATCTTTTGTTTCTTATCCTTTTAATAAATATTTAATTAGCATTTCAGCCTCATGTTATAATTCAGTATTTCAATCATGTCAAGAAGAATTGTACAATGACTATCACATTCAATTTTAGAAATTTTCTTTATCCTTGTACTAATTGTTATTCGTGTATGTATTTATTTCTAATTCAGGCAAAATTTACTCAGGAAAACTCTTCAATGCCCCAAGTTCTACATGTACATTTCAGCACCATGGTTTATATTCCTGATTATATAAATCATTATTGATCGCTTTCTCCAAATTATTCCACCACCACGAACATAACTCAAGGCTTCCAATAGGGAAAATCTTTCTCCTTCACACATAATAATTATTGGTCAAGGTAGAATTCTTGCCTTTTTCCTTTCTTATGCATGACGCTCTTGCTGTTCTCCCATAGCTCCCCCAGTCTTCTGCCATTAGTGTTTTTTGCAGTCAATCTCTTCTTAAGATGTTCTCAAAATTCAGCTGGAATAAACTCAAGTTTAAATTTTTGCTTTCAGTGACTTGTTTTAATTTTCTTCAACTTCAACCTGAACTGACATATGAACAATTATGTACTGGCCTAGTTTAACCGTTGGTATTAAATTTCTCCCTCATCTCATAATTCATCCTGTGAGGTCTATATGTATAGTTACTGTTTGTGTTGTTGATAAAGGAAGTTTGCTATAAACAAATCCCTCCCTTTGACCAGGCAAAATTCAATTATGTGAACTATCAAGTTTCAATGTCCAACTGTTTCATTTTCTCCTCTTCCACCTTTGTCATTCCAACGACCAATCATTATAATTGCACCTTAATGGGATGTTTCATCAATTTCACACTCAAGTCTATAGAATTCTTCAACTTGTCCATCACTAACTTTGTGGTTGGTGTATAATTTGAGTAATAGTTTTATTGATTGCTTGTCCTCAAAAGTGAAAAATATACCACAGACAGCATTTTACTTCAAGACTAATTTTTCAATGCTTTTTTTGACAATGAATCCTCCATTATTTCTCCTTATAGTGTCATCTCCTGCATACTATATCATATTATTTTCTGATTCAAAGGCCAATAGCAGTCCATTTCAGCTCATTAAAATCTAGTATATCCATTTTGATGTGTTCATTTCACTTTGATGACTATCAAATTTCCGGGATTCATATTTTGCACATTCAAAATTCTGATCCTTAGCAAATTTGGCAGCAGCTTTCATCGTCATTGTCTCTTCTTAGTCTGGAAGTGCCACTGAACCTCGTTTACTTTGGGTGACCATGCTGACATTTAAAATATCAGTGACTTTTTTATAGCACTTCAGCAACACCAAAGCCACCACATTATGATAAACTGACAGAATAGTAGTGGAGTCTATTTATAGACTATTCATATTTAGTGCAAGTTAGAAATTATTTACTGTGATACCTCTAGCGCAACTCTTCTTAACCTGTGGGTCACGACCCCTTTGGGGGTAGAACGACGCTTTCAGAGGGTTGCCCATTCATAACATCAGCAAAATTACAATTATAAAATAGTATCAAAAATAATTTTATGGTTTGGGGGGGTCACCACAACATGAAGAACTGTAATAAAGGGTCACAGCATTAGGAAGGTTGAGAACAACTTTCAGACAACGTGTCTAACTCTGACCAATTTACATTTTCCTGCATGGGCTTAGTAAGAATGAGGTGGAGGATATATTGATAGAATTCACCTGTGATTAATTGTGAACAAGATTCCCTAAAATGACAACCTGCTGTGTACAAAATGAACCCTCTGAGAAGCAGTAGGAGAAATCTGATTACTAGCAAGAGCCGAGCATGGAGCGAGTACTTTATGCCCTATATCCCTGCTCAGTTACCTACCTGGATGCAGAACCAGTTATAACATTAGAGGAGCAGAAACAGAACAAGGATCCAGAGCATGGAACAGAGTCCTGGGCATTCCAAACCTGGGAGCAAGTAAAAGTGAACGCTTTGTGCTGGAGGCTGGCTTGTGGAAAGAATCGCCTCTGGACATTGAATTGGGACTGCTGGGCTACCTGGCCCTCTGAAGTAGAGCTGAGTGTCTTTGGCCTGTGGCTTCCTGAAATGGGGTGCTTCTGTGCACTTAGTTCAGGAACTGGGTTGCTGACCCAGGGAGCTTGAGCAGAATGTCTTTCAGTTGAGGATTTCTGTGGAATGATGTGCTACTTTGGGAGATCAGAAATAACTTGTAACATGTCCTGATATACAACTTTCATGAGCATTTCTTACTGGCATTAAAATGTGAAAGAATCCATAAAACCTTTTTAATTCTGTGTTTTGATAGAGTTCCATTTCACCATTTAATGAAATTTAGAACTTAGGGAGGTGAAATCGAGAATATTAATTAACATTTAATTCTTAATTGGTCAGTACTCATTTAATTTTAATTTCATATAGTTATTAATTAAAATTACATAAAGTATTACACAGTTAGCATAAAAAATGCAGGTAACAAAAACTATATATAAGAAATTGTGGAAAGGCTAGTGTCATAAACAGTAAGAGACAAATTGACCGCCATCAAGCCAGTGATGACCCATAGGAAGCATGTGTTGGTTTCCAAGACTGTTTACAAGAGTAGAAAGCCCAACCATTGTTCTAAGGAGCTGCTGGTGGTTTGGGGACCCTCAATGCATAACCACTACATGACCAGTGCTCCTGGTGGGAAAAAGAGGTTAAGTTGATCAACAAGGAGACTTCCGGGAAGATGGCGATGGAGTGACACATACCAGAGGGACTCCACAGAATCCAGCCCAGGAGAGTTGCTTAGAGGGAAGTTCAACGTCGCTGGGTCACAGGAGGCGCATCATAAAGATAAGTAGGCACAGATACAGGGTTTTAAGGGGTTGGGGGCTTTGGGCTTACTTCAGTGGAAGCCAGCTGGGGCTTGACCCTAGCCTAGCCGCTGTATTTGCCAGAGCCGGGACCATTTGGAACCTGTAGCAGGGCTTGATCTCAGCACAGCCACAGTTTTCCCCTACCTGCCTCAGGGCAGGGACAGGACACTTGCAGCTCCACTGGCAGGGATCAGGGTGCAGCTACATTGTTGCTTCTGTTTGTGTCTCTGCTCTCTATTACCACACAGCCTTGGAGGGCTGCGCAGGGGCTTTTTCAAGGCACAGCAACAGCTTGCCACCCCACATGGTCTGAGCAGGGACTAAACCCAAACCCCCCCAGCTCCACAGGCAGGGATCTAGGTTCAACTACACTGCGGCGTCTGTTAACATCTCTGCTCTCTGTCCCCCTACTTCTCTGGGGGATGCTTAGCAGCTTTCTTGCGACTCTTCTTGGGGCTCAGTTGTGGACTGCAGCTGGGGCTTGAGGCAAGGAGTAAGCCCTTGCAGGTACACAGGCAGGGAGTGCAACTCAGCTACATAGTGGCTTTGGCTTCCCTCACTTCCCTATACCCCTGCACAGTCTAGTCTCAATTTTTAATTTTTCTCCCCCTCTTATTCCTACCTTGCTCTCTCACACTCTATTGCAGACTTAGAGGGCACTCCCATTGCCCTAGGGAATTTGTGCCTGGGCCACACCCAGCTAGGTGAGCTCCACCCTGCATAGATAGCCCAAGGCTAGGGAAAGGCCTGCTTGCTCTCCAGAGGATACTCCTTGGACTTCTCACCAGGGAGTTCCTGCCTGTGTACCTGGGGATATAAGGTAGCTCAGCCAACACTTATCAATAATCAAAACAATAGCAGGAACTTCAGTCCAGCCTCTGCAACACTGGGGCAGGCAGCCAACCTGCCATCTGGGGCACTCCCCTGATAGGGAAGCCACAGGAAGATAAAGTGGTAGGTTAATCCCATAACAAAATTAGCTGTAGGCAGTTTGAAGAACCATTCCTATAAATCTACCAGAGAGAGACTAGAAAATGGCACCTGGTCCCTCAAAAACAACTCAACTCAAACAGCCATCAGCCCCAAGGACGTCAACGAAAAAACAGGAGACACAAAAGACAAAGGCAGAAGATGTGCTGAACATAGCAACATACATAGAAATAGCAGACATTGAGATGCCATACAAAGAAACTCTCAAAGTGCTTTTTGGAGTCATGCAGAATATGAGGGAAACAATACAGAAAAAGGATGGAACGATAGAGGAGATAAATGTCATACCAAAGGGAAATACGGGAACTTAGCGAGGAGATAACGAAAAACAATACCAGAATCATGTTTCTCGATTGGAGGAATCAGAGAACCACATCAGTGTCTTGGAGGACAGCCAAGCAGACTTTAATAAACGTGAACAAAAATCTAATAAGAGCATCAGAGAAGCCGAAGAAAACCTAAGAGCTATGAAGCGGAACAACATTAGAATTAGTGGCCTACCGGAGGAAGACACAACAAAGAAGTCATCTGCAACAATAGCGAGAGAATTCTTGGAGGAAAACTGCCCCAGCCTAAAGAATGAAAACCAGGCAACCATCCAGGAGGCTTAAAGAACACCAGCACGAAGGGACCTGAAGAAGAAATCACCAAGGCACATAATAGTTAAACTATCCAACTTTGAGGAAAGGAGAAAATCATGAGAGCAGCTATGGAAAAACAAGCAATCCCATATAAAGGTTTCCACATAAGGATATGCTCAGACCTATCAGCAGAAACTATGAATAAAAGGAGAGAGTAGAGTAACACATTCCAAAAATTGAGGAAAACAACGCAAATCCAAGAATACTCTACCCAGCCAAATTATCGATCAAGATCGATGGAGAAGTAAAAGTCTTCCCAGAGAAGGAAAAACTCAAAAAATACGTTACAACAACCTCAGCCTTACAAAAGATCCTCACCGACTCAGTATGGGCAGAAGAACAACACTCACCAAGCACAAATAAGAGACCAACACATAGAACAACCTCACCCAGAACACAACAATGAGAAAACAGACCCCAAGATAGCAATGGCTTAAGGATGGAAAGAAGTCAAGAAGGATGTACACACAAAACACACACTAATGATAAAGGAAAGTAGGAAACTCCCAACACAAAAGGTATAAAATGGCATCACAGAGTCCACACATGGAGATAATAACCCTGAATATCAATGGCCTGAACTCAGTCATTAAAAGACTGAGACTAGCAGAATTGTTAGAAAACACAACCCATCAATTTGCTGCCTACAGGATACACATTTCAAGGCTACAGACAAAAATAGGCGGAGAATGAAAGGCTGGAGAAGGACCTACAAGCAAACAGCAATACAAAAAAAGCAGATGTTGCAATCCTAATCTCGGATAAAATTGACCTCAAAGTGCAAATCATAAAAAGAGAGAAGGAGGGACACTATATAATGCTCAAGGGAATCACAGACAATGAACCACTAAGCATTGTAAACATATATTCCCTGAATGAGAGACCAGCTCAATACGTCAACCAAACACTCCAAAAGATTAAGAAAGAAATCACAGACATGACAATTATAGTGGGTGACTTCAACACACCACTCACTGAGAAGGATGGATCACAGGGAAAGGAAATAAACAAAAAGACTAGAGAGCTAACACCACAATTAGACAGTTTGACCTAATAGATAGTTACAGAGCTTTTCATCCAAATATAAAAAAAATTAACATTCTTTTCAAGTCCCCATGGCACATATTCTAAGACAGACCACACGCTGGGGCATAAGGCAAATGTACATAAATTTAAGCATATTGAAATAATACAGACCTCTCTCTATGACCACTGTGCCATAAGACTGGAGATCAACAAAAGGAAGACAAAGAAAATAAGAGCAAATAATTGGAGGATGAATAACTCTCTACTGCAAAAGGAGTGCATACTGTTGCAGATCAGAGATGAAATCAGGAAATTTCTAGAACCCAATGAAAATGAGCACACGACGTACCAAAACTTATGGGACACAGCAAAGGCAGTCAACAGAGGAAGGCTCATAGCAATACAAGCACACCTAAGAAAGGAAGAGAGAATCATGATGGATACGCTGACACAAAATTTACAAAAACTACAGCAGAGTCAGCAGGACAACCCTACTAATAGCAAAAGAAAAGAAATTATAAAAATCAGGGCTGAGATTCAGGAGAGGGAAATAAAAAAAATTATGGAAAAAATTAATATCGCTAAAAGTTGGTTCTTTGAAAGGATAAACAGGATCGATAGACCATTGGGAAACCTAACCAAAGAAAGGA
Organism: Tenrec ecaudatus; assembly: GCF_050624435.1. Taxonomy (NCBI): domain Eukaryota; kingdom Metazoa; phylum Chordata; class Mammalia; order Afrosoricida; family Tenrecidae; genus Tenrec; species Tenrec ecaudatus. The sequence continues at coordinate 202,460,306 of NC_134531.1, forward strand.
GGGAACAAATCTCAATAGCAAGAATAAGGATGAAAGAGGGGTCATTACAACAGACCCTAATGAAATCAAAAGGATAGTTACACGGTACTATGAAGGATTGTATTCCAATGATTTCAACAATTTGGAAGACATGGAAAAATTCCTGGAAAAACAATCCCTCCCTAGACTATCCTCGGCAGACATCAAGAATCTCAACAGACCCATAGCAATAGAAGAAATTGAAAAGGTTATCAAGGGATTACCAACAAAAAAATCCCCTGGACCAGATGGCTACACTGGAGAATTGTACCAAGCATTCAGGGAAGAACTAATACCAATCCTACACAAACTTTTCCAGAACATAGAAAAAGATGGCAAACTCCCAAACTCCTTCTATGAAGCTAGTATAACTCTGATACCCAAACCGGGCAAGGATCCCACAAGAATCGAGAACTACAGACCAATATCCCTAATGAACATTGATGCAAAAATCCTTAACAAAATACTAGCCAACCGAATACAAAAGTATATAAAACAAATAATTCACCATGACCAAGTGGGATTCATACCAGGGATGCAGGGATGGTTCAACATACGAAAGACCATTAGTATTATTCGTCACATTGACGTGAAAAAGTCTAAGAATCACATGATTATATCAATAGACGCAGAAAAAGCATTCGACAGCATACAACACCAATTCCTGTTTAAGACACTAGCGAAGATAGGAATGGAAGGAAAGTTCCTCAAGACAATACAAGCTATATATGAAAAACCAACAACCAAAGTGGTAGTCAATGGAGAAATGACTAACACAATCCCACTGAAAAAGGGGACCAGCCAAGGATGCCCCTTGTCCCCATTCCTATTTAATATCGTGCTGGAGGTTTTAGCTAACAGCATAAGGCAAGAAGTGACATCAAAGGTATACGTCTGGGGAAGGAAGAGGTGAAACTATCCTTATTTGCAGATGATATGATTCTATATATGGAAAATCCCAGAAGTTCCACAAGGGGAGTACTGGAAGCAATAGAGGAGTTTGGCAGAGTGCCAGGATACAAGATCAACAAACAGAAGTCCATTGGATTGTTATACACATCAGATAAGACCACAGAAGAAGAGATCAAAAAGGTGGTACCCTTCACAATAGCCAAACACAAATTGAAATATCTAGGGATACACCTGACTAAAAAAACAAAAGATCTACATAGGGAAAACTATAGAACACTATTACAAGAAACCAAGAGCGACCTCAACAAATGGAAGAATATTCCATGCTCTTGGATTGGGAGAATTAATATAGTTAAAATGTCAGTTCTGCCAAAAGCACTATATAAGTTTGATGCTATCTCGATACAATTACCATCATCTTTCTTCAAAGAAATGGAAAAACTGATTACCAACTTCATATGGAGAGGGAAGAAACCCAGAATTAGCAGAGAACTCCTCAAGAAGAAGGACACCGTGGGAGGGCTTGCTTTACCTGACTTTGGCACATACTATGCAGCCACAGTTCTCAAAACTGCATGGTATTGGTACAATGACAGATACTCAGACCAATGGAAGAGACCTGAAAACCCAGAAATAAAAGCATCAGCATACACACAGCTGATCTTTGATAAGGGCCCCAAATATATCAAATGGGAAGCCAATGCCCTCTTTAACAAGTGGTGCTGGAAAAAATGGATATCCACATGCAGAAAAATGAAGCAAGACCCTTATCTCACTCATGCACAAGAATAAACTCAATGTGGATCACAGACCTTGAAGTTAAACCCCAAACTATTAGGGCCATCAATGAGGGAATTGGGACCAACTTGAGAACTTTGGCGCAGGGAATACACAGGCTATCAAAAATAGGGAAGGACACAAACACAGAGGAGGCACAAATCGACAAATGGGATATACTGAAGATAAAACACATGTGTACATCTAAAGAATTCACCAAGAGAGTAATAAGAGATTCCACAGACTGGGAAAACATCTTTAGCAATGACACATCAGACAAAGGTCTTATTACTAAAATCTACACTACTCTGATAGCTTCCAAAAAGAAAAAAAAACCAATAGCCCACTTGAAAGGTGGGCAAAGGACTTGAACAGAAATTTTACAGGGACAGAAATCCGAATGGCCAACAAACATATGAGAAAATGTTCCCGATCTTTAGCCATAAGAGAAATGGAAATTAAAACAACAATGAGGTACCGCCTGACACCCTCAAAGGTAGCCCAATTCAAAAAATCAGAAAGCAACAAGTGTTGGAGTGGCTGTCGGGAGACAGGAACTCTCATCCACTGCTGGTGGGCCTGTAAGTATGTACAGCCACTATGGAAATCAATCTGGCGATACCTAAAACACATGGAAATAGAGTTACCATATGACCCAGCAATCCCCCTACTGGGCATATACCCAGAAGAGGCAAGAAACAAACCAAGACCAGACACCTGTGCTCCAATGTTCATTGCGGCACAGTTCACTATTGCAAGGAGCTGGAAGCAACCCAAATTTCCATCAACTGACGATTGGATTAAAAAACTGTGGTATATACATACAATGGAGTACTACGCATCACTAAAAAGCAGTGATGAACGTATGAGGCACATAGTGGCATGGGAAGAACTGGAGGAAATCATGCTAAGCGAGGTAAGTCAGACAAGTACATGAGCCCGCTGAGGTAAGTATTAAAAAAATTGTTTTAATTAAAAAATTAAAAAAAATTTTTTTTAATGCAAAAGTGGCATAGGGGAAAAAGCTACTGTATACAAACATTTCTGGGGTGAAGTCTGTGTAGTATGGCAGAGACCAGATCAAAACCAGGGATTCACATGGTAGACAACAGTGGAGGAGGTGGAGAAAGGAAAATAAAAGGATGAATATAAGGAAGAAAAGGGAAGTGGGGGCATGGGGCACTAATCCACCCAAGAGGAGGGTATTGTTTATATCTCCACAGGGAAAGTGGGACCAGACTTCAACCCAGTGCTGCAAGGTGTGAATGCAATATCCCGGCATGGAGTAGGGCCCAGCACCAAAAATTAAGTGGATTCCTGCCCCTCCCCCGAAAAGAATTTGTTACAAGGATGACATTGATTCTGCAGCTCCGGGAGATGGACATATCTGATCAGAGCACACGGGAGCAGATGAAGGGCAGAGGGGACAGTGGAACACAGCCTGGCCTACGAGGCCGTGAGGATGATGTTCCTGAGTAGAGCAGCCAGTCCACAGAGAGAACAACAAGGCTGGCCCCACTATGAGACATGATGCCCCTCAGTGACTAAGGGCGATACAGGGGACAGCACCGGAGACACAATGTGGGAATTGCACCTGATCTGATCCCATCACACCGAGGCAAAGCACTGGGGGAGTGCAGTGGAACAGCAAGGGAATGGAGTGGCAAGGTCCCCAGGGAATGCCGAAAGTCAACTTTGGGCCAGGGCGTGGTGCCCCAACAGACTGGACTGGAAAACGCTCCTATGGGCCAGCAAACGATCCTTGAACGAACTACAAGCCTTTCTTTTGTGAAGTGTTTTGTTTTGTTCTTTGTCAGTGGTTTGTTTTTGTTGTTTTATTGTCTGGTTGTATACTGTTGCTTTGTTTTCCTCTGTCCTGTTTTCGTGCATGTTAGTGTCTCCACAGGTCTGTCTGAATAGGACAGGCTGGATGAACTATCTGGAGGAAAAACAATAGGACAGACAGTTCCGTGGGGGACAGACATATCCGGGTGGTGGAGGGGGAGGAGGGTAAGGAAGTGGTGTTAACAAACACAGGGACCAGGGAACAATATGGGACCCAAAATGGTAGTGAGGGGGGAGTGACAGGCCTGATGGGGAATGATCAAGGGTAAGGTTGCGTAGAGAAGATGTATAGCTGTAGCCCAGGTGGGGACGGAGCATGGTGGTGGGGCAGGAGGAAAGTCAAGGGAGAGGGAGGAAGGAGCTGGGAGTCAAGGGGAATTTATGGAGGTCTAGACAAAGACGTGTACATGCAAACATATATATGAGGATAGGGAAATAGATCTAATTTTCTACATTTATAGGTTTAATATTAAGGTGGCAGAAGGACCTTGGGCCTCTACTCAAGCACTCCCTCAATGCATGAATACTTTCGTTTATTAAATTGGTACTCTATGATACTCACTCTCCCGACACAACTGCTGAAGCCAAAGTGGGTGAACAAGTAAATGTGTTGAAGAAAGCTGATGGTGCCCGGCTATCAAAAGAGAAATCATCTGGGGTCTTAGAGGCTTGAAGATAAACAAGCGGCCATCTAGCTCAGAAGCAACAAAGCCCACATGGAAGAACACACCAGCCTGTGTGAGCGAGTGATCCCAAAGGGATCAGTTATCAGGCATCAAAGAACAAAAAATCATCATATCATTGGCTGCACGCCTCCATGATAGGATCGCTTAAGACAAATGGGTGCATAAGCAAATGTGGTGAAGAAAGCGGATGGTGTCCGGCTATCAAAAGAGATAGTGTCTGGAGTCTTAAAGGCTTGAAGATAAACAAGTGGCCATCTAGCTCAGAAGCAAAAAAGCCCACATGGAAGAAGCACACCAGCCAGTGCGATCACGAGGTGCCAAAGGGACCAGGTATAAGGCATCATGTGAAAAAAAAAAAAAGAATATGTGTGTGTATGTGTATATATATATATATTTATATATATATATACCACATTGAATGAAGGGGGAAGTGCAGAGTGGAGACCCAAGGCCCAAGTGTCAGCCAATGGAGATCCCCTCATAGAGTGGCTTAGGAGAGGAGATGGGTCAGTCAGGGTGCAAGGTAGTACCGACGAAGAGCACAGCTTTCCCCCAGATCCTGGATGCTTCCTCCCCCCAACTACCATGATCCCAATTCTACCTTGCAGGGCTGGATAGGACAGAGGCTGTACACTGGTACATATGAGGGCTGGAGGCACAGGGAATCCAGGGTGGATGATACTTTCAGGACCAAGGGTGTGAGGGGCGATGCTGGGAGAGCGTAGGGTGAGTGGGTTGGAAAGGGGGAACTGATTACAGGGATCCACATGTGACCTCCTCCCTGGGAGAGGGACGACAGAGAAGGGGGCGAAGGGAGACTCTGGATAGAGCAAGATGTGACAAAATAACGATGTATAAATTACAAAGGGCACATGAGTGAGTGGGGAGCGGGGAGGGAGGGGGAAAAAAAAGAGGACCTGATGCAAAAGGCTTAAGTGGAGAGCAAATGCTTTGAGAATGATTGGGGTGGGGAATGTATGGATGTGCTTTATACAACTGATGTATGTATATGTATGGATTGTGATAAGAGATGTATGAGTCCCTAATAAAATGTAAAAAAAGACAAGGGAAAAGAAAGAAAGAAAAGAAAATGATTAGGGCAAAGAATGTACAGATGTACTTTATACAATTGATGTATGAATATGTATGGACTGTGATAAGAGTTGTATAAGCCCCTAATAAAACGTTTAAAACAAAAAAATATATAGGATTAAAATTAAAATAATTTAAAATATAGTTACTTTATAACAATCAGGTTAATTTAATTTATAAGCTAACAAAATATGTTCATGTAATTATGTACCTACTTGCTGTGTTTCTAAGAAATCTGTATAATAATTTATAATATAATTTTAAATTACTTTTTTTAGATTTTTAACATGAGTAAGAAAAGAGGATGCAAATTCAATGATGATCTAAGAAGTGAATTTCCTTTTATTAAAAAAAAAACAAAAGCGATTACATGGTAAAATGTGAGAAATGTAATGGTGAATTTTTCTGTTTTGCATGGCGGGAAGAATGATATTTCAAAGCACTTGGAGACAAAAAAACATAAAAGATATTTAAATACTGCTGAATCTTCCTCCAAAACATAGGAATATTTTCAGAATGCAACTTATGCAGACAAAGAAAAGAAATTAGCATTAGCAGAAGGACTTATGTCTTTTCATGCTATTAATCAAAATCATTCCTTCAGAACTATGGACTGCACATCACAAGTTGTCAAAAAGTTAATCAACAAAAAAATTTGCCTGTGTCAGAACAAAATCCGAGGCAATTGTGTGTAATGTGCTTTCCCAATATGCATTTTCATAATTAAACAGAAATCTAGAAAAAAATAATTTTGTATCTGCATATTCTGATGCATCTAATCATAAGGATATAAAGCTATTTCCAACAATTATTAGATTTTTTTATTCTGAAACTGGATTAAAAATTAGAATTTTAGATTTCGTTTCTGTGCCTGGTGAAACTTCTGAAATAATTTTCAGTTCCACTATTAATGTTTTGGGGAAAAAAACAATTTAAAACAAAATGATTGCATATTGTGCAGACAACACGAATGCAAATTTTGGAGGAAAAGTGAGAAGAGATACAAATAATATTTGTTATAAATTAAACAAAAACTTTAATCAAAACATTATTGGTGTTAGTTGTGTAACGCACATAATACATATCGCCATTCAAACAGCTGCTGATTTGTTGCCCATAGATGTGGAAAATATTGTTACTAAAATATATTCTTATTTCTATATATACACTGTGCACGTTGAAATGCTTAACAAATTTTGTGAAACTGCGGGAATCAAATATCAGAAAATATTTGGATACAGTAAAATATGCGGGTTAGCTTTTTGCCAGCTGTTAAAAGCCTTTCAAAATAAAAGATCCTTTGAAATCCGACTTTCTATCACAGGATAAATGTCCTAGAATTTTAGAAGAGTTTTTTGAAAAAGAATCTTCAAAAATTTGGCTAGGATTTGTACACAATTAAGCAGCTCTTTTTTCAAAATGCTATAAAACTTATTGAAGGTGACAAAATTTTGGTAATCGAAGTAGCAAATGAAGTTAATAATTTAAAATTTCAGTGTCAATAGTTGTTAGAAAATAAATTTCTTCCATTACATATACCTAAAAGTAGAAGTCAGCTAGAAGAACAAGGTGCAATAAATGGTGCAGATATCATGAATCACGTTAAAAAGTTCTGAAGTAACTGCATAGATTACTTAGAAGAGTCGACGGTACATTACAATGATATTGAACATTTTCATTGGGTTACATTCAGACAAGAACTTAATTGGAATGATGTCCAAAAATCATTCGATCATATTTCTCAACTTTTCTCATATGCTATATTTCCAAATATGTACGTTGTAATGAGGTATCATTATTAAAAACATATATTGATAAGGAAAAGGTTAAATCGTGGGCATCAGCAAAAATCACAATAGAGAACAAATGGTTAGAAATATTTCACCATTTTGAAACAAACCATGTTATATACAATAATGCACTAAAAATTGTGGAATACATGCTGTTCTTACCAGGAACTAATGCTGCGACTTAACACATTTTTCTCTAAGGTAAATAAAGTGTGGACATCAGAAAAATCATAATTAAGTGTTGAGACTTTGAAAGCCATTTTATATGTGAAATAGAATTAAACAAATTCTGGTGAAAATTTTCATGACGTTTTAAACAACGACAGCAATCTACTAATGAATTTCACTCAAATGAGAAATATGCCAAATAATAAAATAATACAATACATAATTTTTAATGTATTATATTTGTAAATTGTACTTATGTTGAAATTTAAAAATATATATTACAATACTATTTTTGCGTTCTATGAAAATTTTTGTTGCTCCATATAGACCAAATTTTCAATCAAGAACACCCCCTCCCGTCAAGGGTGTCCCCCTTTACCAATGTTAAAATCTGGTCACCTTACTCTAAAGGCATGAATGGCAAGACTTCATCTAACATACATTGGACATGTTGTCAAAAGAGTCCAGTTTCTGATGAGGTATGTGCTTGGTAAAGTAGAGGAATAGTAAAAAAAAATAATAATAAAATAAGGAAAGACGTGAAGACATGTAGTGACAGTGGTTGCAAGGATCAGGTCAATTGTGATGTTGGTTCAGGACCAGGAAGTGTTTCCTTCTGGTGTGCTTCGGACCACTAAGCGTTGGAAAAGAATGGATGGCACATGAGAACAATAGGTTGTTCAAGGAGGTCTGCTGGCCTAGTTGGTTTTATCCTGGGCCACTAAGCACAGGTGAGCAGTTTGTAACCACCAGCCTCTGCAGGGGAGAGAGAGAAGCCTTTTAACTCATAAAATGTTACATTCTTGGAAACCCAAACACAAAGTTTTATCTTGTCCTGTAGACACACACTCGGTCCTTCCTGACTTGATGTTAATAAAATATTGTTCAGACTCATCTACACACTTATTGTAAAATGTTCTGCTTCCATTTACTATGAGTTATTATTTGTTTCTCCATTTTGTTTGTTTGTTTTGTTTTTTAACCCTACATAGGTGTTGTGTTCCTTTTCTGTGCAATCCAGTTGGTTCTAACTCACAGCACCACATTGTCCCCAGAACAGAGCAACACCAAGTCCTGCACCATTCTCACCATTGTCGTCATGTGTGAACCAAGTGTTGCAGCCACAGCATCAATCTATTTCATTGAAGATCATCCTCTTTTTCATTGTCTCCCTGATATAACAAGCAGGATACACAGACTTAATCCAGCCACCTCTATCTCTCTCCAAAATATGCTGAGCTTCATGATTAGTTAACCTTATAAAGCCTAGCATGAGGAAAGGGATGTTATTTAAAATTATTTGATTTTTATTGTGCCCATTTTCTAACAGTAAGATACTAGAATATAGAGAATTCATAAAAATTAATTCAGTTGATTATAATTATCATTATGATTTAAGTTCTATATTGAGTTAGGCACACAGAATTATGGTCAATGAAATAATATGTAGAATTGTGGGAAATATTGCTGATTTCTAAAATATATCAAAAATATTAACACAAAACTATATTAGTAATATTGTCTCAGTTTATCTTTGTTCATTTTTATATTGATGACCAAAACTCCTTTGATGTACTCTTTGGAAGAGCTCTTTGGGAAGAAAATCCAGGGAACCACTGCTAGCAGCCTGCAACACTAGACTGGATTCTCACAACAGTATTTTGTAATGTACTCAAGCGGAACCTTTCTGAAAGGCTCATTCACTGCTTCCTATTGCAGCGCTAACTCAAGTGGGCTGCAGGAAGCCCCAGCCCTCACTCTGTCAACGTTCCTCAGTCATAAAATGGGAAATATATTTGTATACATTTGTTCCCCAGTAAAATCTAATACCATCCTTAAGAGGAGGCTAGATGTCAACGAAAGTTGATTTTTATGCAGATCCTACTGTTGTTGTGAGGTGACATAGAGTTCTAGCTAACTCGTAGAGGCCATGTGTCCCATGAAACAGAACATTATGTTGCAGCCAATTATGACATCCACTGTGTCCATCCATCTCATTGACCCTCTTTCTCTTTTTCACTGACTCTCTAGTTTATCAGGCATGATGTCCATGCAAGGAATTGGTCTCCAACGTGGATAAGTTGAAGTTTTGTCATCCTTATTCCTAAGGAGCATTGTGGTTGCATGTTAAAGATAGAGTGGTTTGCTTTCCTGGGAATCTGTGGTCCTTTCAATATTCTACATTAATACCATAGCTCAATGCCAAAATTCCTATCCAATTTTCCTGATTTATTATACACCTTTACACACACACACATTAGGAAATGGAAAAGCAGCTAGAGAGGAAAAGTAAACTCTACAAGGGGAAGTGAAAAACCCAGCTCTATTATTTGCTTTAAATCAATATACAGTAGAGAGATGAAAAGCCAAGTTTTAAAATACAGAAATTCAGAAAATATGGATACCTTTAACCTTTTGCATTGGCATAAACTTTTTTTGGTACAAACCATTTAAATGATATGTCAACCCAGAAAATTCACAAAAAATAATTTTATTTGTTATTCAAATAAATTTGTTCTTACAGAGGGGTAGTTTCTCTTCCTGCAAATATACAAAGAATACACAAAGAATTAGAATATAGATCCTTATCAAATCAATAAATATAATCAGAAACTGAATAAAGAGAATATAAAGTGTTTTGAGAGAGAATTTCCACTTTCCACATGACCCTAAAATATGCGAAGTTTTAATCCACTAACTCAAAAAACAACCTTTAAAACTCAAACTCACTGCCTTTAAAGTCAATTCCATCTCATAGCGACATTATAAGACAAGGTAGAACTGTTCCCATGGGTTTTCAAGTGTAAATCTTTATAGGAAGAGAAAACTTCATTTTTTCCCCAAAGTGATTCATTAGTAACTGGAAAAATGCAGCATAGACAAATGTGACACAGTTTAACATCAGAATGTCAATACTTAGACACCTGGATGTTAGCTTGTTTTCACAGAAAATGTAAGTGAAAACAAGCTAACATCCAGGTGTCTAACTATTGACATGGATGAAAATTACTAATGATGATAATTACTAATGTGAACCCACATGTGTGATAAAGATTGTATATAAATTTAGCAACCTGAGATTTAGAATGATGTACGCATTCCTAGATTAAGACATTGTAGACAAATTGCATTGCTATCAGAGGCAGTTCAGCTTCACTGATCCATTTGAATTACACAAAACAAAACGAAATCTATACTCTTTCCATTTATTATAATTACTTAAGATACTGGGGAAAATACAAACAGATGTCCATATTGAATATTAATTAATCCTTATGTGTCACTTAAATTAATAGAACTACCTGTGTGATTTGTAAGTAGAGGCTCTTATCCTGACTGTTACTACTATTTCAACTCAATATTTTATTAGTTGAAGTTTACCAATATTTGAAGAAAAAGGAAAAATGAGAACTTTTAAAACTATGTATAAATATCCTCAAATTTTAGGATAAAGTCATTTAAATGAATGCCAGCTTCAAGATATAATACGCAGACATTCTAAAGGTGACTCTTAAGGACATTACTATAGGAGTGTCAATATAGGAAATTACTATAGAAGTGTCAATATAGGAATCATGGATATCATATTAAATTGTATTTTTTAAATACAGCTCTCATTTCTACCAGCTTATATGAGCTGTCAGATGTTAACATTAACAAAAGCCACAAGCTATTTGAATCATTATTAGTATCTAATCTAAGCATCATCTGTAATATTTCTATTCTTCAGACCTCCAGAGAATTATTTACATTTTGTATACAACTTTAGCAAAATCAGGTGTCCAATGATAGGTTTATGTATGTATGGTACCACTCTTTTTTCCATGAATACAAACAGTAATTTGTCTACTTAGGGTGCAAACCAAGTATCTTTTATTATCTCTATAATTAAGTTTTGAATTGGAAATGTTGAACTTTAAGTCTCCATTTAGAAAACTGCAATAAATAGAGTTTCTTGGTGATGTGTTTCTCTCTGTAGTTACTTAAAAAAATTATAACTTACAAGAGCATACAATTCAGTCATATTGAAGTATATAGGTATTTAGAGAGGGTTCTCTAGAGAAACAAAACAGGACACTTATGGTTTTATATATATTTAGATAGATAGATAAAAAGATATGTAGATAGACAGATATTAGATAGATTACATAAGAAACAAACAATTAATTAATCTATAGAGCAGTACAAATGGCCCAGTGCAATGCACTTCTGTGAGAAAGCTAATACACTGACAGTCTTGCAAGTCTTGAGGGCCACTGGGTAGTCCTCTGTAGAGCAACTCAGGCTCTTGAGCCACAAGGAGCAAACAGCAAGGCAGGTCAACAACAGACAATCAGATGATAGGGTCCAACAGTCCCCAGTTCAAGTAACACGGAGAAGCAGATCAGGAAGGAACCTCAAACTACAGTGACACAGTCAATGGGTTAAATATGTCACAATTAGTGTAGCTGGCAAATTGAGGCAGAGAACAAGCTAAGGCAGCCACATATGATCTGATCATCAAAGAGCAAAAGACAAGATAGGTGAGGCTCACAAAGCCATATCTCTCTCCCTACAATCAATCCCATATGTGTTCATTGCCAAGGTTGGCACAATAAACCTACCTATCACAATAGGAACATAGAGTGCTGGCATATTAGAAACAAAAACTATCACAATTCAAATATATGATCAAATAAATATAATGCAATAAAAAGTGTAACATTGAAAAAATACTTCTATAGAAACAAATGAACCAAATTCACAAACAGAAATAAATTTTAAACAAAAAACCAAGGAATACCAATAATAAGGATTTCACTTAAAATATCTATATGAGAATAAAATGCCAGCTCAATCACTCCCAATAAGTCCATTTTGACTCATAGTAACCATAAAGTGTTTTGGGGAATATAACTCTGTGTGAGCAGCTAATCTCATCATTTTAACATTCTAATCTTGTGGTTAGCAGGTATCACCAAGTAAGTTGAGGCAGAAATTAAGTTTTTGGTGAGTGAGTCTAAATTAATAAAAGTGAAACTACTTTGGAAAAAATTACAAAAATGCAGAAACAATATGAAAATATCTGACAAATTACAGTGAATGTTATGGGTAGAAATTATTAACTTAGAGCATATTTTGTGTGCACATTTTTAAAATTAAGAAAAAAATCATTGAATAATTTTGAGTTTCATTCCAACAATATCAAACAATGATAGAAAGCAAGAGAGTATGATTTAATGTCATAGTATTTTTCTTCATGGAAAATACTATTGGATTATTAAAATTGCACTATGAACCCAATATTTAACATATAATAATTTTTCAAATTATTCAAAAAAGTTTCAATAGTAATAATAAAACATTAAACATAAGTAAAGATTTTTAAAATAATTAAGTGCTTTTTATTTATATACTCCCAATATTTCTCAAATACCAAAATGGCTTAAATTTTCAACTTTATTTGAATGTCAATGGTAAAGACTAGATAATTGAAATGTTATATCCAGTCAATCAAAGGAGCACACAAACACATAGGAACCAAAAGACTTAGGGGCACTTGGAATATCTAAAAATCATTCTGCCAAGAGCACTCTTGATTTCCTTGTTCCTCAGGCTAAAGATAAGTGGATTGACAAAGGCGGGCACTATGGAGTAGAACACAGATGTGAAAAAGTTTTGAACAGCTGATACATTTGAGGTGGGACCCAAGCAACCAAATATCGCAGAGATTAAAAACAAAACAACTGTAGCTAACTGTGGGGAGCAGGTAGATAAGGCTTTGTTTCGGGCTTCCATAGATTTCATCCGGAGCACAGTAGAAAATACATTAATATAGGAGGCGAGTAAGACAAGGAAACAGATTAACAAAAAGCCAGAACTAACTTCAATAGCCACTGTTTCAGAAAACTGCACAGACTGGGATGAAATGCTCAGTATTTGAGGAATGTCACAGAAAAACTGGTGAATGACATTGGATTTTGTGAAGGGCAGCCAGAACATGGTGCCTGTATGGATTGCTGAATACACCAGCCCACTGGCCCACATGCAACCCGAGATCTGTGTGCACAGCCGTGGAGTCATGATGAGCTGATAATGCAGAGGCTGACAAATGGCAACATAGCGGTCATAGGACATGACCACAAGAAGAAAAAACTCTGTGGCTGAAAATAAGAGAAACAGAAAAACTTGAGCCGCACATTCTCTGAGAGAAATCATTCTACTGTCCATCAGAGAATTTAAAACCGATTTGGGAACAGTTACTGAAATACAGCAAAAATCTAGCAAGGATAAGTTGGCTATAAAGAAGTACATTGGGAAATGAAGGTGCTTGTCTGTTATAATGACAGTAAGCGTTAGAAAATTTCCTGCCATGGATCCCAGATAAATCAGTAGAAAAAGCAGACCTTGCAAGACTTGGAGCTCCCGAGAGCTTGTGATGTCCATGAGGAGGAATTCGGTGATGATGGTGAGGTTGCCCATGTGTGTCACACACTCTACTCTCCCTGAAATAAAATGATAAAATTACGCAGCCTACCAAAATGGATATTCTGACTATCCTCATAATAAATTAAAATGCTGGCAAACTTTGATCTAGTGCTTTAAAATAATTGTTTGAATTAGTAAGCAAATAAGAAAAGTGACAAACATTAATAAATAATAAAATGAAGATTCACCATATGATAAGCACAAATATGTTAATATGGATATATTTTATATTAACTTTTAAAATTTTCATTATAAATGAAAATATGAATCACTAAAATAATCAAATACACCCAAACCTGAGCGCAGATCTTGAATGTTTATCTTCTCTCTGCTAATACTATTATCCTCCTGGAGCTCTCTATTGTAAAGTCCAATAAGATGCTTTTTGAAATCCCATCAATGAACTTTCTCTCTCATATTTTTTTCATTTTCATAGTGTAAGCTTTTATCTAAGCAAGCCATAAGATGGGAAGTGTTTAATGTTCAATAATGTACATGCAATTTCATTTTGGAGAATGCTATGTACTTATATCTCTAAATCATCAGGGAAAGCTTTTAATTATCTGTAACTTCCAGAAATGATTAAATCTCTTCAATGACTTATTTCTCAATTACTTTTACTCTCACCGATCCTTTGAGTATTAATTAGATGCATTATTTGAATTTTAGAGATAACATTATAATAGGGTTTTTTAAAACACGAGAAAGCAAAAGTTTCCTAAGATAAATTGTAGGTTGAAATTCTGCATGATAGAAATAATAAATGACTGTATAATAGGAATAATCACTTTTATGAAAGATAGAATAACTTGTAGCATTTTATAAACAAAATATTGAATAAATATATTGCAGCATGTGTGTAAGAATGACTTTTGAAAGGAAGATAGATGTGCTTACTTCAATCAATACACCGTCATTATCTGAAACAACTTCAAAGTATTTATTAATGGTAAATCACAAGCAATAAACTTGAAATGTGACAACAATAGAATGAAAGATATATAATGTCTACTTTAAACTATATAGAGCTTCTAATATAAAATGTAGACCATACCCTTACCAAGGCTTCTGAGATGATAATAAAAAAAGTAGGCTTGATTACCCATGCCTGAGTTTTCCCATCAAGAGTTGATTAGAAACTCAATGGTGATTGGATACAGTGCAAGGTGAAAGATAAGGGGCAAAATAAGAATATAAAAGGTGTAACAATAATAACATCATTTAATATAAAGAAAAGGGTACTTAGGGGGTTAGGGTGAGGACAGACAGGGATAGGGAAGCTGACACTAACACGTGCAAGGAAAAGTAAAATGTTTTGAAAATGATGGTGGCAACAATTGTAAAATCATGCTTAATCTAATTGAACCATGAATTGTTATATTTCTAAGAGCTCCCAATTAAAAAAAAAAGAATCACACCTGGGATCATAAAGACTTGTCTTAAAAAAACAGCCATCTAAGTGAAGCATCAACTAAGTCCACATGGAAATAGCGCAGCAGCCCATGTGATCTAAGGATTGCAAATAATACAGTTCAAATCTGAAGGAGGGAGTGATATTGGCTGTGCTAGTCTGAGTAGACTAGAGAAACAAATCCAGGGAGACTCATATCTGTGTAAGAGACAGTTTTGTATAAAGGGTAATTGTACATTAAGAAGAAGCCAGCCAAATCCATTCCAGATCAAGTCCATAAATTGTATATTAGTCCATATGTCCGATACCAATTTATAAAGTCCCCTAACAGCTAGTACAAGCTGATAGAAATGAGAGCTGTAATTACAAAATAAAATTTATTATGGTATCCATGATTCCTGTATGGACTCTTCCTATATTAATATCATGAAGAGTCACCTTTAGAATGTCTGTTTATTGTTACCTGACCCGGCATTCGTTTAAACTGTTTTGTCCTAAATTGTGTTAGAATTTATACAGTGTTTTAAAAGTTGTCATTGTTACCTTTTTTCAGATATTGGTAAACTAGATGTCATACAATCCTTAATTGAAACAATAGTAACAGTCAGGATAAGAATATTTACAAAACACAGAAGTAGTTATCATATTAATACAATGAATATGGATTAATTCATATTCAATATTGATATCTGTGCATATTTGTCCCCATGTTTTAACTAAATGGAAACAGTATAGGTTTTATTTTGTTTTGTGTAATTCAAATGGATCAGTAAAACTGCACTGAATTTTACAAGGATGCACTTGATTTACTACGACTTAATACAGAAATGCACAAGTCATTATAAATCTCAGATTACTAAATTTACATTCAATCTTTATCACATATGTGGATTCAATTTAGTAATTTATCAACAGTGAGCTTACTCATATTTTCTGTGAAAGCAAGCTAAATCCTAGCTGTCTAAATATTGACATTCGTGTGTTAAAGCTGTGTCACATTTGTCTCTGCTGCATTTTCCCTGTTACAAATGAATCAGATGGGAAGAAATATGAGGTTTGCTCTTTCTGTACAGAATTGTACTCCTGAAAACCAATGGGGACAGTTCATCCCTGTCTCACAGTGTCACTATGAGATGGACTTGACTTTACAGGCAGTGAGTTTGAGTTTGAGTGGTCGTTTTTTGAGCTAGTGGATTACAACTTCTCATATTTGATAGTCATGTGGAAATTCTCTTTCAAAATATTTTGTATTCTCTCTATTGAGTTCTGATTATATTTATTGATTTTATATGTATCTATATTCTTATTCTTTGTATATTTGGAGGAAAAGGAAGAACCACCTTTTTAAGAACATTTATTTGAAAAGGAAATAAAATTATGTTATGTGAATTTTCTGGATTTAGATATCATTTAAAAAGTTTGCACCAAAAAAAGAAGAAATTTTATGCCTAAACAAAGTTATGGGTATCTATATATACCAAATTTCTATCTTTTAAAATTTGACTATGAATCACTCTACTGTATACTAATTTAAAGCAAATAATAGATGATTTTTCCCTTACACTTGTGGTGATCCTTTTTTCCTCTCATAACTGTTTTTCAAATTCCTAATGTGTGTGTGTGTGTGTGTGTGTGTGTGCGTGCGTGCGTGCGTGCGTGCGTGTGTGTGTGCGTGCGTGTGTGTGTGTGTGTGCGTGCGTGTGTGTGTGTGTGTGTGTGCGTGTGTGTGCGTGCGTGCGTGCGTGCGTGCGTGCGTGCGTGTGTGTGTGCGTGCGTGTGTGTGTGCGTGCGTGTGTGTGTGTGCGTGCGTGTGTGTGTGTGTGTGTGTGTGTGCGTGCGTGCGTGCGTGCGTGCGTGCGTGTGTGTGTGCGTGCGTGCGTGTGTGTGCGTGCGTGTGTGTGTGTGTGTGTGCGTGTGTGTGTGTGTGTGCGTGTGTGTGTGTGTGTGTGTGTGCGTGTGTGTGTGTGTGTGTGTGAAGTTGTATAGTGAACAAGGAAAATGGGATAAGAATTTTGGAATTTCGTTATGGCACTGATGTAGAATATTGAAAGGACCACGAATTCCCAGGAAAACAAACCAATGTATCCTTAAAGTACAGCCAGAATGCTCCTTAGAAATAAGGATGACAAAACTTCAATGTATACCCTTTGCAGACCAATTCATGACATGGTCCTCAAGCCTGGAAAAATAGAGGATCAGTGAAACAAAAGAAGAGAGTCAATGAGATGAATTAACCCAGTGGATTAAATAATTGGCTCCAACATGAAGATTATGAGTCTGTCACATTACTGGGCAATGTTCTATTCCATGGCACAGAAGGTCTCTAGGTGTCAGATACAACTTCATGTCACCTTACAACAACAGTAGCATCTGCTAAACAATCTACTATTTTTGCCATCCATATAAAGTTGATAATCAATTTTTTCAGTTCTTTGAAGGAACATCATTGTACTCATATTGGGATTGAATTTATATAGTGCCTTGTGTAAAACGGACATTTTTACTATATTGAGTCTGCCAATCCACGAGCCTGGGATGTCTTTCCATTTGTTGAAGTTGCTCTTGGTTCCTTGTAGTAGTGTTTTTATAATTTTCTTAATACAAATATTTCAGTTTTTAAGTCAGGTATATACCTAGATACTTTAATTTGTGCTTGGCTCTTGTAAAGGGTCCTACCTTTCTAATCATCTCTTCTGTGATGGTGTCTGATGTGTAGTGCAGTCGATATACTTCTGTTTGCTGATCTTGTATTCTGCCACTCTACCATATTCCTCTATTGCTTCCAACAGTCCACTTGTGGAGTTTAGACGATCTTTGATATATAGACTCATATGTCTGTGAAAATGATAGTGTTTTCCTCTTTCTTCCCCACATAAATATTTTGATGTCATTTCTTTGTCTTAGGTTGTTAGCTAGGGCATCCAGTATGATATTAAATAGGAGTGGGGACCAGGGGCATCTCAGTGGAATTGTTTTAGTCTTTTCTCCATTAGCTACCAGGTTGGCTGTTGCTTTTTCATATATAGCTTGTATAATAGTGAGGAATTTTCCTTCTATTCCTATCTTCTTGGGTGTATTAAACAGGAATGTGTGTTTTATGTTGTCAAATGTTTTTTCTGCATTTATCAACATTATCATGTGGTTTTTATATTTTTTCCTGCCTCTGTGGTGAATAATACCGATGGTCTTTTGTATGTTGAATCATCCCTGAATCCATGGTATGAATCCCACTTGGTCAGGGTGAATTATGTTTTAATATGCTTTTGTATTCTATTGACCTGTATTTTATAATGGATATTTGCATCAATGTTCATTTACACACTGTAGGTATCAGAGTTATACTAGCTTCATAGAAAGGGTTTGGTAGTTTTTCATCTTTTTCTATGTTTTGGAAGGGTTTGTGTTGGTTTGGTGTCAGTTGTTCCCTGAATTCGCAGTAGATGTCTCCTTTGAAGCCATCTGGCCTGGGGAATTTTTGTTGGCAATCCCTTGATAACCTTGTCTGTTTCTTCCATTGATATATTCTGTTTAGGTCTCTTGACATCCATTTGGGATATTTTAGGGAGGGATTGGTTTTCCGAATATTTATCCATGTCTTGCAAATTGCTGAATTCATTAGAGTATAGGCCTTCATAGTACTGTGTAATTATCCTTTTAATTTCATTAGAGTTCATTGTAATGTCCCCCGTTTCAGCCCTGCTCCTTGCAATTGTCGTTTGCTCCTTCCTTTCTTTGGTTAGATTTGCCAGCAGTCTATCAACTCTATTAACTCTTTCAACGAACCAACCTTTAACTGCATCAATTTATGCCATGGTTTCTTGTTTTCCCTCTCCTGTATATCAGCTCTGATTTTTATTATATCTATCCTCTTGCTACTAGTAGGGTTGTTCTGTTGACTCTGCTCCTATTGGTTTAAGTTTTGTACCAGCATATCCTCCATGTTTCTCTCTTATGTTTTCATGTGTGCCTTTATTGCAATCAGCCTTCCTCTGATAAATGCCTTTGCTGTATCCCAAAGGTTTTCATATGTCTTCTTTTTGTCCTCATTGGTTTCTAGAAACTTTGTGATTTCATCTCTGATCTGAGTCAATACCCACTCCTTTTTCAATAAAGAATTGTTCATGTCCAATTGTTTACCTTTGTTTTCTTAACAGTCCTTCTGTTAATTTCCAGCCTTAGATAACAATGATTGGAGAGAGACGTCTGTATAGTCTCTATATGTTTGAATTTATTCGAGTTTGACTTGTGTCCCAGCAAGTCATCTGTTTTTGAATGTGTGCCATGTGGTATAGGAAATAATGTGAATTATTGCATGTGAGTGGGAAGATCTCAGAATATCTATCAAGTCAAGTCATGCACTGTGCTGTTTAGTACGGTAGCCACCTTGTTGAGTTTCTATCCCAAATATCTGTCTTTTTCAGAGTCGTGTATTAAAGTCACCAACTATAATTGTTGAGACTGTGATTTCATTTATCATCTTTTTGAGTGTTTGATTTACAAGTTTTGCACGTCTCTCATTGGCGATTATATCTTTATTATGCTCACTGATTCTTGGTCTACTGTTTCCTTGAGCATTATATATTACCCCTGCTTATTTCTTTTAGTGGCCAGTATCTTGAGGTCAATTTTGTCTGATATTAAGATAGCTACCCCTGCTTCTTTTACATTGCCATTTGCTTGGTTTATTTTTCTCCAGATTTTAATACTCAACCTGTTTTTGTCTGCAAGCTTGAGATGTGTCTCCTGTAGGTGGCAGATCGATGGGATATGTTTTCTGAGCCAGTTTGTTAGCCTGTGATTTTTAATGCCTGCTCTCAGACCATTGATATTCAGTGTTGTTTCATCATCTGTGGACTCTGTGATGTCATTTTGTAGCTTTTGGTTTTTTCCTACTACCTACATTATCCACGTTTGTTGTGTGAACTTTATGTTTGCCTTCTTTCCACTATTGAGCCAATGCTATTCTGGGGACTGTTTTCTCTTTGTCACCCTATGGGTGAAGTTGTTCTATGTGATGGTCTCTTATTTTCCCTCGGTGAGTGTTGATCTTCTGGGCATACTGGATCGATAAGTATCTTCTGTAGGCCTGGGTTTCATTTCATGTAATATTTGCTGTTGTCCTTGTGTGGGAAGACTCTTACTTCACCATATATCTTAATAGATAATTTGGCCAGGTAATATAATTTTGGTTTCATTGTTTTCCTTCAATTTTTGGAATATATTACTCCATTCCCTCCTCTTCTTCATCCTTTCTGTTGATATTTCTGAGCATTCTCTTATTGTGGTACCATTATATGTGACTGTTTGCTTTTTCCCTAGCTGTTTTTATGATCTTCTCTTTTTCCTCCTAGTTGGATAATTTGTTATTCATGTGGCTTGGTGACTTCTTCTTGGGATTCAGTCTGGTTGGTGTTCTTTCAGTCTCATGAATGGTTCCCTGATTTTCATTTCTTAAGCTTGGGAAGTGTTCCCCTAAGGATTCCTTCGCTATTTTTGCTGTTGACTTCTTAGTTGTCTCTTGTTCTGGTAGTCCAATTATTATAATATTGTTCCTCTTCATTGCATCAGACATTGCTCTCAATTTTTTTTCAGCTTCTCTGATTATCTTATTTGACTATTATTTTCCCATTTCCTGAGGTCTACTTGGTTATCCAAAAGTCACTGGGGCCATTTTCTACCTACCCAATTCTGTTGGCATAGTCCGTCAATTTGCCTCTTGGTTTTCTTATTTCATCCATTAAGTCTTGTATTTCCCTTTGGTTGTTGCCTTTATCTCTTCTATCATTTCATCCTTTTTCTGAATTGCTTCCCTCATATCCTGTATGACTCCAAGCAGAATTCTGAAAATATTTTTCTGTGCCAGGTCAATGTCTGCTTCTTCTATACACATTGTTAGGTTCATGAGTTCTTCCTGCATTGTGTTCTGTTTCTTCTGCTTGTTCATTGAGGCTGTTAGAGCTTATTGCTGTTCATGTGTTGTTTTATAAGAGCCTGGAGCCATCTTCCAGAGTCGAAGAGCACTGGGCTCTCTCTTGGGAGACTTGTATGAGTGCTTCTACAAACTACCTGCCAGTAGCTGTATTTTGTGGTCAGACTATGGCTATATCTTCCTGTGGCTCCACTATTACCATAGCCATCCAGTATTCTGTTATTTGGAATGTGAGTTGGATAGTTCTCTCCTGTGATACTGGTCGGGATGTTGGGGGCCCATGAGGTAGTTGCTTCCCTGGCTGATCTATAAGTATGCCTAAAGGTGCTTGAAGCACCTTGGGTGACGTGGTTTTTCCCTCTGCCACTGGAATGCCGAGGAGTGTGTGTGGATGTACACTCCTTGGTGTAGAGGTTTGTGGTTGTCAGGGGGAATTACTGCAGACAGAGAGAGCACCTTGGAGGTTGGATAGATATTTCCACAGTAGCGTGGAGCCTCAACAGTGGTGGGGAGGTGTTTCCCCAGTCATTGTAGGGCCTCGGGGTTTAGGCTGGTGATCCCCCCACTGTTTGAAGGTGAGATCCTCCTGTTGCTTGGTTTATGGAAGGGAACCAGTGTGATTTCCCCACCTGCGTGTAAAGCCAACAAATGTGGGTAGGAGCTCCCCAGCTTGTCACCAGAGTTGCCGTAGGCACAGGGGAGTGACACGGAGGCAGCTAGTGTCTTGTGAAAGGTAGGCCAGGGAGAGGTGAAGAAAAGGAGAGAAAGAAGAAAACAAAGGCTATAGCAACAATGTTAAGCAAACTAACACCCACTCAAATACACAACCAAAATGTTCAGACTACACAATAGTGAAAACAGTGTAAAAAATGAAACAACAAAAAAGGAGAATGGAATCTGCTTAGTCTATGGTAGGAGAGAGAAAAGAGATATAAGAGGAGAAGAAAAGAAGAAAAAGTGAAAAAACAACAAACAGAAAAAAAGAAAATGAAGGAGAGAAAATTTTAAAAATCGATAAGGAGATAGCTGAACCCCATGTCATGCTGTGTGTAGCTTTGTCTCATGCTGTGTGCCGCACTGTCTAAGCGGGCAAGCTATAGCTGTCCCCATTGCATGAGCAGAGTTGTCCTAGGGAAGAGGTCTGGAAACAAGCAGTAGCATGTGGACCGTAAGAGAGGTAGATGAGAGAATCATAAAATCAGAGAGAGCAAGCATAAGAGAACACAGAAGAGAGAAGAAAGAAAAATAGAAGAACGAAAGAAGGGTAAAACCTCAACTGTGCCTGATCCCTGATTGCCTGAATGTGGGATCAGAGGGTTTAAAGCTTGCCTCACAATGGCAGGTTGGTGTGCCATTTTAATGCAGGTACCCAGTTGTGCTTAGCAGCATTGTCCTAGTTGGCAAGGTCACCTTAGAGATCCAATGGAGGATTACTCAGCAGCACGGACTGTTGTAGATGGCTGTAACATGTAGTGCACAGCACTCCTACAGAGTGCAGGCTGGGATTCCCGCTGGTATTTGGGATGATTTACCCGATGCAGAGGGTAGTGACCTGGACGCCAGTAGTGGTATATGATAGGCAAGAGAGGGAGAATAGAGGAGAAAGAGGGATAAAGGTAAAAAAAAAAAAAGGAAAAAAGTAAAATAAAAACCAAACAATCCTGAGCTCTTTGAAACCAACTGGGGTGGGAAAGATAGAAGGGTGAGCAAATAAAGAAAGAAGAAATAGAGTGGTAAGTAAGGAGATAACTGAGACTTGATCACCTGTCTATCAGGCTGGAGGAGTTCCAACTCCTCCTCAAGGTAGCGCTGTGGTGTGCCAGCTTGATGCAGTGGACCACAGATGCAGAGTGGGATTACTCTTGCAGGCAAGATTGTGACAGTGGCCAGGCGTCCGTTCCCACTGCAGTATTGGTGCTGGAGTTCACTGTTATACCTGCCTTGTGCTGTATGTAGCACTACAGCAGGGGCTGGGGACTTGAGGTGTGTTTCTACAGGCCACAGCCCCATGTAGGGCCCCAGGACAGGCAGAATCTCCTTAGCTGTGTGCAGAATCACTGAGAGGGAAGCTGGGCTTTTTGTCCCACCTAGACTGCAGGTGCCCTAGTAGATCAGAGAATTTTATTTTTATTTTTTAACACCCCCCACCCCTGCAGCTAGAACACAATCAAATTAAATAGTCTCTCTGGCTCTGGTCTCTAGCTGTGTGCTCTGTTAGAAGCTTAGACTTGCTTTAGTGGGTCTTTGTTATGCACAAAGCCTCCAGGAACTGTAGCTTAATTCAGGCATTCCTTAGCATGGGCTTCTTCTTATGCTGATTTATGTTAAGGCCTCCATCTATGTGCTCCTTGGAGCTAAGCAACAAGACTGGGGTTTGAGTTTTTTTACCAATAATATGTAATTCACTCATTTTTATATTATGTTTGTGAGGTGCTCTTATTTGGGGGCTGTGACTGTGACCCACTGAGGGGGAGATATAGTGTATCAGGTGGTTGTTTCCTTCTTGCCAATTGGAAATGAATTCGCTCCCTGGACTCTTGACTATCCACCAATTTTCTCCCACACCACAACCTGCCTCAGGTAAAATTCTGCTTTTCTTCTACTTCTAATTATGGCTACTTGCCGCCCCACTCCACAGGCTATGAGCTCAAGGCAGCTAACCACTCAGATAGCTCTGGCGTGGGTTTCTCCTCTCCTTTGGCATTATGTCTCCTTTAGGGCATCAGCCTGGTGAAATCCCTACTCCTGACAAGATGGCTGGAGGAGATTTCCAGGTGGAGCCCACGAGCCCAGCTTGCTGAACCTAGAGAAATTTATAGCATACTTGATTCACTTCGTTAGTAGAAATTAAAGAAAAAGGAGGTTCAGGGGAGCCCCTATTATCCCAATTCTAAGTTCAGGACTCCACTGGCCAGTCTCTTTCACCTTACCTCCCAGTTTTCTGGTCTGGCAGCAGGAGCTCCGGACAAGTTTGTCTTAAGTACTTGCCATTTTTCTCCGCTGCCTTCCAGGATTTCTATTTTACATAGAAACTTAGCGAGCACAGCTGTCATTGAGAATTTGCTTTCCAGCAAGCCTTCTCAGAGGCAGCATGCACACTGCATGTCAAAATGGCCATCCTAGGCTCCTTCCCCAGAAACTACTCGGAACGTCTTGGCCTGGGGCTGCAGTACTGTCAGACTACATCTGTGAAAATGGTTAGTTTTATTTTATGATTTTTGTATTATTTAATATCATTTGTTAAAATATTTCGTGGGTCTGGGAAGACTTAAAATTCTCATATAAATTCATGTTAATTACCTCCTTGCTCTAAGATAACTCTGCTTACTAAAGCTTCTTCGGTATGCTCTACTTTCAGATAAGAAAACCAAACCCATTACCATTGAATTGATGCCAACTTATAGTGAGTCTACACACTAGAACATGTAGAACTGCTCTTTGGGTTTCTGAGACTGTAACTGTTTATGGGAGTAGAAAGCCCCATCTTTCTCCTGTGGAGCTGCTGGCAGCTTTGAACTGCTGACCTTTCTGAATGCATCCCAATATATAACCCCTGTGTTTAACTCCTTTACTTACACACTTCTTCAAATAGTGGGAGGAAACTATGTGATCCTATGACCAGTTCCACTAATTTTAACCTTATGTATATGAAATTTTGGTTCTCTCTCTACTTGACCACTAACAGCATCTTTGCTATGTCTTAAAACTTTAAGGAGACTGCAGCATCTTACTAGAAATGAGCAAGTTCACCGTCATCACAGAATTCATCCTCATGGACATCTCCAATTTTAGGGAGCTCCAAGAATTGCAGAAACTTCTGTTCTTAATGATTTATCTGGGATAACGGAGTGGACATTTTCTTACTGTAACTGTTATTGCCATCGACCCACACCTTCACTTTCCAATGTACTTCTTTATAGCAAATTTATCCCTTGAAGATATTTGCTACATCTCAGTTACTGTTCTCAAATTAATTATGAATTCCTTAACAGACAGGAAAATGATTTCTCTCACCACATATGCCACCCAGATTTTGCTATTACTCCCATTTGGAGTCACAGAGTTGTCTCTCCTTGTTATGATGTCCTATGACTGCTGTGTTGTCACTTGCCACCCACTGCACTATGGACTCACTGTTACCCCACAAATGTGTGAACACTGGCCAGTGGGCTGATCTATTCTGCCACCACACAAGTAGTATATTCAGGCTTCCTTATACAGAGTCCAATGTGATCCATTAATATTTCTGTGGTATTCCTCAAGTTTTGAGAATTTCCTCCTCAGATGTGTAGTTTTCTGAGTATGTTCTCATTGCTATAATTTCAAATATACTTTTAGTCTATTTGGTCATTTTGTTTACATCGTATGCTAATATATTTTCAACTGTACTTCTGTGCTTAGGATGCACTCAGTGGAAACCCATAACAAAGCCTTATCCACATGTACCCCACAATTACCAATACTCATTCTTTTTGTAATTTCTGCAGTAATTGTTGCATTAGGACTCCTCTCAAATAAGACGTTGCTCAAAAGTATTCTAATTGCCATGTTTATAGTATGGTGGCCCCATCCTTGAACCCCATCATCTTCAGCCTTTGAGACAGGGGATATTAGCATTACTCTGGGCAGAATGTTCAACAGTTATTTAGAGTTCTAAAGAAGAAATTTTCCTCTTACTTAAAAATAAAAAGACTTAAATAAGACACTTAAAATAATTTTACATTTATGTATGTAACCCCCAAACAAATAATTTTGAAACTATGCTAAGTTTACTCTCAATACAAAGGGATACTGTTGATTGAATATTGAAACACAGTATAATCAAATATTTATAATCAATTTTCCTGAAATAAATGTATTAACAGTGCTAATAAAAATGCTGAGAGAGTTTTAAAATATTCCTTAAACACAACTGGTTAAATATTTATTTGTGAAAAAAGGATTATTCTTTACTTTGAGTTGTAATTCATATTGATGTCTCTAATCCTGACCTTGACCAAAAAGCAAGGTTATGTAAGTTGTTAATAAGTCTTCCTTCAATCCTGATGCTCCATTCTTTTTTATATAATCCAGGTTCTGTGATGATTTGTTCAACATATAGAGAGGATAAGTAGGTGAAAGGATAGAATTATGAAGCATACTTTTCCCGATCATCAAAAAACCACACACGGTCTCCTTGTTTTGTTCACACAACTACCTCTTGATCACTGTATAAGCCCCATCGGTGTACAATGACATGTTCTGGAAACTGAGTTATGAAATTGAGTTATGACAGAAAAAGAGAGGTACTCAAGGAAGAGAAGATCTCCTGAGCTGCTCCCCTCATGCAATTTCTTAGCACGTCCAAGGAGAATGCAAAGGAGGAAGTTCACAAAGTTCAAATGTTGGGCGTATATCAGTGCACAACATCAGGCTTAAGCTGTTCCCATGGTTGATAACTAACAAACATTATCACATTCTGACCTCATTGAGAGTATTGTTGCAACAAGTAATCTCCTTCTCACTCACTGTCTGTGCCAAGTCTCTTCCACATGAAAACTGTCACCCACTTAACCCACTTTTGGTTTAATACAGTTAACTATCCCAGAGGGAAACAGGACAATATTTCCTTACTCTCAGTGCTATCCATATTTTGTTAGAATACAAATAGTCAAGTGCCTTGGCATAGTCAATCAAATACATATAAATTTACTTTTGTTCTTCTATGGTTTTAGCTGAGATCCATCTGATATCCGTAACACTATCATTTTCCACTTCCAAATCTGGCCTGACTCTCTGGGAGCTGCCTGTCAATGATTTGCTGCAACTGATTTTGGATGATAGTAAGCAGAATTTAACTTACATGTAATATCAATGATATTGTCCTATATATGGAGCATTCTATTGAGTCACCTACTTTGGAATATGAGCAAATATGGATCACTTCCAGTAAGTTGGAAAGTAGTTGTCTTCCAAATATCCTAGCACAGGTGAATATGTCCTTCCAGTGATTCATCAGTTAATTGAAACATTTCAGTTCATATTTTTATAAATTCCCGTAGCCCTGTTTTTAACTAATGGTTTCAGTTCTGCCTGAACTTTTTCCTTCATACCATTGTTTCTTGCTCATAAGCTGAGCACAAAATTATGGAATGTTGACAAGTTCCTTTTGGACATTGACTCTGTGTACTCTTTCCCTTGTCTTTTGATGCTTCATGTATAACTCAATATTTTGCCTGTTGTATCTTTCTAAACTGCAAAACAAAGCTTTAGTTTTTCTTTATTTCTTTCAGTTAAAGATATGCTATGTGTGTTCTTCACTTCCATTTTTAATTCTAGGACTTTTTAAATGTCATTACGATAGTTTACTTTGTATTCTCAGGTGCCCTTTGACATTTAATGCCCAACCCTATGGCTTTTTCATTTCTTCTATTTGCCTTGGCTCGTCTATGATTCAGTGTAAGTTTGAGTGTCTCCTCTGACATCCCGTTTGGTCTTTTATTTCTTATCCTTTTAATGATCTTTGACTTTTTAAAACAGTTTAATTAGCATTTTGGCCGCATGTCACAAATTCAGCATTTCAATCATGTCAAAAAGAATTGTACAATTACTACCACATTCAATTCTAGAAATTTTCTTCAACATTGTACTCATTGTTATTCATGTATTTATTTATTTCAAATTCAGGCAAAAATTACTCAGGAAAACTCTCCAATGCCCCAAGTTTTGCATGTACATTGCAGCACCATGGTTTATATTCCTGATTATATAAATCATTATTGATCGCCTTCTCCAAATTATTCCACCACCAGGAACATAACTCAAGGCTCCCAGTAGGTAAAATCGTTCTCCATCACACATAATAATTATTGATCAAGTTTGGCTTCTTGCCTTTTTCCTTTCTTATGCATGGCACTCTTGTTGTTCGCCCACAACTCCCCAGGTCTTATCTCATTAGTGTTTTTTGCAGTCAATCTCTTCTTGAGATGTTCTCAAAATTTAGCTCGGATAAACACAAGTTTAAATTTTTGTTTTCATGGACTTGTTCTAATTTTTTTTCAATCTAACCCTGATTTACCTATGAACATGTTTTCCAGAGTTAACTGCTCTCCCAGTTTTAGCTGTTGGCTTTAAACTTCTCCATGATCTCATATTTCTTCCTGAGAGGTCTATCTGCATAGTAACTGTTTGTGCTGTTGAAAAAGGATATTTACTATGAACAAATCTTTGACCAGGCAAAATTCAATCATGTGATCTCCACCTTCACTTCTATCAACAATTTCAATTTTCCAACTTCTGTTCCATTTTGTCTTTTTCTAATTTTTTACATTCCCACAGCCTATTATCATTAATGCACTTTAATTACATCTTTCATCAATTTCACACTCAAGTCTATAGAACTCTTCAACCGTTTCACTACTAGCTTTTGGTGTTCATGATTACATTTGAATAATATTTGTTTAGATTGCATATCCTTGAAGTGGGAGAAATATACCACAGAGAGCATTGTACTTCAAGACTAATTTTGTAATGTCCATTGACAATGAAAGCTACATCATTTCTCTTCATACTTTCATCTCCTGCATACTATATCACACAATTTTATTATTCCAAATGGCCAATGTCAGTCCATTTCAGCTCACTTATGCCTAGGATATCCATCTTGATGTGTTCCATTTCATTTTGATGGCTATCAATTTTCCTGGATTCATGTTTTGCATGCATATTCAAAGTAGTGATAATTATCAAATTTTTGCAGCCACATTCTTCCTCAATGCCTCTTCTTAGTCTGGAAACTCCACTGAAAATTGTTCACTTTGGATAACCATGCTGACATTTAAAATATCAGCGACTTAGCTTCTAATATTACAGAAACACAAAAGCCACCACACTAAGATAAACTGGCCCAATATTAGTGGAATCTATTTATAGACTGTAAACATTTAGTACAGGGTTATTAAATTCTGTAAGGTAATACTTCTAGAAAAATTCTCTAATTATGATCAAATTACCTTAACCTGCATGGATTTAGTAAGATTAGGCAGGGAGGGGGGGTGAATATTGATATAATTCACCTGTAATTGTGAACAGGTTTCTCTGCTTTGTGTTAAATGAGAAGCATCAGAAGGGATCTCATTACTAGAGGAGCCTGGAGGGGAGCAAGTCTTGAAAAACCTGTAGCCCTGCACATTGAACTTCCTGGATCCACAAACAACTATAACATCAGAAGAACACAAACAGATGAGCAACCAGATCATGGAACAGGGTCGTGGGTTTTCCAAACCAGGGAGCAAATAACACTGAATGCTTTTGTGCTGGAGGCTGGCTTGTGGAGTGGAGTGCCTCTGGGCATTTAATTGGGAAAGCTGGACTCCCTAGCTGTCTTAACTAGTGCTGAGTATCTTTAGGCTGAGCCTTAATGAAGCCCAGTGCTTCTGTGCACTAAATTCAGGGTCCGTGTTTACTCACCCAGGGAGCTGGAGTAGAATGCCTTCCTGTTGAGGCTTGTAGAGAAATCTTATGCTCCTTTGGGGATTTGTGAGCAGAGCTGATAAAACTTTGCAACATGTTGGGATAAACAACTTTCTGAGTCATTTCTCACTGGTATTTCAATGAGGAAACTTCCATATCATTATATTATTGATACACTGTGAGTTCCACGAAGCCATTTCAATGAATATTTTAAGCTAGAGCGGTAAAATAGAGGATCTTAATCAGAACCAAATTAGCATTAATTGGTCATTACACATTTAATTATTAATCACATATAATTATTAATTATAACTACATTGATTTTGCACATTTAGTATAACCAATGCAGATCACATAAACTATATATAAGAACACCTATTAAATTTCTGTTGCCTTAATAAAAAAAAAACAAATTCACTGATACTCAGCCAGTACTGATTAATAGTAACCAGTGGTGTTTCCAAGACCATTTCCAGGAGTAGAAAGCCTACAGAGCTTCAGGTGGTTTTGAACTGTGGACTATGTGATCCCCAATGCATAACCACTACATGGTCAGTGGTCCTGGAGTGACAAAGAGGTTAAAGTTATGAAACAATTAATAAACAATTGAGAGTAACAACATTTCCAAGGGAAGTAGAAACCACATAGAACTTTCTTCCTCAAACAAAAGTTTCAAACTGTGTTCCTGCAGAGTGATTTCACTGGGGCATGAACAATCAGGAGATCTTGTACAGATGGTGGATGATGCTGTCATGTAGCGTCATGATGTAGCACTGGGTTACCCCTTGGCTCACTCACATTAGGTAACAGTCAAAGTCTACGGTTATTGAGGTATTTTATTTTTAAGTGTAAATATTTATTAATATTTTACTATGATTTTAAGCATAGAAACCTAACAAAAGCTATTTACTTTGCCTTCTGTTTTCAGAGTCCTCATCAGAATTACAAGTTTTTCATTCTGTTAGCTCACCTCTCCCTTCACTGTGTGCAGTCGTGTATTTGCCTGGTTAAGCCATGTCTCCTCGTTTTGCACTGGGTTCTTTGGGATCTATGCAATGAGATGCAGCATTTATCAGGTTACTTTCTTATGATTGAGAATCCTACTTGTTTTTATTAAATTCTTCTTATGCTTTATGCTTTCAAAAATTGTTTATATAAACCACCCAATTTACAGTTCAATAATTCAATAATATTGAGCGGTGCAATCATTACCTTAATCAATTTTAGGACATGTCTCCCGTTCATTTTTACTGGCACCACATTTTCATCAAGCTCCCCTGCACAACTCCAAGTGCAATGAACAACTTACTGTCTCTAGAGATTTTCCTATCTTGGATTTCATATATAGAAAAACACAAAAAACAAAACAGCTATCAGCAATTACAAAATAAAATAGTAAAAACTATCTCAATTGTTTGGGTCCAAAGAGAGTTCATTGGTAAGTTGTGAAATTTGAATCTAGCTACATATACCCTGAAGATGAAGGAGTGCAGCCTTAAGTCTAGATTACAATTCATTATAGAGAAAACCAAACCCCCCACCACAAGACAAACAGGTACCATTATGATCAACACAGAACCATTTGAAGTAGTCAAATGCCTGGGTCCACAATCAGTGCTTAGGGAGAGCAACAGTCAAGAGGGCAAAAGGTGCATTGCATTATGCAAAGCTATTGCATAAGATCTCTTTAAAGTATTGAAAAGCAAGGATGTTATTTTGAGGGCTATGGTTCACCTGACCCAAATCATAATATTTTCAACAGCCAAGTGGATATGTGAGAGTCGGACATCGAATAAGATGATCATAAAAGACACATTTGAATTGTGATGCTGGCAAAGAATAGTGAAAGGACCACACACTGCTAAACAGGCAAACATCTGTCTTGGGAGGGATGCCGCATAGAAAAAAGGATGGTGAGACTTTGTCTTACATACTTTGAATATGTCATCAAAAAAGATCTATCCCTGGAAAATTCATGGTGTTTGGTAAAGTGATGTGGCACCCACCCCCAAAAGAAGAAAGGCGATCAGGAGCTGGATTGACTCAGTGGCTGAAACAATGAATGGGCTCATGTATAGGAGTAATCGAGAATGGCAACGATCAAGGCAGTGCTTCATTCTCTTGTGCACAATGTGACGATCGGTCTAAATCAAACACATGGACCTTAACAACAGCAATAATTCCTGCCCAAATCCACTTTCCCATGTGTTCTTCATGTCAGCAAGGCTACTCTGATCCCCGGGCAGAGGGGAGTCACTGTAAGCTTAATCTATGTAATAATCCTGCAAATAGACTGTGGGTTTCCACTGTCTTTCATGGTCTTCTGCAAACAAGATGTTCACAATTCCAGTTGATATCACTCCATTTTTCAGATTTGGATTTTATTGTGCATAATCATTCAATCACACAGGCTGATGTGCTTTTTCCATTTGGACTTATTTGGTACTTCACTTAGATGGCTGCTTGTTTGGAGGAAAACCTTTATGACCCCAGATACTATTCTCTCTGAGAGCCAAGCACCATCAACTTTCTCCTCAAATCTTTTTGGGAATCCTGCTGATCATCTCAGGCTTGAGGCAATTTACTATTTTATTTCTATACTCGCAGAAGCATCAATAATGGAGTGTTTTCAATTTTATAATAGGAGCTACACATATTTCAATAAAAGACAATACATGTCTCATTCTATTGCTATCTTGTTTCAATTTTATTGCTTGTGATTTAACATTAATAAATGCTTTGATGTTGTTTTAGATGATGGTGTGCTTGACTGCAGTGAGTACATCAATCTTCCTTTCATAAGTCATTCTTACACACATGCTTCAATATATTTATATGGTACTTTAGTTTATACAACTCTACAACTTATTCTATCTTTCCTAACATAGCTTAATCATATTACAAAGCAATAAGAATTTTGACCAAGGAATTTATTTTGGAAACTTTTTCTATGTCATATCTTTCAAAATTCCTATTATACTGTTATTTCAAAATAATTCAATTAATGACTTTAATTACTCTCACTGAGAGGTGCAAATGTATAGGAGGAAGCAGCCATTGAAGGGCTTTATCTTTTCTAAAGGCTGTAATTAGTTGCTTTCCCCAAGGATTTAAGGATATAAGTACACTAGCTTACTTCAAATTACAATTCCCATCACCGAACATCAGACATATCACTTATCATGGCTTAGATAAAATATGCCACTAAGGACAAAGAATAATCTACTACAGAGACCTTTCATTGATGGGACTATAAAAAAGCCCAGGGTTGGGTTTTATATCAGAGTACTATATGAGGGATAACCATACTAACAGAGAGAGGATAAAACTGCAAGCTTTGTGCTCAAATAAATTTGCTTCATTTGTATTTTACTGCTTTCTCTTGTGACTTTAATTAAATTACAAAAGGTAATTGAAAAAGCTATATGGATATTAACATATTTGTGTGTACTATATGGAGAATTGTGATTTTCTTATTCACTAATATTTTCTACTTTTTTACTTACAAAATAAAGCAAATATTAAATAAAATAATTATTTAAAATAGATGAGCTTTTGTCAGAGTTTTAATGTCTGAAGAGGGTAGTCAGCGTATATGTTTTGGTAGGTTCCATAATTTTATCACTTTATCATTTAATTTCAGGAGGAGAAGAGAGTGTTAGCAGACATGGGCAACCTCACCATCATCACAGAGTTCCTCCTCATGGACATCACAAGCTCTCGGGAGCTCCAGGTCTTGCAAGGTCTGCTTTTCCTTCTGATTTATCTGGGATCCATGGCAGGAAATCTTCTAACTCTCACTGTCATTATAACAGACACACACCTTCATTTCCCAATGTACTTCTTTATAGCCAACTTGTCCTTGCTAGATTTTTGCTGTATTTCAGTAACTGTCCCCAAATCGGTTTTAAATTCTCTGATGGACAGTAAAGTGATTTCTCTCAGAGAATGTGTGGCTCAAGTTTACCTGTTTATCTTATTTGCAGCCACTGAGTTTTTTCTCCTTGTGGTCATGTCCTATGACCGCTATGTTGCCATTTGTCACCCTCTGCATTATCAGCTCATCATGACCCCACGGCTGTGCACACAGATCTCAGGGGTTTCATGGGCCAGTGGGCTGGTGTATTCAGCAATCCACACAGGCACCATGTTCTGGCTGCCCTTCACAAAATCCAATATCATTCACCAGTTTTTCTGTGACTTTCCTCAAATACTGAGCCTTTCATCTCCGTCTGTGCAGTTTTCTGAAACAGTGGCTCTTGCAGTCAGTTCTGGCTTCCTCTTAATCTGTTTTGTTGTCTTATTCACTTCCTATGTTCACATATTTTCTACTGTGCTCCGGATGAAATCTATGGAAGCCCGAAACAAAGCCTTATCAACCTGCACCCCACAGCTAGCTACAGTCATTTTGTTTCTAATCTCTGTGATATTTGCTGCTTTTGGCCCCAACTCAGATGTATCAGCTGTTCAAAACTTTCTCACATCTGTGTTCTACACCATAGTGCCGGCCTTTGTCAACCCACTTATCTTTAGCCTGAGGAACAAGGAAATCAAGAGTGCTCTTGGCAGAATGATTTTTAGATATTCCAGGTTTCCCTAAGGCTTTTTGTTCTGCTATGTGTTTGTGTGCTTCTTTTGTTTGCCTGAATAAAACATTTCAATCACATAATCTTTAATTTTGACATTCAGATAATGTTAAAATTTCAGACATTTTGCCATTTAAGAAACATGGGGAGTATATAAATAAACAGTACTTAAGTGTTTCAAAAATGCTTTACTGAAATTCAGTGAATTATTAATACTAGTAGACACTTTTTTAATATTAATCATTATGTGTTTAATGATAAATAGTGCAATGGTAATTATCTAATTGTATTGTCCATGAAGAAAAATAGTAGAGCATTAAATAACACTCTCTTTTGTTCTATCGTTGTTTGATAAAGAGTGGATGAAACTCAAACTTCTTTAACTATTTTTTCTTAATTTTAAAAATGTACACATCAAGGTATCATGTAAGTCAACTATTTGTACACATAACATTCATTGATATTTGTCAGATATTTTCACTTTGTTTCAACATTGTGGTAATTTTTGCTCAAGTTGTTTCACTCTCATTAATTTAGACTCACTCACCCAAAGCTTTATTTCCTGGTTCACCTTACTTGGTGGTGCCGTCTGGTGAGTGCTGGATTGCTCACCACAAGATTAGTTGGTTCAAACACACCAGAACGATGAGACTAGCTGCTCACATAGCAATTTACAATCTCAAAAGCCCTTTATCATAACTATGAGTCAAAATGTATTTATTGGGATTATTGTATTCTGCATTTTATTCTCATATATAATCGTTTTATAGGGAAAAACTTATTATCGATATTCTTTATTTTTAAATTTAATCTTCATTTATGTGTGTGAAGTTGGTTGGTTTCTATAGGAGTAATTTTTTAATGTTACACATTTTATTGCATCATATTTATTTGATTCTATATTTGAATTGAGGTGGATTTTTTTCAGTATGCCCACATTGTATGTTCCTATTTTAATAGATAGGTTTATTGTGTTAACCTGGCCAATTAACACATGTAAGATTAATTGAAGGGTGGAGAACTAAATGGCTCGGTGAGCCTCATCTTTCTTGTCTCTTGCTCTTTGATGATCAGACCAGTATACAGCTGCCTTAGCTGGTTCTGTGACTCAACTTGCAAGCTATCCTACCTGTGGGACTCCTAACTTGTGGACTGTGTATGTGTAGTTTGAGGTTCCTTCAAGACCTGCTTTGCCACACTACTGGAGTATACATCACTTGAGCTCAGGACTGTCGGACCCTGTCATCTGGCTGAGTGTTGGTGACCTACCTTGTTGTTTGCTGCCTGTAGCCGGATAGCCTGAATTGCTCTATAGACTCTGGAGGGCTACCTGGCCAGCCCTCAACACTTGAAGAACTGCCACTTTCTTATGAAGTGAGTGGCACTGAGCCATTTGTACTGCTCTATTGATTAATTAACTCTTTATTTCTTTTGTTTTATATATATCTATATCTGTCTATATAAATATGTATATAAAACCATAAGTATCCTGGTTTGTTTATCTGGAGAGTCCTGTCTAAATACCTATATATTTCAATATACCTAGTTTGTATGTTCCTGTATGTTACATTTTTTTATTAGTTAACTACAGAGAAAAATACAACACAAAGAAACTCTATTTCTGTATTCTAAAGGGATATTTAGAGTTCAATACTTCTAATCAAAATATAATACTTTGGAGAATAAAAAAACCTTGTTATACACACTAGGGTGATATATTACTGCTAGTCATTCATGGAAAAAAGAGATATACCATACATATAAAAACCTATATGCGACACATGCTTTTGACTAATTGTATATTGACAATTAAAAATTCTTTGGAGGGATGAAAATATAAATATTACTGATGATGTCTAGCTATGATATTAATAATGATTCAAATAGTTTGTGATTTTTGTTCATGTAAAAATCAGACAGCTAGTACAAGCTCGTAGAAAGGAGAGCTGTAATTTGAAAATAAAATTTATTATGGTATCTATGATCGCTATATGAACTCTCCTATACTAATACCCTTAAAACTCACCTTTAGAATGTCTGTTTATTGTATCCTGACCTGGCACTCATTTAAACATCTTCATCCTAAAACTTGAGGGAATTAATATAGCATTTTTAAAAATTGTCATTGTCTCCTTTTTTTCAGACATTGGCAAACTGGAACTCATACAGTCCTGAATTGAAACAATAGTAACAATCAGGATAAGAGCCTTTATTTACAAATCACAGAAGTAGTTATTCTAGTAATACAATTGTTACATATGGATTAATTCATATTGAATATTGATATATGTGCATATTTGTCCCCATGTTTTAACTAATTCTAATAAATGGAAACAGTATAGGTTTTATTTTGTTTTGTGTAATTCCAAAGGATCAGTAAAGCTGCACTGAATTTTACAAGGATGCACTTGATTTACTACGACTTAATCCAGGAATGCACAAGTCAATCTAATCTCAGATTACTAAATTTACATTCAGTCTTTATCACGCATGTGGATTCAATTTAGTAATTTATCAACAGTGAGCTTACTCATATTTTCTGTGAAAGCAAGCTAAATCCCAGGTGTCTCACTATTGACATTCGTGTGTTAAAGCGATGTCACATTTGTCTCTGCTGCATGTTCCCTGTTACTAATGAATCAGATGGGAAGAAATAGGAGGTGTTCTCTTCCTGTACTGCGCTGCACTCTTGAAAACCCACGGAACAGTTCATCCCTCGCTCACAGTGCCGCTATGAGGTGGACTTGACTTTACAGGCAGCGAGTTTGAGTTTGAGTGGTCATTTTTTGAGTTAGTGGATTAGAACTTCTCATCTTCTCATATTTGATAGTCATGTGGAAATTCTCTTTCAAAATATTTTTTATTATCTGTATTGAGTTCTGATTATATTTGTTGATTTTATATGTATCTATATTCTTATTCTTTGTGAATTCTTTGTATATTTGGAGGAAGAGCAACAACCACCTTTTTAAGAACCTTTATTTGAACAGGAAATAAAATTAATTCATGTGACTTTTCTGGATTGAGATATCATTTAAAAAGTTTGCACCAAAAAACCCCAGACATTTTATGCCTAAACAAAGGTTATGGATATCTGTATATACTGAATTTCTATATTTCAAATTTGGCTATGAAGCGCTTTGCAGTATACTCCTTTAAAGCAAAATACAACAGGATTTTTCACTTATACTTGTGGTGATCCTTTTTTCCTCTCAGAGCTGTTTTTCCAATTCCTAATGTGTGTGTGTGTGTGTGTGTGTGTGTGTGTGTGTGTGTGTGTGTGTGTGTGTGAGTGTGTGTGTGTGTGTGTGAAGGTGTAGAGTGAACAAGGAAAACAGGATAAGAATTGTGGCATTTGGTTATGGTACTGATGTAGAATATTTGAAAGGACCACAAATGCCCAGAAAAAAAAAACACTGTATCTTGACAGTACAGCCAGAATACTCCTTAGGAATAAGAATGACAAAACTTCAACTTATACCCTATGGGGACCAATTCGTGAAATGGACACCATGCCTGGAAGAGTAGGGGGTCAATGAAAATGAAGGAGAAAGTCAATGAGATGAATTAACACAGTGGACGTAATAATTGGCTACAACATGAAGATTGAGAGTCTGTCACATCACTGGCCAATGTTGTATTTCATGGCACATAAGTTCTCTATGAGTCAGATACAACTTCATGTCACCTTACAACAACAGTAGCATCTGCTAAACATTCTACTCTTTTTGCCATCCTCTTAAGGAAAATATTAAATTACACGGGAGGAAAAAAGTATACAAATATATTGCCTGTTTTATAGCTGAGGAAAGTTGACAGAGTGAGGACTGGGGCTTCATGCAGCCCACTTGAATTAGCGCTGCAGTAGGAAGCAGTGAATGAACCTTTCAGAAAGTTTCAGAATGCGTGCACTGCAAAACACTGTTGTGAGAATCCAGTCTAGTGCTGCAGGCTGCTAGCAGTGGTGCCCAGGTGCTATGAAGGACTGCTAGTGTCTCATTGCTTTATAATTTAACTGTTAATTTCTTGTATTATCTGTCTGTATATTATTTAATGGTTTATTTCTTGAATTATATATCTATCTTTATAAGTATATTCATATAAAATTACTAGCAATCTGGTTTGTCTCTCTAGAGAACCCTGTCCAATACACCTGGATTTTCTTTCCAAATAGCTTTTCCAAAGAGTACATAAAAGCACTGCTGGTCATCAACATCAAAAATGAAAACAGAAAAACTCACTCTGTATTACCAATATTATAAATAGTTTTGTGTTAAAATTCTCCACACATTTTAGAGATAAGCTATATTGTCCACAATTCTAAATATTATTTCATTGGCTGTAACTTTGTGTGCTGAACTCAATATAGAAATTAAATCATACCAATTATTATACTCAATTGAATTAATTTTATGAATTCTCTATGTTCTATTTACTTTAGCAAATGAACACAATAGAAATTGATTACTTTTAAATAGCATCCCTTTCCTAACTCTAGTCTTCATAAAATTAAATAATGACAAACATACTCTAGGAGAGAGATAGAGGCGGCTGGATTAATGCTATGTATCATATGTTTTACAGCAGAGAAACAATTAAAAACAAAGATCCTCAAAGAAATAGCTTGACACAATGGCCGCAACAATTGGTTCACACATGACGACAATGGTGAGAATGGTGCAGGACTTGGTGTTGCTCTGTTCTGGGGACAATGTGTTGCTTTGAGTTAGAACCAGCTAGATGGCACAGTAAAGGAACAGCAACATGTATGTAGGGTTAAAAACAAAACAAACACTCGAGATACAAATAATAACTCAAAGTAAATGGAAGCAGAACATTTTACAATAGCATAAGTGTGTAGATGAGTCTGAACAATATTTTATTAACATCAAGTCAGGAATGATGTAGTGTGTGTCTAGAGGACAGGATAAAACTTTGTGTTTGGGTTTCCAAGAATGTAACGTTTTATAAAAGTTAAAAGGCTTCTCTCTCTCCCCTGCAGAGGCTGGTGGTTACAAACTCCTGACCTGTGCTTAGTGGCCCAGGATAAAAGCAACTAGGCCAGCAGACCTCCTTGAACAACCTATTGTTTCATGTGCCATCCATTTCTTTCCAACCCTTAGTAGCCTGAGGCACACCAGAAGGCAACATTTCCTGGTCCTGCATTACCGTCAAAATTGTTCTGATCCTTGCGGCCACTGTCAATACATCTCTTTGAGGGCCTTCCTCTTTTTTTACTATTCCTCTATTTTACCAAGCACATACCTCATCAGGAACTGGACTCTCATGACAACATGTCCAATGATTGTTAGGTGACTTGCCATTTTGCCTCTAGGGTGCACTCTGGCCATAGATCACTTTTTTTCAATTTATATTAATTATAAAAATTTTATTGGTGGCTCTTACAAATCTTGTTACAATCCATACATCAACTGTATCGGACATATTAGTACACATATTGTCATCATTCTTTCCTAGATATTTACATTATACTGAGCCCTGGGGATCAACTCCTCTTTTTATCCCTCCCTCACCCCACATCCGTGGCCCTTTGATAGATTATAGTTTGTTATTATTTTCATATCTCACACTGATTGCTGTCTATCTTCCCCTCTGGTTTCTGTTTTTCTGCCCCCTGGGAGGGTGGTGGTGGTTCTGTGCCATTCATTGTGATCAGTCCTTACTTCTCCACACCTTCCCCCGACCCTTTTAGTATTGCTATACTCTTTTACTCTTGAATCCTGGATTTTGTGTGTCTCGAGCTTTATCTCTTGCCCATATCTATGTTCGTGATCCGATCCAGTCCAGAATGGGAAGCAGCACTGGGGTCATGATGTTGGGGGAAGAGGAAGTCTCACGGAACCAGAGGTATATTGCATGATCCATCAGTGTACTACTACACCCTGATTGACTTATCTCTTCCCTGCTTCCCCTCTGTGGGGGGAATGGTCCCTTTTCCGCAGATGAGCTTAAAGGTCAGCTGCAATCATCCTCATTCTCACCCACGTGCTTTTGTTTGTTTATTGCTTCCTAGAGAGAGCTTTCCTGTTTCCTTTTGCCTCCTGCCTCACCATCATGTTCCCTCTTCTTCCACCTCCTAGTACTCCCTCTCACATAAATTGGTGTTGCTCTAGTACCCACAGGATTTC
This sequence comes from Tenrec ecaudatus, assembly GCF_050624435.1. NCBI lineage: Eukaryota > Metazoa > Chordata > Mammalia > Afrosoricida > Tenrecidae > Tenrec > Tenrec ecaudatus. The sequence goes on from NC_134531.1 coordinate 202,500,588, forward strand.
TACAACCTCTTAGATGTTGGTTTTAATTCCTTGGCTTTCCCCCTATCTATGGTGTTTATTGTTCACCACACCCTCTTCCCCACTACCTTCTGCCACCAAGACACTCCAGAACCATTGAAGCCATGGCTTTCTCTCTGAGCTTGCTTCCCATGTCTGTCTGATATACGTAGGCAAACCAGCAATGTCCTAGTCCAAACAATAAGTAAACAAAAGGTTGAAAAAAGAAAAGGGAAGAAAAAAAGAAGAAAAAAAGAAACTTACATAGTTTAAGGTCTGTCCGCTGGCCTTTATGAATCTCTTCCTGTGGTCCTAGGAGAGATCCGGGGTAAACCCCTCCTAGCCTGAAGTCTATTTGGGGCTCTGTAGGGTACATGTGGATTGGATTTGCTCCAAATTCTGATATGTTTTATGGTCCCTTCCTGGTTTGTCCCACTGCGGAAGATTCAGGACACATTATCTCCCCACTGTGTGTCCCCATTATTATCCTCTCCACAGTGTGCTCCATTTAGGGGACAATATGTCTTGAGTTGTTGGTGGTCCTGCAGTAATCTCCTCTGTTTCTTAGCAGTTCTGTGGAAGGACATCATCCTCTGGGCTTGGCGGGCCAATATGGAGTCTAGGCCAAGTGTCCCTCTTCTTTTCCCTTCTTGGTTTGCTTGCATGTGAGTGTAGTAAATTGTTTCCTTTCTCTGAGCTGTTCTCTGTGGCACACACTTGTAGGGCAGGGGTGAGATTGATGCTGATTGGGGCCGTCCTTGGATCTTTCCCTGCAATCCTCCATGTGGTTACATTGTCCTCCTTTTTTGGTGCGCCGTGCAGTGTCTGTATGTACACTCCCAATTCTGTGGAGACACAACCAATATTCTCCCTCTGGGTGGATTAGTGTCTTTTATCCCCATGCCATCATCTGTTTCCACGTGCCCATTATCTCCCTCCTTCTTCCACCCTATCCCCTTCTTTAAGTTGGATTCACATGTATCTCCTTGGGTTTGGTCTGACCTCCAACCACTTACATGTGCCTCTACCCATATATTGTGAGATAAGTTTCTTTTCCTCTATAACTTCTGTACTGAGTATACTTACCCCAGGGGACTCATGTTATACTTGTCCTTTGGTGATTGACTGAACTCATTTAGCATAATTTCCTCCAAATCTGCCCATGACATGACATGTTTCATGTGATCATAAGTGATTTTAATGCTGCACAGGACTCCATGGAGTGGGTGTGCCAGAGTATAGTAATCCACTGGTCTCTCGATGGAAATTCAGGTTGTTTCCAACTCTTTGAGATTGTGGATTGCGCCCCCCAAAACATTGGGGCACAGAAGACTGGTCGTGCTTGATTTCTTACCTCTTCTGGTATATACTGGGGCATAAGGTAGATCAATTTCCATTTTCTTTCCATATGACTGGGTTGCCTTCCACATTGGCAGTACATAACTACAGGAACACCAACAGTGGAGATCTCCTTTTTCACCACATCCTTCTACCATTTGGTGCTCTTTGATTTTCTGATTTGGGTTAACCTCAAGGGTAGTAGATGGTACCTCATGGTTAGTTTATTTGCATGTCTCTTATGGTTAATGATAGGGAGCATTTTCTTATGTGGTTACAGGCCAGACAGTTCTCCTCCCTTATGAGTCTTCTTTTCAATTCTTTTGCCCACTTCCTAAGGGGGATAACTGTTTTCCTATTTTTGCAGACCAGGAGGATATTGCACATTTCAGTTATAAGCCCTTTGTCTGATGTCACTTTGCTAAAAATCTTCTCCAGGTCTGTAGGTTGGCTCCTTATCCTCTAGGTGAAAAGTTTCAACTCACACAGGTGTTTAATTCTCATTAAATCCCATTTGCCGATTTCCAGTTCACTTGTGTGTATACCTTTCCCTATTATGATGAGATTATGTATTTCCTTAGTCCAATGATCTTAGACTAGTCCCAATTGCTTCATTCATAGTCCTAGTGTTTTGGGGTTTTACTTCTAGGTCTGTGATCCACCTTGAGTTTGTTCTCATTTGTGGGGTGAGGTAAACATCTTATTTTATTTTTCTACAAGTGGATATTCATTGTTTCCAGCACCACTTGTGAAAGAGGGCATCCAACTCTGACTTGAATCTTTGGGAGTCCTTATCAAAGATCAGTTGTCTTTATACTGATGGTTTCACTTCTGAAATTTCTATTATTTTCTACTGATCTGAATATCTGTCATTATGCTAGTACCACACTGTTTTGAGCCTTGAGGTTGTGTAGTAGGTGTTAAAATCAGGTAAAGTAAGTCCTCCAACTTTGTCCTTCTTCTTGAGAAGTTCTCTGCTAATATTGGCCTTCTTCCCTCTCCATATGAAATAGTGGTTAGTTTTTCCAATTATTTGAAGAAGATTGTTGGTATTTGAATCACAATTGCATTAAACTTATAAAGTGCTTGGGTTAAGTTTGACATCTTTACTGTGTTGAGTCTTCTGATCCATGAGCATGGGATATCCTTCCATTTGTGGATGTTGCTTTTGGTTTCCTATAGTGGGGTATTTGGTTATCCTTGTATAGGTCCTTAGTTTTTCTTGATAAATATATTCCTATGTATTTCAATTTGTTCTTTGCTATTGTGAAGGGTACTGCTTTCTTGATCTCCTCTTTCATGGTCCTATCTAATGTATATAGCAAACCAATAGATGGTTTGTTGATATTGTATTCTGCCACTCTTCCATGTTCCTCTATCACTGTAAGTACACCCGTTGTGGAGCTTTGGGGAGTTTCACTGTACTGAATCATGTTGTCTGTAAATGCAAAAGTTTCACTTCCTCCTTTTGACTGGAATACCTTTACTGTTCTTCCGCTGTCTTATGTTGTTAACTAAAACCTCCAGTATGATATCGAAAAAAAAGTAGCGACAAGGGGTATCCTTGTCTGCTCCCTTTTGCAGTGGGATTGTTTTCATCTTTTCTCAAGTGACTATAATGTTGGCTGTTGCTTTTCATAGGTAGCTAGTATTAGCTTGAGGAATGTTCTTCTATAACTATCTTCATGAGTGTCTTAATTAGGAATGTGTGTTGGATGTTGTCAAATTATTTTTTTGTGTGTCTATTGATATTATCATGTGGTTCTTATAATTTTCCTTATCAGTGTGGTATATAATATGGATGGTTTATTAGAAGTTAAACAATCCCTGCATCCCTGGGACAAATCATCCCTGATCAAGGAGTTCATATATTTAATATACTTTTGTATGCTTTAGCTAATATTTAAAAACAGGATTTTTGCATCTATGTTCGTTAGCATTATTGGTCTGTAGTTCTCTATATTTGTGAGATCCTGGTCCTATTTGGGTGTCAATTTCAGGCTCAAGTGAATAGAATTCTTCACGTGGTCCATTACTAAATTTTGTGGTTGGTGCATACATTTGAATAAAATTTGTATTGATTGCATAGCTTATAGGGGAAAAGGTATATCACAGAACATCTTGTACTTCAAGCGTAATTTTGCAATGTCCCTTTGACAACGACTGCTACAGCATTCCTCTTTAAGGTGTCATTTCCGGCATAATATATCATATGATTTTCTTATTTGGCATCATCTCACTGATGTCTTGAATAGCCAGCTTGATGTGTTCCATGTCAGTTTGATGACTATCAATTTTCCTAGATTCATACTTCACATATTCCAAGTTCATAATTAGCAAATTTTTTGCAACAACTTTCTTCTTCATTGTCTCTTCTTAGTCTGGAAACACCCCTGAAACTAGTTCACATTGGGTGACTCTGCTGACATTAAAATATCAGTGACATAACTTTCAGCATTACAGAAACACAAAAGCCACCAGTCTGTGACAAACATACAGACAAGTAGTGGAGTCTAGTTATAGATTATACATATTTTGTACAGGTGTAGTAAATTATTTAATGTGATTTTTCTAGTCACAGTTTCTAACTCTGACCAAATTATCTTTTCCTGCATGGACTTGGTAAGAGTGGGGAGAAAATAATGAAAGAATTCACCTGTGATTGTGAACAGGATTCCCTGGAATGACATCCTGCTGTGTGTAAAAAGAGCCCTCTGAGAAGCACTAGCTTTACTAGAGGAGTCAGGAGTGGAGCAGGCCCTGTGAGCACTGCATCCCTGAAGAGCGAATTTCTGGATCCACAAAAAACTTTAACATAAGAAGAGCAGTCACAAAACAATGAGCCAGAGCATGGAACAGAGTCATAGGCTTCCCAAACCATGGAGCAAGTAAAATTAGATGCTTCTGTGCTGGAGGCTGGCTTGTGGAGTGAAGTGCCTCTGGACAGTCAATTGGGAAATCTGGGCTGTGTGTCTTTGTTCTGGGGCTTACTGATGTCGGGTGTTTCTGTACATTTAATTCAAGGACTAGGTTTTCTTAACCCAGGGAGATTCAGCATAATGGAGGTTTGCAGTAGAATGGATTGCTCCTTTGGGATATCTAAAACAACTTTGTAACATGTCTTTCTAAACAATTATCCTGAGCACGTCTCACTGATATTTCCATGGGCTAACTTCCATAATAAAATTTTAAATCATAGATTTTATCTGAGTTTCGTGTAGCTATTTCAGTCAATATTGGAATCTAGAAGAGTAAAATAGAGGAAATGAATTATTACCAGTTAGTATTAATTGGTAATTACATATTTAATTAATAATTATCTATATTTATTATTTACAATTACATTATTGTTACACATTTTGTATAATCAATTCAGATCACAAAACTATACATGAGAAGTTATTGAAACAATATTTTCATCAGGATGAAACAAAATCACTGCCATTAGCCAGTGCTGACTCAAAGCATTGGAAACACTCCATCGCTAGACTATACCAGTTGGGTGTCAAGGTCAAGAACCTCAACAGAACCACAGCAATGGAAGAAATAGACAAGGCTATTAAGGAATTACCAACCAGAAAAAATCCCTTGGACCAGATGACTTCATAGGCGAATTCTAACAAGCATTCAGAGAAGAACTGGCACCAATCCAACACGAACTATTCCAGAACAGAAAAAGATGGAAAACTCCCAAACTCTTTCTATGAAGCTAGTATAACTCTGTTACCTAAAGTTGGCAGAGATCCCGCACAAGTGAGAACTACAAACCAATATCCCTAATAAACTTTGATGTAAAAATCCTTTAACAAAATACTGGCCAAAAGAATACAAAAGCATATTAAAAAGTAATTCACTGTGACCAAGTGGGATTCATAACAGGGGTACAGGGATGGTTCAACATAGGAAAGATCATCAGTATTATTGGCCACATTGGCAGGAAAAATTATAAGAATCTCATGATAAATCGATAAATGAAGAAAAGGCATTCAACAACATTCAACATGCATTCCTGTTTAAGACACTCCAGAAGATAGGAATAGAAGGAAAATTCCTCAGTATTACACTACTTATATATTAAAAACCAACAGCCAATGTGGTAGTTAACAGAGAAAAAGATTAAAACAATTCTGCTGAAAAAAGGAACCGACACGGATACCTTTTGTCCCACTCCTATTTAATATCATACTGGAGGTCCTAGCTAACAACATAAAGCAAAGAAGAGATATCAAAGGCATTCATCTTGGGAAGGAAAAGGCAAAATTATCATTATTTGCACATGATATGATTCCACACATAAAATATGCCCTAAATCCACAAGTGGATTATTGTAAGCAATAGAGAAATATAGCAGAGTGGCAGGACAATGATCAACAAACAGATGTCTATCAACTGCTCTACACATCTGACAAGATCACAGAAGAGACGATTAAAAAGGTAATATCCTTTACCATAGTCAAGCACAAATAGAAATACCTTGGGATATACCTGACTAAAAACACGAAAGATCTGTCGGAGGAAAATTATAAAACACAAGAAACCAGGAAAGACATCAACAAAGTAAGGACATCCCATGCTCATGGATTGGCAGACTAAATATAGTAAAGATGTCTGTTCTCCCCAAGACACTATATAAGTTGAATGCAATCCCAATACGAATACCACCATCCTTCTTCAAAGAATTGGGAAAAAACTGATTATCAACTTCCTATTGAGGAAAAAGAAGCCCATAATAAGCAGAGAACTCCTCAAGAAGAAGGACAACGTGGGAGGTATTGTTCTTCCTGAGTAGCACGTAGTATATTGCCACAGTAGTTAAAACAGTTCAGTATAGATATAATGATAGATATTCAGACCAATGGAAAAGAGTTGAAGAACCAGAAATAAAAACACCAGCATGCAGGCAACTGTATTTTGATAAGGGCCAAAAAAAATAACAAACAAGAAGCAAATGCCCTCTTCAATAAATGGTATTGGAAAAAATGGATATCTACCTGCAGAAAAATGAAGCAAGACCCTTACCTCACTCCATGTACAAGAATAAATTTAAGGTGCATCACAGGCCTTGAGATAAAACTCCAAACAATTAGGGCCATTAATGAGGGAATTGGGACAAACCTGAGTACTTTGGAAGATCAAATACATAGGCTACAGGGAAGGATGCAAATACAGAGGAGTCACAATAGAAAAGTTGGATTTATTGAAGATAAGTCACCTGGATACATTGAAAGAATTCACTAAGAGAATAATAAGAGAGTCCACCGACTTGGAAAACATCTTTAGCAATGAGACATCAGACAAACATCTTATTACTAAAATCTACAATACTTTGCAAGCTTAGAATAAGAGAAAAACCAATTGCCCACTGAGGAGGTGGGCAAAGGACCTGAACAGAAATTTCACAGTCTGAAATTTGATGACCAATAAACATATGAAAAAAATGTTTCTGATCATTAGCCATATGAGAAATGCAAATTAAAACAATGAGATACCACCTAACACCCCCAAAAATAGCCCAATTCAAAACATCAGAAAGCAACAAGTGTTGTACGGGCTGTAGTGCGATAGGAACTCTCATCCACTGCCACTGTGTAAAGCCACTATGGAAATCAGTTTGGCAATTTCTAAAACAGATGGAAATTGAGCTACAATATGACCCAGCAATCCTCCGACTGGGCATATACTCAGAAAAGGCAATAAACAAACCACGGCCAGACATCTGTGCTTCAATGCTCATTGCAGCACAGTTCACAATCACAGGAGTTGAAAACAACCAAAATTTCCATCAATACATGAATAGATTAAAAACTGTGGTACATATATACAATGGAGTACTATGCATCGCTAAAAAGCAGTGATAAATGTATGAAGCATATTGCCGCATGGGAAGCAAATCACCTCATGGGAGGAAATTATGCTAAGTGAAGTAAACCAAGCACAAAAGGACAAGTGCAACGTGAGTCCACAGATGTAAATTTATAAAATAAAAAAAAACAACAAAGAAAGAAAGAAAAGAAAATGCAAAAGGGGCACAGGGAAAAGCTACTGTATAAAAACACTGCAGGGTGAGGTCCATGTATCACAGGGGCCAGACTTAATCCAGGGGTACATATGGTAGCCAAATAAAAAGGAGTGGGATAGGAAAGGTTAAAAAAATGGGAGAGAGAGAGAGATGTGTGGTGGGGAGGGTATTGTTTGTGTCTCAACAGGGAAAGAAGGACCAGATTTAAATCCGGTGTTCCAGGATGTGAAAGCAGCATAATGGCATTGAGAAGGCTGTCAGTGGAGGGGCCTGAGGGCTTGGCTTCCATACCAGCCACATGAAAAACTGCCCCTCCCCCTCAGCAGCTTAAGGAAGAGGGACATATATGATCAGAGTACATGGGAGCAAATGAATGGGGAGGAAGAGAGAGTGGAGCACCTGCTGGCACACCAGGCCTGGAGGACAACAATATGCCCACTCCGAATAGCCAATGCACAGAGTGGATAATATGGCTGATCCCACTATGAGATATGATGATTCTCATTATCCATGGCCCTAGGGAGGACAACACTGGAGACACAGTATTTGGATTTTCCTGGTCTGACCCCGCAACACTGAGGCAAAGCACTAAGGGAGTGAGGCAGAGCCATGGGGGGAGCAGAGCTGGGAAATCCTGAGGGAGTGCAAAAGTAGACTTTGGGGCCAGACCATGGCACTGCATTTGACTTGACTGGAGGGCATGCCTATTAGTCAAAAATCAGACCTTGATCGATTTACAGGTTTTCTTTTTTACATTTTTAAATTTTTTTTCTTTAAAAAAATTAATTTATTCTTCTCTGTGTCATTTGCTTTCTTTTTTGTTGTCTTGCTATGCTTTGTTTTTTTGCACATATTTTAGCTCTGCAGATCCATCCAGATAAGATAGACTGGAAGAACAGTCTGGAGGAGAAAACAATGGGACCAATGGTTCTGGGGGGGCATGGGATAGAGGGAGGCAGGGGAAAGTTGGTGGTGTCGACCAACCCAGAGTCAAGGGAGCAAGTGATCCAAAATTAGTGGCGAGGAGGATGTGAAAGGCCTGGTAGGGATTCAGCAACACCAATGAAACCGAGAGAAATAACTGAAACCTGAATTAAGGCTGAGCATGATAGTGGGACAAGAAGAAAGTGAAAGGAAATAGAGGAAAGAACTAGGAGGCAAAGGGTGTTTTAGAAGTCAAAATACAGGCATGTACGTATATAAATATATTTATATAGGCTGGTGGGGAAATAGATCTACGTGCATATATTTATAGGTTTAGTATTAAGGCATCAGATGGACATTGGACCTCCACTCAATTACTTACTCAATGCAAGAACACCTTATTCTATCAAATTGGCATTCGTGATGTACACCTTCTCAATATAATTTCTGAAGACAAATGTATGCATAAGGAAATGTGGTGAAGAAAGCTGATAGTGCCTAGTTATCAAAAGATATAGCATCTGGGATCTTAAAGGCCTAAAGATAAACAAGCGGCCATCTAGCTCAGCAGCAACAAAGCCCACATGCAAGAAGCACACCAGCCTGTATGACCACGAGGTGTTGAAGGGATCAGGTATCAGGTATCAAAGAGCAAAATCATATCATTATAAATGAGGTTGAGTTCAGATTGGAGACCCAAAGCCCATCCGTAGGCAATTGGACATGACCTTACAGGGAGGAGATGAGCCAGTCAAGGTGTGGGGTAGCATCAATGAAAGATACAATTTTCCTCTAGTTCCTAAATTCCCCCACCCCCCCGCAATATAATGATCCCAATTCTACCTTACAAATCTGGCTAGTCCAGAGGATGTACATTGTTACAAATAGAAACTGTGAAACAGAATCCAGGACAGAAGATGCCTTCAGGACCACTGGTGTGGGGGGAGATACCTGGGGGTGAAGGGTTAGTGGGGTAGAAAGTGGGAACCGATTACAAGGCTCTCTATATAAACTTCTCCTTGGGAGATGGACAACAGAAAATTGGGTGAATGGAGACGTTGAAGATTGTAAGATATGATAAAATAATAACTTATAAATTATCAAGGGTTCATGAGGGCGTGGGAGTGGGAAAGGAAGGGGGAAAAGGAGTAGCTCATATCAAGGGCTCAAGTAGAAAGCACGTGTTTTGAGAATGATGATGGCAACAAATGTACCAATGTGCTTGATGAAATGTATAGATTGTGTTAAGAATTGTATGAGCTCCCAATACAATTATTTTTTTTAAAAGATAGTTTTGTGTCTTTTAATGGGAATCCAGGGTCCTTTTAATATTCTTTATCAATGCTATAATTCAAGTGCCACAGTTCTTCTCCACTTTTCTTGTTTACTACACAACCTTCAGACACATATTAGTAATTGAAAAGGAAATCAGAGAGAAAAATGAAAATCCAAAAGTGCAAATGAAAAAACTGATATTTCATGCAAATATCTATCTATCTATCTATCTATCTATCTATCTATCTATCTATCTATCTATCTATCTATCTATCTATCTATACATACATACCATAGTGAATGAAGGGGGGAGTGCAGAGTGGAGACCAAAAGCCCATTTGTCGGGCACTGGAGATCCCCTCACAGATGGGTTTAGGAGAGGAGATGGGTCAGTCAGGGTGTGAGGTAATACCGATGAAGAACACAGCTTTCCCCCAGATCCTGGATGCTTCTTCCCACCAACTACCATGATCCGAATTCTAGCTTGCAGTACTGGATAGGGCAGAGGTTTTACACTGGGGCATATGGGAGCTGGAGGCACAGGGAATCCAGGGTGGATGCTACCTTAAGGACCAGGGGTGTGAGGGGTGATACTGGGAGAGTAGAGGGTGAGTTGTTTGTAAAGGGGGAACCGATTATAAGGATCCACATGTGACTTCCTCCCTGGGAGATGGACGGCAGAGAAGGGGAGGTGGAGGAAGGGAGACTCCGGATAGGGCAAGATATGACAAAATAACAATCTATAAAATATCAAGGACATATGAGGGAGGGGGGAGCGGGGAGGGAGAGGGAAAAAAGAGAACCTGATGCAAAGGGCTTAAGTGGAGAGCAAATGCTTTGAAAATTATTAGGGCAAAGAATGTACGGATGTGCTTTATACAATTGATGTATGTATATGCATGGATTGTAATAACAGTTGTATGAGCCTCTAATAAAATGTAAAAAAACCAAAAAACAATCATCCTATATATATATATTTTTTCTCCCCTTACTATTATGGTCTTAGGTTTACTTCATTAATCTTGGTAGCCGTATGAATGTTCATTTGCATAGATAAGATTGTTCAATGCTAGAAATCCAAGATAGATAAACCCTTCAGAAATAGAATTGGGAGTAATGATTCCCTAAGGGTATGGGAAGAGGGGTAAGGAAAGGATAGAATGGGGAACCGATAGCAATGATGACTGTATAACCCCACTCTAGGGGAATGAATAGCAGAATTGTAGGTGAACAGATGCAATGGATGCTGTAAGATACAGAGTAATAATAACAATTTGTAATGTAATAACAAGAGTTCTTGGTAGGAGAGTGGAGGGAGGGGGAGGGAGGAGATAAAGGGGAGCTGATATCAAGAGTTAAAGAAGAAATAAAATGTATTGAAACCATTGGTGGCAGCACTTGTACAATTATGCTTGATCTAATTGAATTATGGATTGTTATAATATCTGTAAGAGATCCCAATAAAATTCTATTAAAAAATGAACTAAAGGTAGTCCTGGGAAATGCCTGATTCCCACCACAAAAAAAAACAACAACTGATATTTTCTTGCTTTCAATTAGTATACAGTACAGAAATTCAAAGCCAAAATTTGAAAGATAAAAATTCAGAAAATAGATTCTCTTAACATTTCATGTTGGTATACACTTTCTAAATGATATCTAAATCCAGAAAATGCAGATCAAATATTATGTTGACCTTTAAATAAAATTAGTTCTCATTAAGGGGGTTGTTTCTCTTCCTTCAAATTTACAAAGAATACACAAATAATATGAATAAGATTAAATAATGAATCCAATAAATTTAATAGGAAACTCAATATAGAGAAGACAAAATGTTTTAAGCAGAAGAACTTCCACATGACTATGAAGTATGATAAGTTTTAATCTACTAGATCAAAAATTGCCTCCAACACACAAACTCACTGCCTGTACAGTCAATCCCAACTCAGAGCGACACTAGAGCAGGGTAGAACTGCCCGTGTGGGTTTTCAAGGGTACAACTCTTTACAAGAAGAGGATGCCTCATTGTTCTTCCAATCTGATTTATTACTAACTGGGAAAATGCAAAATAGACAAATGTGAAACACAGCTCATAAAATGTAAGAATGTCAATTGCTAGGCAGGTGGGATGTAACTTGCTTTGGGAGACTATGTAAGTAAGTACAATGATGATGCATTAGTGATGTGAAGCCATATGTGTGAAGAAGATTGAATATAAATTGAGTAAACTGAGATTTAGAACAGTTTGTGCATTCCTAGATTAGGAAAAACTTAAATAAATTACATTGTTATAAGAGGCAGTTCAGCTTTACCGAACTAGACAACCCATTTGAATTTTACAAAAGAACATGAAATCCATACTGCTCACATTTATTTTAATCAGATAAACACTGGGAAAAATACGCACAGATATCCCTATTGAATATGAATTTAGCTTTAGTGTAATAGTAATATTTATAAAAGAAATACTGTTTTGATTTTCCAATAGAAAGTCACACCCAGACTGTTACTCTTTCTTCAATTCAAGGTTTTATAAGTTCATGTTTACCTATATATGAAAATGAAAGAAATAATGAGGAGTTTAAAAACCATGTGTAAATTCACTAAAATATTTAAGATAAAACTGTTTAATGAATGCTGGCTTTAGGGTACTGTAAACAGTCAATCTGCAGGTGATTCTTAAGGATATTACTATAGGAAAGTCAATATTGGCATCATGGATAACAGAGTGAATTGTATGTTCTAATAATAGGTCGCATTTCCATCACCTTGTACCAGCTGTCAGGCATTTAAATTCACAGAAATCAAAAGCTATTTCAGTCATTAGTAGTTTCTAATCTAGACATCATATGCAATATAATTATCCTTTATCACTCTAATTGTTTAGTTTTAATATACAAATTAGACAGAAGCAGTTGTCCAATAATAGGGTTTTTTATGTATAATACATCTCTCTTTTTTCCATAAATGAAAAACAGTAATCTGTGTAAGTTGTGTGTACAACAATCATCATATATTATCTCCACCATTAAACTTTGGATTGAAAATATTGAACTTAAATCTACATTTAGAATTCTAAAATAGGGTTTTTTCATGATGCATTTCTCTCTGTAGTTAGCTAAAAGAATTATAGCATACAGTACATTACAATGTAGCCATATTGAAATATATAGGAACATACACTTGTGAATTGAAATACACAGGAACATACATTGCAGGCATATTGAAATAAGCAATCACAATTCAAATTTATAATCAAATACGTATGATGCAATAAAGTATGTTTAACACTGAAAAAATAAAATACACCTGTGGAGAAACAAACCAACTCACCTACAAAATTACAGTTTAAATGTAACTTGAAGAGTGACTTTATTAAGTATTTCACTTTAAAGAATTATCTATATGAGAACAAACTGCCAACAAAAACACTGCCAGCAATAAGTACATTCTGTTTCATCGTTACTGTGTAGGGTTTTGAGGCTGTAGATCTTTATGTGGGCAATTACACTCATCACTCAGGTGTGTTTGAACGAGCTAATCTTGTGGTTATCAGTCCAAAACTTACCAGACGGCTCCACCAAGTACGTGGAACCAGAAAATGAAGTTTTAGGTGACTGAGTCTAAATTAATGGGAGTGAAACATCTTGAGCAAAAATTACCACAATGTAGAAACAAAGTGAAAAAATCAAACAAATATCATTGAATGTTAGTGTAGAAATTTATAACTTAGAGCATACATGGATGTGTACATTTTCAAATTTAAGTAAAAGAGAGTTAGAGAATTCTGAATTTTCAACCAATCTTTACCAAACAATGAGAGAACACATGAGAATATGATTAATTGTCCTACTATATTTCTTTATGGAACACAATATTGGATTAGTAAAATTGCATCATTTAATTAATATTTAACATCTAATAATTAATAGTCACAAAAAGTGTCTACTAGAAAAAAAAAAACTCATTGTTTAAGTAAAACTTTTTACAAACGAAATACTGTATATTTATATGCCCCCACATTTTTACTCAACTAGCAAAATGTATCAAATTTTTAACTTTAGTTGAATGTCAAAGTTAAAGAATATGTGGTTCAATTATTATTTCAAGTAAAACAGAGGAGCACACACTCAGAAAGAAAAGCAAGCATTTAGCGGAACTTGGAATATCTAAACATCATTCTGCCAAGAGCACTCTTGATTTCCTTGTTCCTCAGGCTAAAGATAATCGGATTCACAAAGGCGGGCACTATGGAGTAGAACACAGATGCGAGAAAGCTTTGAACCAATGATGCATTTGAGTTGGGTCCCAAACAACCAAATATCGCAGAGGTTAGAAACAAAATGACTGTAGCTAGCTGTGGGGAGCAGGTAGACAAGGCTTTGTTTCTGGCTTCCATCGATTTCATCCGGAGCACAGTAGAAAATATGTTAACATAGGAGGTAAATAAGACAACAAAACAGATTAAGCCAAAGCCGGCACTGACTGCAAGAGCCACTGTTTCAGAAAACTGCACAGACTGGGATGAAATGCTCAGTATTTGAGGAATGTCACAGAAAAACTGGTGAATGATATTGGATTTTGTGAAGGGCAGCCTGAATATGGTGCCTGTATGGATTGCAGAATACACCAGCCCACTGGCCCATGAACCCCCTGACATCTGTGTGCACAGCCGTGGGGTCATGATGAGCTGATAATGCAGAGGTTGACAAATGGCAACATAGCGGTCATAGGACATGACCACAAGGAAAAAAATCTCTGTGATTGCAAATAAGATAAATAAGAAAACTTGGGTCACACATTCTCTGAGAGAAATCACTTTACTGTCCATCAGAGAATTTAAAACTGATTTGGGAACAGTTACTGAAATACAGCCAAAATCTAGCAAGGACAAGTTGGCTATAAAGAAGTACATTGGGAAATGAAGGTGCTTGTCTGTTATAATGACAGTAAGAGTTAGGAGATTTCCAGCCATGGATCCCAGATAAACCAGTAGGAAAAGAAGACCTTGCAAGACCTGGAGCTCCCGGGAGCTAGTGATGTCCATGAGGAGGAATTCTGTGATGATGGTGAGGTTGCCCATGTCTGCTAACACACCCTCTGCTCCCTAGAATTAAATGATAAAATTATACAACCTACGAAAGCAGATATTCTGACTATCCTCATAAGAAATTACATCTGTTACAAAATTTAGTCTACTCTTTTTTAATAATTGTTTTACTTGGTAAGTAAATAGGAAAATAGCAAATGGTAAATAATAAAATGAAGATTCTCCATATAGTAAACATGAAAATGTTAATATCAATATATCTATTTCAATTAACTTTTAAAATTTTCATTAAAAATCCAAATATAAATCACTTAAATGAATAAAACCAAACCTGAGCACAGAGTTGAATATTTATCGTCTCTCTTCTAATATTCCTCTTAGAGTTCTCCTATGCAAAGCCTAATAACATGCTTTTCTAAGACTCTTCAATGAAAATACTCTAGTATATTTTTCCTTCTCATAATGTAAGTATTAATCTAAACCAAAGGTGTGATATGCATGATGTTCAGTAATGAATGTCTAATTTTATTTTGGAGAATGCTATATAGTTATATCTCTAAATCCTCAGGGAAAGCTAGTAATTAATTATAGCTTCCAAAATGATTAAGGGCCTTCAATGACTTATTTCTCATATATAATCTCGTTTTTGATTCTGATTAATTATATGCATTATTTGAGTTTTTAGGGAAACCTTATAATAGTTTTAGTAAAACATGTAAAAGGAAAATTTCCTAAGATAAATTGCAGGTCAGAATTCTTATCTATGGATAATAGGATTAATTAGTCTTAGGAAAGATTGAATAAGTTGTGGCATTATGTACATTAAATACTGAATAAATTGAGTGAAGCATGTGTGTAAGAATGGCTTTTGAAAGAAGATTGAAGTATTCACACCTAAGTGTCTGAAACAACTTCTAAGTATTTATTAATGGTAAATCGCCAGCAATAAATTTTAATGTGACAGCAATAGAATGAAAGACCTATACTGTCTGTTATTGAACTATATAGAGCTGCTAATATAAAATTTACTCCACACCCTTACTGATGTTTCTGAGACGATAAGAAAAAAAACAGTAGGCCTGAATAATCAAGCCTGAAGATTCACACCAAGAGTTGAGCAGAAACAAAGTGGTACCTGGGTACAGTGCATGGTGAAAGAAAAGGGTCAAAAAAAAGATAACAAAAGGAGCAACAGTAATAAAAACATTTTCTATAAGAACAAGAGTACTTGAGGCTTAGGGTGAGGGCAGACAGAGTTAGGGAGCTGATACTAAAGAGTACAAGGAAAAATAAAATGTTTGGACAATGACAGTGTTATTGTAAAAATAATTGTAAAATCATGCTTAACCTAATTGAACTATTGTTATATCTTTAAGAGCTCCCAATAAAATGAAAAAAAGGAATCGCACCCGGGGTCATAAAGACTTGTCTTAAGAAAAGCAGCCATCTGTGTAAAATATCAATTAAGTCCACATTAAAATAGCACACTGGCCTGTGTGATCCAAGGATCTTAAATTATACAGTCCAAATCTGAAGGAGGGAGTGATATCGGCTGTGTTAGACTGAGTAGATTAGAGAAACAAAGCCAGGGAGATTCATATGTGTCTGAGAGATAGTCTTATATAAAGGGTTATTGTACACTAAGAACGTATCCTAACCCAGTCCAGAACCAGTCCATAAGTTTGATATTAGTCCGTATGTCTCATACCAATAAATAAAGTCTCTTCAGACTCACGAAACACATGCAATTACGCAGAGTTCAGGATGATCACAGGCCAGTAGGTAGCTGGTCTTTGGATCCAGTGGCATTGTAAGAATCTCAGCGCTGGCAGGGGTCTCTTTGTGGCTTCTCCTGTTCCTAGAGCATTGGGTCTGTCAGCGTAGTTCTTGTCAGTAGAGTGGGTCTCAGGGAGTGAGACGAGGGATACATTGCTGTCAGCTATCTGTTTCACAGGGAATGGGCTGAGAAAGAGGCTTCTCCCTCCTCGAAGGAGGAAATACAGAAGTTCTCAGGATTCTCAGGAAAAGGCCATGCCCACACAGAGGCCTCATTTGTAATATTTTGATTGACAAGCCAGACTCCACCCCTACACTGTAAACCTCTCAAATTGACACCAGATCACATAACTACCACATTGGCTTACATTTTGACCATCTTGTTTGAAGAACTCCATTAATAACAATGGAAGCCCAAAATTCTTTTGCAGGATGATGACATAGATAAAGCTTACAGTGAATCCCTCTGACTAGGGGTCTGAATAGCCTTTCTCTCTTAAAGGGTGCATCGGAAAGTGGGTGATGGCAGGTAGGTTGCTGTAGCTAGGGGCCATCAGGTTCATTCTGACCCACAGTGAGATTCTGCACTACAGAATGAAACGCTGCCTTCTTCCTTGCCACCCTCACAATTATTCCTATAATTAATCCCATTGTTGCAACCACTGAGTCAATCCATCTTCTTGAGGTCTTATTCATTCTTTCCACCCACCACTTTAACAAACCTGAGGTATTCCCCAGGATTTGATGTCTGCTGAGAACATATGCATATTCAAAGTATGTAAAGTAA
This sequence comes from Tenrec ecaudatus, assembly GCF_050624435.1. NCBI lineage: Eukaryota > Metazoa > Chordata > Mammalia > Afrosoricida > Tenrecidae > Tenrec > Tenrec ecaudatus. Next base: position 202,517,754 of record NC_134531.1, read on the forward strand.
AGTATCACCATCCTTGCTTCTAAGCAGTAATATGGCAGTACTCCTTCCTGGGTAAATCTCCTTGTCCTGTTAGTAGTCCATTATAGCTTCAATATTCATTGTCAGCACCATAATTCAAATGGATGTTCATTGATCTTCTTTATTTAATGTTGACCTTTCACACGGACATGTGGCAATTGAAAACACCATGATTTGGATCAAGTGTACCTTAGTCCTCAAAGTAACATTCATCCTTTTGAATACTCTAAAGAGATCTTATGCAGTAGATTTACCTAATACAATATGTCTTTTGAGCTCTTGACTGCTGCTCCTATGAGCAGTGATTGTGGGTTCAAGCAAGACAAAATTTTTTACAACCTCCAATGCTGCTCTGTTTATCAGAATGGTATCTATTGGTCCTGTTGTGGGGGTTTTGGTTCTCTTGACATTGAATTGTAACCTGTACCAAAAACTACAATCCTTGATCTTAATGGCAGCTGTAGGTTCTAATTTCACACTTTGTAATTTCAACCCACTCTTTATCCATTTTAAAGTTGTTCTAATTTTTAATATTTTCAATCAAATTGAGATTTTTTATCAACTTTGGTTTATTATTGTTCATAGGGTTTTTTAAATATGTTTTTCTATATATGAAAAGCAAGATAGGTAAATCTATAGAGGCAGTACTAGATTCACTGTTCTTAGGACTAGTGCAGGCAAGTTTGGGAGGAAATGATGTGCCAATAATGATAAAAGAAGAAAATGTTCTAAAATTGATTGTACAACTTGATATAACTGAATTGTACGTTGTGTGGTTTATATGCCCATGAAACAACTCTGAAGAAGGATCATGCTGATGAAGGTAAATAAAAAAGAACTGAATGAAAAATATGAGGGATCCTAAATCCAGAGAAAGTAATCTGATAGATGCTACATCTCAGTGCATAGCCCAGAGACACCTGTGAAAAATGAGAGGAAATGGGTCAATAAGTTCAATCACTACTTCAAAGAGTTGACCGTACAGAATGAAAAAACATAGAACAATGAAGAGAAATAAAAAACATAGGGAAAATAGATTTTGTAAGAGGTTTCTATGCTGAAAATCGTAATAAAACATTAATAAATATTTATATTGAAGAAAAATAGTTCTGTAGTTATGAGCAAAGGCATGACTCAATGTTACATGGGGCGGTCCTTCAACTATCCTATACAGTCTCTAAAAGATCTGCTGAATGTTCTTGTCCCAGTGAAATCATTCTGCATGAACACAGCCTGAAACTTTTGTTTCAAAGAATAAAATATTAGTTCTTTCAGATCTCCCAAAAGACCACACCAATCCACTGCAAACCTCAACTGAATGAATTCTACTCAAGCTCTCTAGGTGAGAAAAAACCCAGTCCCTGGATTAGGTGCACAGAAGCACTCTACTCCAGTTAGCCTCAGAACAAAGGCAAACTGCTCAGATTTCCCAATTAAATGTCCAGAGTTGCTCCACTCCACAATCCACCCTCCAGCACTGAAGCATTCACTTTTACTTGCTTCCCAGTTTGGGTTGTTCAGGACTGTGTTCCATGCTCTGGCTCCTTGTTCTGTTACTGCTCTTATGAAGTTAAAGCTCTTTCTGGATACAGAAAATTCACTATGCAAGGGTGCAGTGTTCACAGGACTTGCTCCACTCCTGACTCCTCTAGTAAATCTAGTGCTTCTCTGAGGGCTCATTTTAGACACAGCAGGATGTCATTCCAGGGAATCCTGTTCAAAATTAATCACAGGTGAATTCTGTCATTGCCTCACATCCCTCCCTGATTCTTTCTAAGTCTATGAAGGAAAAGGTAATTTGGTCCGACAGAAAGTTCAACTAGGAGGTCAGGGAAAATGTCCACTACATAGGACTTACCCATCAGGAGCTCCTGCTGCCAGGCCAGCAAATTGGGAGGTAAGGTGAAGGAGATGGAGTCATGACATTAGAATTGTGGAGATGGAGTCATGAAATTAGAATTAGGATACTAAAATCTCTCCTGAATCCCTTTTTTTGCGTGGGATTTCCACTCACAAAGGGAACTAAGAATATTCTAAATCGCTCTAGGTTTGATGAGCCAGCAGGCTACAGCTGAAAAACTTATCGTGCCCTTGCTGGGAGTAGCGATTTCTTCAGGTGGACACCCTACAGGGGACATGATCTCAGATACAAGGAGAACCCCATGCTGGAGCTCTCCATGCTGTTGACTGCCCTGAGCTCATAGTCTGGGGAGTAGAAGTGGTGGGTAGCCATAATTTGGAGTAGAAATAAAAAGCAGAATTTTACCTGAGGCAGATCGCAATATGGGAGAAACAACCCCTCTGATAAACTCTATCTCCCCCTTGGGGGTCAGTGTGATATTCCCCAAATCAGAGCGCCTCACAAGCAAAATATAAAAAAGAGTGAAATATTTATTATTGGTTAAAAATTCAAACTCCAGTCTTGATGCTTAGTTCCAAGGAGCACATAGATGGGGACCCTTAGCATAAGAAGCCCAGCTAAGGAATGTCAGAACTTAGATACAGGGCCTAGAGGCTGTTTGCATAACAAAGACCCACTAACTCTAGTCTAAGCTTCTAACAGAGCACTGAGCTGCAACCCACAGTGACAGAGACAATTTAATTTGATTCTATTCAAGCTGACCAAGGTGATAAAAAAAAATCCTTTGATCTAGTATGGCACCAGTTATCTAGATAGGACAATAAGCCCAGCTTCCCTCTCAGTGGTGCTATACACAGCTAAGGAGGTCCTGCCTGGCTGGGGGCCCAACATGGGGCTGTGGAAACACCATGCACCCCTCCCCCTGCTGTTGCGCTACATACAGCACAAGGCAGGAATACCAGTGAACTCCAGCACTCAGTGCCATGGTGACAATTGACACTTGACCTCTGGTGCAATCTTGCCTTCCAGAGTAATCCAACCCTGCATCTGTGGAACCCTACATAAAGGGTGGACACCTCCTAGATACTTTGAGGAAGAGTTGGAACAGCTCCAGCCCTCACGGATAGGTGATCAAGTCACAGTTATTTCCTTACTTATCACTGTATTTCTTCTTTCTTTATTCACTCGCCCTTCTATCTTTCCCACCACAGCCCCAACGAGCTCAGGTTTGTGTTGGGTTTATTTTTCTCTTTCTTCTTTTTCCATCTTTTCCCCACGCCTTTTCCCTCTTTCTCTTCTCTCCTTCTCTTTCCGATCATATGTCACTACTGACTTCCAGGTCACTACCCTCTGACTAGGGCAAATCATTCCAAATAGAAGGAGTAACTTCAGCCTGCCCTCCGTGGGAGTGCTATACACCACACGAAGCAGCTATGGCAGCCATCTAAAGTGCGCTGAGCTGCTGAGCAAACCTCCGTCAGACATCTAAGGTAAGGTGAACAGATTTTAACATTGCTAAAGCAGGACAGCATTGATAAAACCCATATCCTGGCAAAATAGCCACATGGCAGTCAAAAACCGTATACCCTAGCTCTCTGTGCATTTTTCCCCAAAATTGGGAATTTTTAAAAATGCTGTGGAAAACGGAAAAATTGTTAAAATTGGGATTATGCCTCCAAAAGTGGGACGTCTGGTCAATTTAGGTGATCTCGTCAACTAGGACAATTCCACCTAACACCATTGGGTCTTTGATTAAAAGGGCACACCAACCTGCCATTGTGGGGCAGTCTAAAACCCTCTGGCCCCGCATTCAAACAATCAGGGATCAGCATTCTCTTTGTTCTTTATTTCATCCTTCTCTCTCCATTCCCTCTTTACCATCACAGCCAATCTTAGTGAACACAGTTGAGTTTTTCTCCTCTTTCTCCTCTTTTTATTTCTTCTCTCTTTCTTTTTTCACTTTTCTCTCTGCTTGTATGATTCTCCTTCTCCCGCACTGTCCTTTCCTATGTCACTGCTGATTCCCAGACCCATACCCTATGCCTAAGGCAACTCTGCCCAGCCAGTAGGCAGCCTAACCCCAAGAATAGTGCTGCACACATCAAGAGACAGTGCTACACACATCACAGCTCAGGGTAAGCTATCTCTTTATCAATTTAATTTTTTTTCTCTTCTTCACTTTCTTTTTTTCTTTGTTTTATTTCTTTTATTGATCTTCTTTCAATTTTCTTCTTTTCTCCTCTTCTTCTAGCTCTTCTTTCTTTACTGCCACAGTCTTAGCATATTCAGTTCTCCCTTTTTGTTGTTTTCTTTTTTCTATTTCCTTTATTATATGTTTTTACTGTTTTCACTTGTGTTTATTCTGTGTGTTTTAGTAATGTGTGTGTGAGTGGGTATTAGTTTTCTTGGCATTGTTGCTCCGGTATTTTTGTTCCTCTTTCCTTCTTTTTTCTCTCCCTATCCTCTCTTTGCTGTCTCAATCCATTACCAACCTCTAGGCCACTCCCCTCAGCCTAGGAATCTCTGAAGGCCCAACTGGGGGAGCTCCCACATGAATGTATTGGCTTTTCAAGCAGCTTGGGAAATCACGTCAGTCTTCTTCCGCACACCAAGCAGCAGGGTGTTCACCCCTGCGAAAATCGGGGACATCTCCAGCCTAAACCACAAGGCCCTACATGTGATTGGGGCAAACACCTGAACTCCAGTGATAGGGCTTGACATTAACTCAGGAATATTCACCCAACCTCCAAGGCAATTGCTCTGTATATGGTAATCCCCCCTGCCAACTACAGAGCTCTACACTTAGGAGGGTGTAACCCCCGTGCACTCCTCGGCATCCCAGTTACAGAGGGAGACACCAAAGGCCACTCCAGGTGCTCCAAGCACCATGAGGCCTACTTAGAGATCAGCCAGTGAAGCAATGGCTTTGTGGGCCCACAACAACCCAACCAGTGTCAAATGAGAGGAATATCCAACTCATATTCCAAATAATGGAATAATGGATGGCTAGGTTAAGAGTGAAAACACAGGAAGATACAGCAATAGCCTGATAATTCAGTCTAGCTAAAGGTAGCTGGTTCATAGAAGCACTCATATGAGTCCCCTAAGAGAGAGCCCAGTGCTCTTGGACTCTGGAAGATGGCTCCAACTCCTCTAAAACGACACGTAAACAGCAACCAGATTTAACAGCTTCAACGAAAAAGCAGGTGAACAGAAGATAATGCCAGAAGAAGCAATGAACCCAATGATGTGCATAAAAAGAAGCAGATATTGATCTGTGGAAAAAGAAATGTTCAGAATGGTGCTTGGAGTCCTCAAAGACATAAGGGTAGCAATTCAGCAAAAAAGGTGAAATGATAGAGGACATAGAGGCAACACACCTATAAGGGAAATGCAAGAGTTAAGGAATGAAATAAAAAAAATCCAGTGGCAAATAGACAGACCTTACCAACAGACTGGAGGAGTCAGAATGTCTCAACAGTGACCTAGAGTATAAACAAGCAGACCTCAACAAATGGGAAAAAACAGTTAAATAAGTCAATCAAAGAAGCAGAAGAAAACGTAAGAGCCATGTTTGATGCTATGAATTGGAACAATATTAGAATAATTGGACTACCGGAATAAGACACAACAAAGAAGTCAACAGGGAAAACAGCGAAAGAGGGAAACTTCCCCAGCTTAATAAATGAAAATCAGGCAACTATTCAGGAGGCTGAAAGAACACTAGCCAGACTGAATCCAAGAAGTCGCCAAGACACATAATTGTCAAATTATCCAACTATAAGGACAAGGAGAAGACCATTTAAGCAGCTAGGGAAAGGGAAACAATTATGTATAAAAGTACCCTAATAAGAGTATGTTCAAACTTATTGGCGCAAAACATGAAGAGGAAGGAATGGAGTAACATATTCCAAAAATTGAAGGAAAACAATGCAAACCCAAGAATACCCTACGCAGTGAAATTATCTATTAAGATAGATGGAGAAGTAAGAGTCTTCCCAGATGAGGAAAACGTCAAAGAATACATAAAAAGAAATCCAGACCTACAAAGATCCTTGCCAATCCAGTATGGGCAGAAGATCAACACTCACCAAGGCAAATAAGAGACCATCACGTAGAACAACTCCACCCACAGGACTACAAGAGAAAACAGCCACAAGGATAGCATCAACTTAATAGTGGAAAGAAGGTAAATACAAACCACAAACACAACACATGCGGATAATATAGGTAGATAGGAAAATATCCATCAAAAAGGTACAAGATGAATCACAGAGTCCACAGATGGATGCAATAAAACGGTTTTCAATGTTATGAACACAGACATTAAAAGGCAGAGGCTAACTGACTCAGAAAACATAAGCCAATGATCTGCTGCCTCCAAGAGACACATCTCAAGCTAGCAGACAAAAACAGGTTAAGAATTAATGGCTGGAGAAAAATAAACAACACAAATGCCAATGTAAACTAAACAGGGGTAGCAATCTTAATATCTGATCAATTTAATCTCAAGATACAAGCCAGTACAAGATTAAAAAGGTACACTATACACTGCTGAAGGGACTAGTAGACCAAGAATCAGTAAGCATAATTAATATATATATATGCACCTAATGAGAGACCTACACAATTTGTAACTCAAACACTCCAAAATTTGAAAATAATGACAGGCTTAACAATTGTAGTTGGTGATTTTGATACAACGCTCTCTGAAAAAAAATAATTGGGAAAGAAACTCAACCAGGAGGCTACAGATCTAAATAGCACAATTTGACAAATTAACTTGGTAGATATTTTCAGAGCCTTCCACCCACAGTTAAAACATTCACATTCTTTTCAAGCCCACATGGCACATATTTGAAAATAAACCACATGCTGTGGCACAAGTCACACTTGAGTAAATCCAAGCAAATAGAGAGTATACATACATCCCTCTCAGATCACTGTGCCAAAAGGCTGGAAATTAACAGAAAGAAGGTGAAGAAAGCAAAGGCAAACAATTGGAGGATGAACAAATCTCTATTGCAAAAAGAATGGGTATTGACCCAGATTAGATGTGAAATCAGGAAGTTTCTAGAAACCAATAAGAACAAAAATACGATGTATCAAAACCTGTGGAATACAGCAATGGCATTTATCAGAGGAAAGCTGATAGCAATAAAAGCACACATGAAAAAAGAAGAGAGGCTTGTGGATATGTTGGCACAAACTTACACAATTAGAGTAGAGTCTACAGAACAACCCTACTAATCGCAAGGCATAGATATAATAAAAATTAGAGCTGAAATACAGGAGAAGGAAAACAAGAAACCTATGTAAAAACTAATACTGTTAAAATTGGTTATTTGAAAGAATTATCAGAATTGATAGACCGCTGGAAATGTAAATATTGAAAGGAAGGACCAAATGACAATTGCAAGGATGAGGGATGAAACATGGGACATTACAAGAGACCCTAATGAAATCAAAAGCATAATTGCACAGTACTATGAAGGTCTATACGCTAATGAATTCAATAATTTGGAAAACATGGACAAATATTTGGAAACACTCCCTCCCTAGACTACCCCAGATGGATGTCAAGAATCTCAACAGACCCATAGCAATGAAAGAAAGAGACAAGGTTATTAAGGGATTGCCAACCAAAAAATTCTCTGGGTCAGATGGCTTCACAGTAGAATTCTACCAAGCATTCAGGGAAAAAACTGACAAAAATCCTACACAAACACTTCCAGAAAACTCCCAAACTCTTTCTATGAAGCTAGTATAGCTCTGATACCTGAAGCGGGCAGTGATACCACAAGAATCGAGAGCTAAGGATCGATATTCCTAATGAACATTGATGCAAAAATCCTTAACAAAGTACTGGCCAATAGAATTAAAAAGCATTAAAAAAATGAATGCACTGTGACCAAGTAGGATTCATACCAGGGATTCTTGTATGGTTCAATATATGAAAGAACATTAACATTACTCACCACATTGGCAGGAAAAATGATTAGAACCACATAATAATATTGACAATGAGGAAAAAACATTTGACAACATCCAACACGTATTCCTGTTTAAAACAATCAAGAAGGTTGGAATAGAAGTAAAATTCCTCAATATTATACAAGCCATATATAAAAATCAAACAGCCAACATGGTAGTTGGCTGGATGAACATTCTGGAGGAGAAAACAATTGGACCAAAGGTTCTTGGGTTACATGGGAGAAGTGGAGGTGGTGTTGACCAACCCAGGGACAAGGGTACAACATGTGATCCAAAATTAGTGGCAAGGAAACTGTGAGAGGTCTGGTAGGGATTCAGCAAGGTCAACGTAACCGAGAGAAATTACAGAAACCCAAATAAAGGCTGAGCATGACAGTGGAACAAGAGAAAAGTAAAAGGAAATAGAGGGAAAAATTAGGTGACAAAATGTATTTATCAAGGCCTAAATACAGGCATTCACATATTTAAATACATTTATATAGGATGGTGGGGAAATAGATCTATGTCCATATATTTATAGGTTTAGTTTTAAGGCAACAGATGGACATTGGACCTTCACTAAAGTACTTACTCAATGCAAAAACATGATGTTCTATGAAATTGTCATTCCATGTTACATACCTTCCCGACACTATTGCTGAAGACAAATGTTTGCATAAGCAAATGTGGTGAAGAAAGCTGATGGTGCCCGACTAGACTATCAAAAGATATAGTGTTTGGGGTCTTAAAAGTTTGAAGATAAACAAACATCCATCTAGGTGATAATCATCAAGCCTACATGGAAGAAGCACACCAGCTAGTGTAACTACGAGGTGTACAAGGCAACAGGTATCAGATACCAAGGAACAAATAATCATATCAGTAGGTGCCCACATTCCCAGTATAATCACTGAAGACAATCGGGTGTATAAGTAAATATGATGAAGAAAGCTGAAAGTGTGCAGCTATCAAAAGACATAGTCTCTGGGATGTTAAAGCTTGAAGATAAACAAGCAGTCATATAGCTTTGAAGCAACAAAGCCCACATGGAAGAAGCACAACATTCTGTGTGACCACGAGTTGTTGAAGAGATCAGATATCAAGCATCAAAGAACAAAAAATATCATTGAAAATGAGGGTGAGTGCAGAGTGGAAATTCAAAGCCCATCAATAGGACACTGAACTTCCCCTTACTGAAGGATTATGGGGAGGAGATTAGCCTATCAGGGTACAGGTTAGCAACAATGAAATTTATAACCTTCCTCTAGTTATTAAATGCTTCCTCCCCTCCTCCCACTATCATAATCCCAATTCTACCTTATAAATCTGGCTAGACCAAAGGATGTATATTGTTACAGTTAGGAATCCAGTACAGATGACCCCTGGAGGATCAGTGGTGAGAGTGGCGATGCATGAACGGTGGAGGGAATGTGGGGGAGCTGATGACAAGAATGTACATATAACCTCCAGGGGGTTGTCAACAGAGAAGTGGGTGATGGGAGATGTCCGAGAGTGTAACATAAGACAAAATATGAATTATGAAGGTTCATGTGGGAGAGGGGAGTCGGAAGGCGGGGGGCAAAATGCGGAGCCGATATTAAGGGCTCAAGTAGAAGGAAAATCTTTAGAGAATGATGATTTCAACAAATGTATAAATGTGCTTGACACAATGGATGGATGTATGGATTGTGATAAGAATTGTACGAACCCCCAATTAAATGATTTTTTTAAAAGAAAGACACTTTGACTAGAAGAATCACATTAAATAATGAACTACTCCTGCACTAAATATATATCGTCTATAAATAAACTCCATTACTTGTCTGTCAGTTTGTCGTAGAGTCCTGACTTTGGTTTGCTGTTACGCTGAGAGTTATGTTACTGATACATTACATGCCAGCAGGGTCACCCAATGTGAAGAAGTTTCAGTGGAGCTTCCATACTAAGAAGACAATGAAGAATAAAGTTTTTACAAAAATTTGGTAATTATGAACTTGGAATATGTGAAGTATGAATCTATGATAATTGATAGTCATCAAAATGAAATGAAACACCTCAAGATGACTATTCTAGGCATAAGTGAGCTGATGTTGAATTAGAAAATCATATGATATATTATTCAGGAAATGATGCTCTAAAGAGGAATGGTGTAGCATTAATTTTCAAAAGGACATTACAAAATGTGTCTTGAAGAACAATACTGTCTGTAATATATGTGTCCCCATTAGAGGATATGTCATCCATGAAATTAGAATTAAAATACATTCCCCAACCACAAAAATTAGTGATGAACCAATTGAAGAATCTATTGACTTGAGTCTGAAATTGAGCAATCAGAAATCAAGGTGCTTTAATAATGACTGCTAATTAAATAGCAAAGTTGGAAAAGGATAAAATTGAACAAAAGTCAGAAAATTAAAACTTGGTGATAGAAATGAGAGTGGAGATCATATGAATGAATTCTGTTTGTTCAAAGATTTGTTCATAGAAAATATTCTTTTTCAAAAATAGAGTCAACATACATATGGAAAACACCAGATGAAATATGAGATAATGGAGAACTTTAATACCCACAGATAAAACTAGGTTAGCAGTTTAGCTCTGGAATAATTGGTCATATGTAAGTTCAGGTTGAAGTTGGAAAAAAAATAAAACAAGTCTATAGAAGCAAAAACTTTATCTTGAGTTTATTACACCTAAATTTTGAGCACATTCCTAGAAGAGATTTATTACAAAAGGTTCTAATGACAGAGGACCTGCAGAACCATGGGAGAACCTCAAGAGCATCATTCTTAAAAAGGAAAAGGTCAGGAAGTCTAATTTGACCAATAGTTATTATACATGAGGAAAATATTTGTTCCTTAGGAGACATTGAATTTATGTTACTGGTGGTGTAATAATTTGGAAAAGGATATCAATAATGATTGATATAAGAAGTATAATCAATGGAAATGGATTATCTCTGTAGAAGTTGTGGAATTGGAGAAATTTCCTGTGTAATTTTTGCCACAATTAGAAAAATAATGACATTAATCTCTGAATACAAGAAGAATAAAATATCCTAGAATTTAAGGTGGTAAAAAGTGTACAATAATTCTTGATATTTTTGAATTATTAAAGCTATAATGTGGATGAAGTGCTAATAAAACTGTTTTAAAAAGTAAAAAATCAGTAAAAAATTAGAAAGAAACAGGTAAAAGTGGATGTTATAAAAGCCTCTCAATCTTACAATAAATATAGCTAACCCGAAGCAAATAGAAGAAATGATGAAGTCAAAGAGCTGAACAGAAACTGTCAAAGGCCCCTGAGAAATCAAAGTAAAATAATATAGTGAAATGTGCATCACCCTAGAATTAGAAACTAAAGAGAACACACTCGGCATATCTTAAATGACCCAAAAGAACTAGTCAACATCCCGCAATTTCATGCTCAGCATATGAACAAGGAAAACTGGCATTAAAGAAAATCTTCAAACAGAACAAATAGTGATAGCTAATGAATAAATCTCCAGGAATTTATAGAAAATAAAAACTGAAATGTTTCAATAAGTTGATAACTCCCTGGAAGAACATATTCACCTGTGCCAGGACATTTGGAGAACATCTACTTGACCAACTTACTAGAAGAGATGTATTTTTGTACCCATTCCAATGAAGGTGACCTATTAGAATGATCTATAGTACAATGTTATTGCTGCCACAGGTAATATTTTGCTTAAGACTACCCCAAAACAGTTGCAGGAATATGGCTAGATTATCAGGTTAAATTTAGAAGATGTGAAAGAATGAAAGCATTACTGATATCAGATGGATCATGGCTGAAAGCACAGAAAAACAAACATGTTCATTTTAATTTCATTGACAATGCCAAGGCATTTGACTTTGTGTATCCTAACAAAGTACAGATAGCCTTGAGAGTAGGGAAGCATTGTCCTGCTTCCCTTTGAGAGAGTTACTTGGGTGTCTAGACATTGGTTAAACCTTGAGTGGATGACTGTTTACAGGTGTCAGGGACTTGGCACAGACAGTGAGTGATAAGGAGATTCCTTGTTGCAGCAACAGGAAATTCCCTTAGGTCTGAATGTGATCATGTTTGTTAGTTATCAACCATGAGAATAGCTTAAGCCTGAAGTTGTGTCTTGATATAGGCCCCACATTTGAAGTTTCTGAACTTTCTACTTTGAACTGGTAAGAAAAACTGGCCAGTGGAGCAACTCAGGAGTCATTTATTCCTTCAGTACCTGTCCCTGACCCTAATAACACAATTTCTTGATTATAGAACACTTCATTGTCCAAATGTGGAACTTGTACACCTATCTAGATGTAGTTGAGTGAACAGAACAAGGAGAGTGCATGGTGTTTCGATGATCAGGAAAAGTATGCTTCATAGTTGTATCCTTTCAGCATGCGTATTTAATCTGAATCCTAAGGAAATCATGACAGAAGTTGGATTATATAAAGAAGAATACAGCATTGCATTAGGACTGGAGGAAGATCTATTAACCACCTACAATATACAGATTCCATAAACTTGTTTGTTGAAAGTAAGAAAGACATGAAGCACTTGTTGCTGAAGGCCAAGGATTAAAGCCTTCAGCTCAATATAAAGAAGGTCAAAATCCTGACAACTGAATGAATACACGACATCATGCAGAATGGAAAAAAAAATATTAAAATTTTCAAAGATCTGGTCTGCATGCATACACAATCAATGGTCCTGGAAGCAGCAGTCAAGAGATTTGTAGCACCGGGTAAATCTGTTGCCTAGGACCTCTTTGGGGTATTGAAAGGCAAGGATGCTACTTTCAGGACTAAAGTGCCCCTGACACAAGCCTAGGTTTTTGAATCGCATCATAGGCATGTGAAAGTTGGACATTGAACAAGGAAAACTAGAAGAGAATTGATGTATTCGAATTTTGGTGCTGGCAAAAAATATTGATAGCATCCAGGGCTACCAATAGGACATATGCATCTGTTTTATAGGAAATACAGCTGATAAGTAGATCAAGATTGTACCCATGTAAGTAGCACATACTGAGAGTTCTGCAGGGTATGGAGGGTCTGGTGTGCAGGAGGAATAGTGGGACTATTATGATGAGTGAGACGATGCCTACAAAAATCCAGGGCGCCTCCCCCTATCACAGGCAACCCTCCGATGCATCTGCTCCAAGCTGGAACCCTGGGATATTTGAGATCTAACCTTGAGATATCTTGGCTCAGCAAGGTGGGCATTTCCTGTGTGCCACCACCATTGCCGCCACGGTCACTCCATCCCAAAGCCTGGTTACCACGCCAGAAGATGCTGGCTGCCCTTCTTAGACCCACATGGCTGTGGTGGAACCATCGTGCAGCAGCTGCACAATTGCAGCACTCCTCTAGGAGAGCTTTTCCCTTCTCCTGTGGGTCCCTCTCTCCACTTGGTGGAGATCTGTCACCAAGCTTGTGTGTCTCACTCTATCTCCCCGGACCTTAGGAAATGACCTACAGCCTACGTGTATCAGGTTAAGTGGCCTGCCACTGGAGGCTCCTCTGTTCCCACTGCTGCCTGAGACTACTCCATCCATACCACAGGCCACAGTGTCCTATGCAGCTCCCTCACACCTCCACATGATCCTTTTCCCTCAATTGTTGTGGGCGTAGTCCTCCCCCCTACTGCTGGCACAACTCCTGCCCTCACCAGCTCAGCACTTCCCTAGAGTCCCAGGCACATGGTGAGCAGGGCGGAGATCATCTTCGGTCCAAAGAACAAACTTTCCCCACACATAGCATGGCTCTGGAGTCCAGGTGTTAAGAGACCTGGGTCCACTGGCAATCCAGCTCTTGCTGACCACACTCCCTCAGAACCCAATGTGGTCAATGCCTACAAATTGGTCTCCCTAAACCTTTTTATTGCTCACAGGTCTCCTCCACTCTCACCTACCACTGCAACAGTGGCCTGCCCTATGGCCAGCATGGCACTCACTGCCCACGAATGCCTCAGCTGCCCCAGCAGTACCAGGCATCCCTACCCTTTGGAGGCTTTTTCTGGGCAAACTCACCTGGGCAATGGGGTTGTTTTTCCCTCAATCAGCTACCCCTCCCATTGCAGCAAGGCCTCCCATACCTTTTCCCAGAATTAGGCAACTTTTGGGAGATACCGGGAGGGTGGAGGGAAGGTGAGGTAGGAAGGGGGAACTGATTATAAGGATCTACATATAACTTCTTCTCTGGGGTATGGACAACATAAAAATGGGTGATGGGAGCCGTGGGACAATGTAAGATATGACAAAACAATAATAATTTATAAATTTTCAATGGTTCATGAGGGAAGGTAGCAGGAAAGGAAGAGAAAAGTGAGGAGCTGATACCAAAGGCTCAAGTAGAAATCAAATGTTTTGAGAATTAAGATGGCAACAAATGTACAAATATGCTCAACATAAGGATGTATGTTTGAATTGTTTCAAACATTGTATGAGCCCCCAATGAAATCATTAAAAAAGCAAAACAAACAAACAAACAACAACAAAACCACAGCCCACAAGCAAAATAACAAAAAGTATGGATATGCAATGACTCTTTACTGTTTATAATGTTAGAGCATTTCATATAAACATACTTTAAAAATGAAACCCTCTTAGGCTTTTTAATTTCAGTTAATCTTCCATTGAGGATTTTTTGATCAGTATTACATAAATGATTATGAAATATAATGAGACCAAAGTTTAAATATTGGGTAAACATTCTATAAAACCAAGGAGAGTAATTTGGTAACGAATTTTTATGTCCATCTGTACCTAAAGGAGCTGCTGTGTTTAATTACAACATAAAGCTTGGCTTCATCCAGAAAAAAATTTAAAAGTGAAATACGAAGAAAGGCTGCTAATCACCGTCTGACAGCCAAGTTGAAAGCAGCCCAGGAGAATATACGGGCTCCAGCCCCACTCTAGTCACTGAAACCCGTCACCACAGTTGGCCACTGAATTGCAGTGGAACTTGCCTATATAGCAGTCTGACTCACCACTACAAGAGGCTATAGGGAGCCCCTAAAAGCACTCTAATCAGTAACACAGAGAAAGAGCTCAGAGCACCCTGGTTTCCCAGAAACATGGCAGCTACCTTTGCCAAGGGGTAAAGAAACAGAAGTAAACCATATCACAAAGAATCAACGGGGACAAAACAAAACAGCAGAGATAATGATGCTCATAGATGAGTCAGCCATGGTTCTGCCACTAAAAGAAATCTTAGGAGGGCTGCTTGGAGTAATACAGGAGTTGACGGAAGCAATGCAGAATAAGAATGCAATGATACAGGAGATTAAGTCCACAATAGAGGGGATGAAGTCCACACACAAAATGGAAATACAGGTGCTAACAGATGAGGTAGCCGAAGCTAACACATGATCTCAGAATTTATGATTAGAATACAGGAGGCAGAGAACTGTATCAGTGGTCTGGAAGACACGCAGGCAGACCTCAGAAAATGAGAAGGAGTGTCAAATAGGATAATAAAAGAGGTGGATGATAACCTGAGATCAATACCAGATGCAATGAAGAGGAACAATATTCACATAATTGGTCAACCAGAGCAGTGAACAAGTCAACTGTTAAAATAGCAAAGACATTACTGCAAGTCAACTTTCCCTTCTTAATGAATGAGAATCAAGCACTCATACAGGAAGCACAAAGAAACCAAGTAGTCTGAACCCCAAGAAGGGCTCACCAAGGGATATGATAGTTAAAATATCCACTCTGAGAAAATTTTAAGAGCAGCAAGAGAAAGAAGATGGTCACAGACAAGGGAGCTAGGTAAGAATATGCCCAGACCTATCAGCAGAAATCATGAAGAGGAGGAGAGGGGAGCAACACCCTCCAAAATCTGTAAGAAAAATAAGGCTGCCCAAGAAATCTCTACTCTATGAAGTTATCTTTTAAGATAGATGGGGAGATAAGGGTCTTCCAGGACATGAAAAAAATCAAATGTGATACAGCATACCCAGCCCTGCAGAAAATACTGGCCAACTCACATGGTCAGAGGACCAACATCCACCTAGCACAAGTGGGGGACCAAAATATAACCCAACTCCATCCAGAAATGAATATGCAGACAACAATTACCAAGAGAACAGAGCCTCAAAGGTTAAAGAAGTCAAGAAAGAAGCTCTCCACACAAACACAGCACACTGATATGAAGGGATACAGAAAAACACAAGGCTCTAGATGACAACAATTAATTCACAGATCGTGGTAACTCTTAATTCCAATGATTTTAATTCATACAATAAAAGAAAAACTCAAGAAAACTGGCTCAGAAAACATAACCCAACAATCTGTTGCTGGTAGGGGACACATTTTAAGCACTTGGAGAAACATGAACTAAGAATAAAAGTTTGGCAGAATGTATACACCAATAAAATGGCAACTAAAAAAAAACCAGGGGTGGCATTTCTAATTTGGGACAAAATTGACCTCAAGGTTCAAACCATAAAAAGAGACAAAGAAAAAAAGAGAGAGAGAGAGAAGGGCATTATGTAATGCTCAAAGGATCAGTAAACCAGGAACTAGTAAGCATATTGAATATTTATGCTCATAACAATGGACTGGACAGATTTGTCAAACAAACTTTTCAAAAGATGAAAAATGAAATGACAGATTTAACAATCATTAGAGGTGATTTTAATACACTGCTATCGGAAAAGGGTTACTGGGAAACAAACTCAGCCAGCAGGCTATAGCGCTAAAGAATACAATTAGCCAACTAGACCTGGTGGACATTTATAGAGCTTCACATCAAAACTTAAAATAATTCACGTCATTTTCCAGTCCATGTGAATGATTTCTGATAATAGACCTCATGCTGGGACAAAAGTCAAGCCTGAATAAATTCAAACACAATGAGATTATTCAGATGTTTTTTTCTTGAATCAACCCAGTATAAAGCTTGAGATTAATAAAAGATAGACCAGACAAGCAATAGAAAACAATTAGAGGATGAATAATGATGTTCTGTTACATGAATCAGCAAATGGCCTAGATTAGAGAGGAGATTAGGAAGGTTCTAGAAACAAATGAGAAGAGAATCAATGTATGAAAACATGGAAAACTTTGAAGGCAGTTATCAGAGGTAACTTGCTATCAGTAAATATATATATGAAATAAGAAGAGAGGCTCATGACTGACACATTATCACAAAACCTTCAGAAAGTACAACAGAGTTAACAAAACAACCCCTCTAATAGCAAAAGAAAAGAAATAATAAAAATCCTGGCACAGCTAAGCAAGTGGGAAGACAAAAGAATGATGCAAAAGATTAATGCATTCAAAAGCTCGTTTCATGAAAGCACCAACACTGTTGATAGAGCGCTCGTGAAACTGACTAAGGAAAGGAAGGAGAAAACACCAATAGCCAACATGAGGAATGAAACAGAGGAAATCTCAACAGAACCAAATGAAATTAAAAGGATAATCACAAAGTACTATGAAGGATTGTATTCTAATGAATTCAAAAATGTAGAAGATGTGGATAAATACTTGGAAAAACAGTCCCAAACAGAACTCAAGGACCTCAACAAACTCATAGTAAAAGAAGAAATATATACGGCTATCAAGAAGTTACCAAGTTAAAAAAAGAAAAAAAGAAGCTACCAAGTAAAAAGGCTCCGGACCACAAGGCTTCACAGGGGAACTCTACCAAACATTCAGGGAAGAGTTGACACCAAACCTTCACAAATTACTCCAGAGCATAGAAAAGGATGACAAACTCACAAACTCATTCTTCAAAGCCAGTATAACTTTGATACCCCAAAAGTACAAAGACCTCACAGGTATAGAGAACTAAAAATCATTAGCAAAATATTGGCCAATAGAATACAAAAGTATATAAAACATACTATATGCCTTGATCAGGTAGGATTCATCCTATAATTGCAGGGATAGTTAAGCACCAAAAAACCCATCAATATTATATACCACATTGATAAGGAAAGGTATAAGACCCACATGAAAATATTAATAGGTGCAGAAAAGCAATGGACAACATTGAGCAACCATTCCTAATTAAGACACTCCTGAAGATAAGAATGGAATGAAAATTCCTCAGGTTAATATAAGCTATCAATGAAAATCCAACAGCCAACCTTAAGGCAATAGAGAGAGAAGATGAAAACAAAACCACTGAAAAGGAGGAACAGACAAGGATACCCCTTATCCTCATTTCTATTCAATATTGTACTGGAGATCCCAGCTAAATATATAGGACAATGGAAGGATATTAAAGGTGTACAACTGAGAGAGGAGGATGTGAAACTAGCGCTATTTGCAGACATGATTCTGTACATTGAAAATCCCCAAAGGTCCACAATGGGTGTACTTACAGAGGTAGAGGAATATGGAAGAATGGCAGAAGACCAAAAACAGAAGTCGAAGATGACGATGGAGTAACACATACCAGAGGGACTCCGCAGAATCCAGCCCAGGAGAGTTGCTTAGAGGGAAATTCAACACTGCTGGAACGAACACAGGAGGAGCATCAAAAAGATAAGTAGGCATAGACCCACGGTGTTTTGAGGGGCTGAGGCCTTTTGGCTTACTTCAGTCGAATCCAGCTGGGGCTTGACGTTGGCACTGCCACTGTACCTGCGGGAACCGGGACCGTGTGGAGCCTGTAGCAGGGCTTTGCCTCAACACAACCACAGTTCCCCCACCCACCCACCTGCCTGTCTCAGGGTAGGGACAGGACCCTTGAAGTTTCACTGGCAGGGATTGGGGTTCAGCTACATTGTTGCTTCTGTTTACATCTCTGCTCTCTTTTCCCACACAGCCTTGGAAAGCTGCACAGGGGATTTTTCATGGCACAGCCACAGCTTGCCACCAACGCTTCTGAGCAGGGACTAAACCCAAACCCTTGCAGCTCCATGGGCAGGGATCAGGGTTCAGCTACATTGCAGCTTCTGTTTACATCTGTGTTCTCTGTCCCCCTACTTCTTTAAGGGCTGCTCAGGAGCTTTCTCACGACTTTTCTTGGGGCCTAGCTGTAGATTGCTGCATTGCCTTGGGGCAGGGACTAAACCCTTGCAGCTCAACAGGCAGGGAGTGGGACTCAGCTACATAGTTGTTTTTTCTTCCCTCTCTTCCCTATATTCCTGTACAGTCTAAAACTTGTTACTTTTTCATTTTTCTCCTCCTCTTTGTCTCTCTCCTGTTCTCTCACACTCCACTGCTGACCTACAGAACTCTCCCTTTGCCCTAGAACATTTATGCCTGTACCATACCCAACCTGGTATGAACTCCAACCTGAGTAGATAGCCCAAGGCTATGGAAAGGCCCACTTTACCTCCAGGGGATACTCTGTCCAACTTCTCATCAGGGAATTCCTGCCTGTGTACCTGGGGCATAAGGCAGCTCAGGCAACACTCATCACCATTCCAAGATGTTGCAGGAATTTCTGCCCAACCTCTGCAACACCAAAGCAGGCAACCCATCAGCCTTCTGGGACACTCCCCGATAGGGAAGCCACGGGAGGATAAATAGGTAGGTTAATCCCATAGTAAAATCAGCTGTAGGCAGTTCGAAGAAGCATTCATATAAGTCTACCAGAGAGAGCCTGGAAAATGGCACCTGGTCCTTCTAAGACAACACAACACAAACAGCCATCAGCCTCAATGACCTCAACGAAAAAAACATGAGAAACAAAAGGCAATAGCAGAAGATGTCCTGAGCATAACAATATACATAGAAGAAGCAGACAATGAGCTGCCACACAAAGAAATTTTCAGAATGCTGCTTGGAGTCATACAGGATATGAGGGAAACAATACAGAAAAGGATGAAATGATAGAGGTGATAAAGTACCATACACCAAAGGGAAATACAGGAGCTTAGGGAGGAGATAACGAAAACCAGTAGCAGAAACACGGGCCTTGAGAATCGGTTGGAGGAATCAGAGAACCGCATCAGTGACTTGGAGGACAACCACACAGACTTTAACAAACGTGAACAAAAATCCAATAAGATCATCATAGAAGCTGAAGAAAACCTAAGAGCGATGTCTGATTCTATGAAGAGGAACAACATTAGAATTATTGGCTTACCAGAGGTAGACACAACAAAGAATCATCTGCAACAATAGCGAGAGAATCTTGGAGGAAAACTTCCCCAGGCTAATGAATGAAAACCAGGCAACCATTCAGGAGGCTGAAAGAACACCAGCAAGATTGAACCTCAAGAAGAAGTCACCAGGCACATAATAGTTAAACTATCCAACTTTGCGGAAAAGGAGAAAATCATGAGAGCAGCTAGGGGAAAAAAAGCAATCACATATAAAGGTTCCCACATAAGAATATGCTCAGATCTATCAGCAGAAACTATGAAGAAGAGGAGAGAGTGGAGTAACATATTCCAAAAACTGAAGGAAAACAATGCAAATCCAAGAATACTCCACCCAGTCAAATTATTGATCAAGATAGAAAGAGAAGTAGGAGTCTTCCCAGACAAGGAAAAACTCAAAGAATACGTTATAACAAACCAAGCCTTACAAATGATCCTTACCAACTCAGTATCGGCGGAAGAACACTCACCAAGCATAAATGAGAGACCGCCACATATAACAACCTCACCCAGAATGCAACGAAGAGTAAACAGACCCCAAGATAGCATTGGCATAAGGAAGGAAAGAGGTCAAGAATGATACACACACACACACACACACACACACACACACGCACAACACACTAATGAGAAAGGAAAGTAGGAATACTCCCAACACAAAAGGTATAAGATGACATCACAGAGTCGGCAGATGGAGATAATAACCCTGAATATCAAAGGTCTGAACTCAGGCATTAAAAGAATGAGACTAGAAGACTGGTTTAGAAAACACAACCCATCAATCTGCTAACTAAAGGAGAAACATCTCAAGGCTACAGAAAAAAATAGGCTGGAGAAGGTCCTACCAAGCAAACAGCAATACGAAAAAAAAAAAAAAAGCAGGAGTTGCAATCCTAATCTTGGATAAAATTGACCTCAAAGTGCAAACAATAAAAAGAGATAAGGTGGGAAATTATATAATGCTCAAGGGAATGGTAGGTGAAGAACCACTAACCATTGTAAACATATATTCCCCGGATGAGAGACTGGCTGAATACGTCAACCAAACACTCCAAAAGATTAAAAAAGAAATCACAGACTCAACAAATATTGTGGGTGACTTCAACACACCACTTTCTGAGAAAGATAGATCACAGGGAAAGAAAATCAACAAGGAGACTAAAGAGCTAAACACCACAATTAGACAATTTGACCTGATAGATATTTACAGAGCTTTTCATGCAAATACAAAAAATTTCACTTTCTTTTCAAGTCCCCATGGCACATATTCAAAGATAGAACACATGCTGGGGCATAAGTCAAATCTACATAAATTTAAGCATATTGAAATAATACAGACCTCTCTCTCTGACCAGTGTGCCATAAGACTGGAAATCAACAAAAGGAAGATAAAGAAAAGAGGAGAAAACAATTGGAGGATGAATAACTCTCTACTGCAAAAGGAGTGTCTACTGGTGCATATCAGAAATGATATTAGGAAATTTCTAGAAACCAACAAAAATGAGCACAAAATGTACCAAAACATATGGGACACAGCAAAGGCAGTCTTCAGAGGAAGGTTCATAGCAATACATGCATACCTGAGAAAGGAAGAGAGACTCATGATTGATATGCTGGCACAAAATTTACAAAAGCTAGAGCACAGTCAGCAGGACAATCCTACTAATAGCAAAAGAAAATAAATTATAAAAATCAGGGCTGAGATCCAGGAGAGGGAAAATAAGAAAACTATGGAAAAAATTAATATCGCTAAAAGTTGGTTCTTTGAAAGGATAAACAAAATCATACACCACTGGCAAACCTATCCAAGAAAGGAGGGAACAAATCTCAATAGCAAGAATAAGGGATGAAAGAGGGGTCATTACAAAAGACCCTAATGAAATTAAAAGGATAGTTACACAGTACTATGAAGGATTGTACTCCAATGAATTCAACAATTTGAAAGACATGGACAAAATCTTGGAAAAACAATCCCTCCCTAGACTATCCTCAGTGGACGTCAAGAATGTCCACAGACCCATAGCAATAGAAGAAATAGTAAAGGTTCTCAAGGGATTACCAACAAAAAAGTCCCCTGGACCAGATGGCTTCACTGGAGAATTTTACCAAGCATTTAGGGAAGAACTAACACCAACACAAATTCTTCTAGAACATAGAAAAAGATGGGAAACTCCAGAACTCCTTCTATGAAGCTAGTATAACTCTGATACCAAAACCAGGCAAGGATCCCATAAGAATCGAGAACTATAGACCAATATCCCTAATGAACAATGATGCAAAAATCCTTAACAAAATACTAGCCAACAGAATACAAAAGTATATAAAACAAATAATTCACCATGACCAAGTGGGATTCATACCAGGGATGCAGGGATGGTTCAACATATGAAAGACCATTAGTATTATTCGTCACATTGACATGAAAAAGTATAAGAATCACATGATAATATCAATAGACGCAGAAAAATCATTCGACAACATCCAACACGAATTCCTGTTTAAGACACTAGTGAAGATAGAAATGGAAGGAAAGTTCCTCAAGACATTACAAGCTATGTATGGAAAACCAACAGCCAACGTGGTAGTCAATGGAGAAAAGACTAAAACAATCCCACTGAAAACGGGGACCAGCCAAGGATGTTTCATGTCCTCATTCTTATTTAATATTGTGCTGGAGGTTTTAGCTAAAAGCATAAAGCAAAGAAGAAGCATCAATGGTATTCGTCTGGGGAAGGAAGAGGTGAAATTATCATTATTTTCAGATTATGTGATTTTATATATGGAAAATCCCAAACGTTCCACAAAGGGAGTACTGGTAGCAATAGAGGAGTTTGGGAGAGTGGCAGGATACAAGATCACCAAACAGAAGCCCATCAGACTGTTCTACATATCGGGTAAGACCACAGGAGAAGAGATAAAAAAGGTGGTACCCTTCACAATAGCCAAATACAAATGGAAATATCTAGGGATATACCTGGCTGAAAAAACAAAAGATCTATATGGGGAAAACTATAGAACATTATTACAAGAAACCAAGAGCGAGCTCAACAAATGGAAGAATATCCCATGCTCGTGGATTGGAAGACTCAATATAGTTAAGATGACAGTTCTGCCAAAGGCACTATTTAAATTTAATGCAATCCCAATACAATTACCCTCATTTTTTTCAAAGAAATGGAAAAATTGATGACCAACTTCATATGGAGAGGGAAGAAGTCTAGAATTAGCAGAGAACTCCCCAAGAAGAAGGACACCATGGGAGGGCTTGCTTTACCTGACTTTAGCACTTACTATACAGCCCAAACTTGTCAAAACCTCATGTTATTGGTAAAATGACAGATATGCAGACCAATGGAAAAGAACTGAAAACCCAGAAATAAAATCATCAATATGCAGACAACTGATCTTTGATTAGGGCCCTAAAAATATCAAATGGGAAGCAGATGCCCTTTTTAACAAGTGGTGCTGGAAAAAATGGTTATTTACCTACAGAAAATTGAAGCAAGACCCTTACCTCACTTCATGCACAAGGATAAACTCAAGGTGGATCACAGACCTTGAAGTTAAACCCCAAATAATTAGGGCCATCAATGAGGGAGTTGGGACCAACTTGAGAACTTTGGCACAGGGAATACACAGGCTATCAGAAATAGGGAAGGACACAAACACAGAGGAGGTACAAATTGACAAATGGGATACACTGAAGATAAAATACCTGTGTACATCGAAATAATTCACCAATAGAGCAATAAGAGAGTCCACGGACTGGGAAAACATCTTTAGCAATGACAAATCAGACAAAGGCCTTATTACTAAAATCTACAATACTCTGGTAGCTTCCAAAAAAAAAACCCCAATCTAATTGCCCACTTCAGAGGTGGGCAATGGACTTGAACAGAAGTTTCACAGGGGCAGAAATCCAAATGAACAAGAAACATGAGAAAATGTTCCCGATTTTTAGCCATGAGAGAAATGCAAATTAAAACAACAATGAGGTACCACCTAACACCCTCAAAGGTAGCCCAATACAAAAAATCAGAAAGCAACAAGTGTTGGAGGGGCTGTGGGGAGACAGGAACTCTCATCCACTGCGGGTGGACGTGTAAGTATGTACAGCCACTATGGAAATCAATCTGTCGATTTCTAAAACAGATGGAAATAGAGTTACCATAGGACCCAGCAATCCCCCTAAGGGCATATACCCAGAAGAGGCAAGAAACAAACCAAGACCAGACATCTGTGCTCTAATATTCATTGCGGCACAGTACCCAATTGCAAGGAGTTAGAAGCAACCCAAATTTCCATCAACTGACGGTTGGATTAAAAAACTGAGGTATATACATACAATGGAGTACTACGCATCACTAAAAAGCCGTGATGTACGAATGAAGCACTTAGTGGCATGGGAAGAACTAGAGGAAATAATGCTAAGTGAAATAAGTCAGGCACAAAAGGATAAGTACAACATGAGCCCGCTGAGATAAGTAATTTTAAAAAATGCAAAAGGGGCATAGGGAATACGCTACTCTATACAAACTTTCTTGGGGTGAGGACCATGTAGTATGGCAGAGACCAGATCAAATCCAGGGATGCACATGGTAGACAACTGGGGAGGAGATGGGAAAAGGGGGAAAAAAAGGATCAATATAAGGAAGAAAAGGGGAGTGGGGACATGGGGCGCTAACCCACTCAAGGGGAGGGTATTGTTTATATTTCCACAGGGAAAGAGGGAACAGATTTCAACCCAGTGCCTCAAGGTGTGAATGCAACATTCCCTCATGGAGTCGGGAACCAGTGGAGAGGTCTGGAGGGCTGGCCCCAGTACCAAATACTAAGAGGATGCCTGCATCTCCCCCCAAGAAGAATTTATTTCAATGGTTGACATTGAATCTCCAGCTCCGGGAGAGGGACATATCTGATCAGAGCACATGGGAGAAGATGAAGGGGGAGTTGGAGAGAGAGGACCACATCCTGGTCCACCAGGCCTGGAGGATGATGACCCCAATTAGAGCAGCCAGTCCACAGAGAGCACCACATGGCTGGGCCCACTATGAGATATGACATCCCTCATTGACCATGACCCTGCAGGGCACAGCACAGGAGACACATTGCACCTGAATAGATCCCACCACACTGAGGCAAATCACTGGGGGAGTGCAGCAGAACACCAAGGGAATGGAGCAGCAAGTTCTCCAGGGAATGCTGGAAGTGGACTTTGGGGTCAGGGCGTGGTGCCCCAACAGACTGGACTGGAAAATACTCCCAAAGGCCAACAAATGATCCTTGAACTAACTACAAGCTTTTCTTTCTTGTTGTGTTTTGTTTTTGTCACTGGTTTGTTGTTGTTTTGCTGTATACTATTGCTTGGTTTTACTCTGTCTTGTTTTTGTGCATGTTATTATCTCTGTAGGTCTGTCTAAATAAGGTAGGCTGGATGAACTATCTGGAGGAAAAACAATGGGACCGAGAGTTCCTGGGAGGACATGAGATAGGGGGAGGTGGGTGGTAAGGAAGTGGTGTTAACAAACCCAGGGACAAGGGAACAACAAGTGATCCAATTTGGTGGTGAGGTTGGAGTGGGAGGCCCGGTAGGGAATGATTAAAGGTAATGTAATGAAGAGGTATAGCAGAAACACAGGTGGGGACAGAGCATGATAGTGGGACAGGAGGAAAGTCAAGGGAAACAGAGGAAAGAGCTAAGAGGCAAAGGACATTTATAGAGGTCTAGACGAAGACATGCAACTATATATATGAGGATGAGAAAATAGATCTATGTGCCTATATTTTTAGGTTTAGTATTAAGGTGGCAGAAGGATATTTGCCCTCTACTCAAGTACTCCCTCAATGCATGAATACGTTCTTCTATTAAATTGGCATTCTATGAGGCTCACCCTCCCAACACAACCGCTGAAGACAAAGCGGGTGAACAAGCAAATGTGATGAAGAAAGCTGATGGTGCCTGGCTCTCAAAAGAGATAGCATCTGGGGTCTTAAAGAATTGAAGATAAACAAGCGACCATCTAGCTCAGAAGCAACAAAGCCCACATGGAAGAACACGCCAGCCCGTGTGATCACATGGTTCTGAGGGGATCAGTTATCAGGCATCAAAAACCAAAAAATTAGATCATTGGGTTCAAACCTCCATGATATGATCACTGAGGACACACGGGTGCATAAGCAAATGTGGTGAAGAAAGCTGATGGTGCCCGGATATCAAAAGAGATAGCATCTGAGGTCTTAAAGGCTTGAAGGTGAACAAGCAGCCATCTAGCTCAGAAGCAACAAAGCGCACATGGAAGAAGCACACCAGCTGAGCGATCACGAGGTGTCAAAGGAATCAGGTATAAGGCATCATCAGAAAAAAAAATGTTATCATAGTGAATGAAGGTGGAAGTGCAGAGTGGAGACCCAAAGCCCATTTGTCGGCCACTGGAGATGCCCTCACAGAGGGGTCTAGGGGATGAAATGAGTCAGGGTGCGATGTAGCACGGATGAAGCATATAGCTTTCCTCCAGTTCCTAAATGCTTCCTTCCCCCGCCAACTATCATGACTCAAATTCTACCTTGCAAGTCTGGGTAGAGCAGAGTATGTACACTGCTGCAGATAGGAGCTGGAGACACAGGGAATCCAGGGTGGATGATACTTCCTGGACCAGGGGTGTCAATTGCAATGCTGAGAGGGTAGAGGGTGAGTGGGCTGGAAAGAGGGAACCGATTACAAGGATCTATATGTGACCTCCTCCCTGGGGGACGGACAACAGTAAAGGGGGTGAAGGGAGACGTGGGACAGGGCAAGATATGACAAAATAATGATTTATAAATTATCAAGGAATCATGAGGGAGGGGTAGCGGGGAGCGAGGGGAAAAAATCAGAGGACATGATGCAAAGGGCTTACATGGAGAGCAAATGCTTTGAAAATGATGAGGGCAAAGAATGTACAGATGTGCTTTATACAATTGATGTATGTATACGTATGGATTGTGATAAGAGTTGTATGAGTCCCTAATAAAATGTTTTTTAAAAATGATAAACCTGAAAAACAAAACAAAACACCAGAAATCTACTGGTTTGCTTTATAATGAGATAGGCAAGAACAAATGGAAATACTTAGGAATCCACTGTATATATTCGAATGTAAGCTGACCCGAGTATAAGCCAAGGTATGTAATTATCACCTGGGAAACCAGAAAAACTGATTGATTCGAGCATAAGCCTATGGTGGAATTTGCAGAAACTATTAGAGAGTTTCAATAATCATAACAAATGAAAGTAAAATTACTGAAAATTGAGACATCAGTGGGGCGATATAATTAAATATTTATTTTAAATAAAAACATAAATAAAAGGACAGCAAGTCTTTTTCACATTAGTAATCCAGCACAGGGAGTGGAAAAAAGGTTAAACAAAAACAGTAAGTTATCAACAATGATACCTTAAGAGTACTATTCCCTGAGCTCAATCAACAACCAAGCTAAAATGTAAACAGTTAAAATTCTTAAAAACTGGAGTCCTCATCATCATCTGTATCCCAGTGCAGAGCTTTAGCCGGTGTGAGGTCATCATAGACGCTGTCCTCACTGAGATTGCCATCATCACCATCACTGCTGTCATTTTCATAGAAAGCACAGTCTTCACTGCCATACATAGCATTACTAGTACTACATTTCTGGAAGGCAGGTCCCACAATGTCTTCTGGAATGTCTTCCCATTCATCTCGAACCCACTTTGCTATTAACTCTGTCAGGCTTCATGAGATTTCTTCCTTTTGTTAGTCGGGCTTGACCAGATGACATCCCTTCATGCCACATCCTTCGAACATGGTCTTTAAAAGGCTTATTCAAAGATACATCCAGAGGCTGCAGTACAGATGTAAGCCCACCTGGAATAACGGCTAATGTAACTTTATTAGATTTTGCCAATTTTTTTATGTCATATAATAGGTGGCCTCTGAACATATCCCAAACCAATAATGATGGTTTTTTCTTTAAGCTGCTCCTGGTCGTCAGTTCCAAATTTTTTCCAGTCATTTTTTTTGGTACGTCTTCAACCATCCAGCCTTTAACATGTGCACGCAAAGTAATTCTTGGTGGGAAATTGATCTTTTTAGGCAAAGTCTTTCTTTTAAAAATAATGACAGGACGCAACTTAGTTCCATTATCCAAACATGATAGAACAACTGTAAAGTGTTTTAATTTCATTTCCTGTGGTTTTGAGAAAAATGTTTTTTTTTTCACTTAAACTTGCCAGTTTTGTTCCTTGGAAGATCAGAAGTCATGGCAGTTTCTACCATATTCCCAATATTTTCCAGGTCATAATAATAAATCCTTCTTTGTTTTATAATAAATGACTAATTGCATATTTTTTCTTCAAAGTCTTGTGGCAATTTTTGTGAAATCTCTGTTCTTGGTCTCAAACATAGGACGAACCTATTCATGAAGGTTAGACCCAGCAATTTTTTCAATGCCTAGTGCTTTATATTTGTCATCCTTAGCCATTTGTAGAGCATGTATGTGGATACCCATGTGTGTTATGCAGTAACCATTTTGATGACACTGCATAGCCCATTTATGCAATTCACTCTCTTGAGCCTCATAAAAAGACATTAAACCACAATGAGCCTTTTAAGTTTCTGGAATCTGTTCAAAGTCAGCCTTCATTATCCGCCACTCCCTCACTTGCTTTTCATCAACACAGAATTCCCAACTTGCAACACAGTTCTTGCTCTCTTCTGTTCTCAACACAACCTTCATTTTGAAACCAGCCTCATATGATCGGTGTTTTTGTTTCGGTTCAAGACTATCCATTTCTAATGGGATAAAAATCACAGACTTTGAAAAAGAACTTTCATGGTAATGCTTGCCCCCCACCCTACTGAGAAGTGTTAGCTAGAAGAAAGAGTGGTAGTTGGAGCATCCAGGGAATGCAGGATGTGAATTAACACAGACACCAGAGGGGAGAGACAGAGCACAGCAACAGACACATCCTTACCAGTTCAGCTGCTGGCGTTAAGTGCATCACTCCGTGTGCTTCTGCAAATTGGAGCCGTCCACATCATAGGACGGCTTTCATTGGTTAGATGTGAGTAAACAAAAATTCAGAGCCCTTCAGTGTCAGCTGGGCTTTGAATGAACAGTACAGAAATAGCAATCACCCGCGATGTAACGGGTGCTCCTATTGTTACTTGGTGGGGGGGACCAGCAAGATGTAATACCTCACTGGGGTACGACTGACCCATGTATAAGCAGAACCACAGTTTTGCAGGACATTTTTTTGCGTGAAAAACTCAATTGACAGACGGGTATATACTGTATTTAATAAGGAAAACTGAAGACTTACACGAGGAAAATTATAAGGGTCTATTACAGAAAACCGAAGGCGTCCTTCATCAATGGAAGTATATCCCATGCTACTGGATTGGAACATTCAACACAGTAAAGATTTCAATCTTACACAAAGCACTTTATAAGTTTAACGCTATTCCTATTCAAACACCAACAATCTTCTTCAAAGAATTGGAAAAACTAACCACCAATTTCATATGGAGAAGGAAGAAGGCAGAATTAGCAGATAACTCTTCAAGAAGAAGAACAAAGTCAGAGGACTTGCTTTACTTGATGTTAACATCTACTACACAGCCACTGTGGTCAAAACAACGGGTACCGGCATAATATGACTCAGATCAGGAGAAAAGGACAGAAAGTCCAGAGTGAAACTATCAGCATATAGACACCTGATGTTGATGAGAACCCCCAAAGCCTCAAGTAGAGTTGGATGCCCTCTTTAACAAGTGGTGCTGTGAAGAGTAGATATCCATATGTAGAAAAATAAAACAAGATGTTTACCCAGCTCCGTGCATATCAACTAACTCAAGGTGGATCACGGACCTAGAAGTAAAATCCCAAAGCATCAGGACCATAAATGAAGCAATCGGGACTAACCTAAAATCATTGGCTCAGGGAATACATAGGCTCACCACAATATGGAAAGGTATACACACAGGTGAACTGGAAATCAAGATATGAGATTTAATAAGAATAAAACACCTGTGTGAGTTGAAAGACTTCACCAAGAGGGTAACAAGGCAACCCACAGATGAGAAGAGGTTTTTTAGGAATGCCACATCACACAAAGGGCTTATTAACAAAATATACAATATCCTCCTGGCCTGCAAAAAGAGAAAAAACACTTAACTCCATGAGGAAGTAGGCAAAAAAAACCTGAAATACTTCACTAGGGAGAATTTTATGATCAACAAACACATGAGAAAGTGATCCCGATCATGAGACATTAGATAAATACAAATTAAACAACCACAAAAGACCATGTAACATCCTTGATGTAAGTCAAAATCAGAAAATCAGAGAGCAGTGAATGGTGGAGGGAATGCGATGAAAAAGGGAATCTCCTCCACTGCTGGTGGTCCTGTAGATATGTAGAGTCAATGTGGAAGGCAACCAGCGATATTGAAAGAAAATTTAAATGGAAATACCTTATGATCCAAGTGTCTCTGCCCTGAGTATACAACAGAAGAGGTATGAAATAAAGCACGACCAGTTGTATGCACCACAATATTTGTCGGGCCACAATTCACAATCTCAAAGAGTTGGAAACAAACTAAATTTCCATGGATAGATGAGTGGATTAGTATACCTTTGCACAAACAAACAATGGAGTACTATGCAGTACCAAAAAGCATGACGATCACATGAATCATGTCATTTCATGGGAAGAGTTAATTATGCTAAGCAAGGTAAGCCAATCACAAAAGGACAAGTATAGCATGTCTCCTGAGTTAATTATAATCAGCACAGTAGGTATAGAAGAAAAGATACTTATCTCACAATATACGGGTAGAGACACATGTAGTTAGGTGGAGGTCAGATCAAACACAAGGAGGTACATGTGAATCCAGCATAAAGAAGGAGCTGGGGTAGAAGAAGAAGGGAGAAAAGACGGTGGGGTAGGGGTGGGGGATGACTGAGATAATGGAGGATATGTGGATAAGAGGACACTAATGGTCCCAGGGGGAGAATATTGGTTGGGTCTCCACAGAATAGGCAGGGTGCATATGGAACCCACCAGGGTGCACCAAACCAGGAGGGCAACCTAACCACATGGAGGATTGCAAGAAAAGATTGGGCTACAAGGCCAGCCCAAACCGAGCCAAAATTACCCCCACCCTAGAAGTATGTGCCATAGAGAACAACACTCAGCCTTTAGGTGGGGGAAAGGAGCTGACTTATCAGGCCCACATGGAAGCAAATCAAGAAGGAAAATGAGAAAGGGACAGTTGGCGTAGACTCCATTTGGTACACCAAGATCAGAGGATGATGTCCCTCCACTGAGCTGGTAAGGAACAGGGAGGACGATAGGAGCACCAACAACTCCAGACATGCTGTTCCCTAACTGGAGTTACTGTGACATAGGACAATAATGGGGATACCCACTGGGGACATAATGTGGCCAGAATTCCCCCCACCCCCAGCAGGAAAAACCATGAAGAGAGCATAACATTTCAGCAATTAGAACAAAACCAATCCACAAATCCCTAAAGGTGCAAAAAAATAAATATATATGTATATATGTGTGTGTGTATGTATATATATATATATATATATATATATATATATATATATATATATATATATATATATATATATATATATATATATATACCATATTGAATGAAGGGGGAAGAGCAGAGTGGAAACCCAAGGCTCAAGTGTCGGCCACTGGAGATCCCCTCATAGAGGGGTTTAGGAGAGGAGATGGGGCAGTCAGGTGTGAGGTAGTACCGATGAAGAACACAGCTTTCCCCCAGATCCTGGATGCTTCCTCCCCCCAACTACCATGATCCGAATTCTACCCTGCAGGGCTGGATAGGGCAGAGGTTGTACACTGGTGCATATGGGGGCTGGAGGCACAGGGAATCCAGGGTGGATAATACCTTCAGGACCAAGGGTGTGAGGGGCGATGCTGGGAGAGTGGAGGGTGAGTGGGTTGGAAAGGGGGAACTGATTACAACGATCCACATGTGACCTCCTCCCTGGGAGATGGACGGCAGAGAAAGGGGGGAAGGGAGACTCCGGATAGGGCAAGATATGACAAAATAACAAAGTATAAATTACCAAGGGCACATGAGGGAGGGGAGAGAGGGGAGGGAGGGGACAAAAAAGAGGACCTGATACAAAGGGCTTAAGTGGAGAGCAAAAGCTTTGAGAACGATTGGGGCCGGGAATGTGTGGATGTGCTTTATTCAATTGATGTATGTATATGTATGGATTGTGATAAGAGTTGTGTGAGCCCCTAATAAAATGTTTAAAAATAAAACTAGGAAAAGAATAAAAAGGAAAAACAAAAAGAAATAGACTTTGAGCTAGGAGGGGCAGCCCCTGGAAAACCCCCAGGATCATGAGGGAGATATTCATAAAGGCCAGTTGACAGGCCTTGAACTTTGTATGTTTCTTTTATTTATTCTCTCCTTTTATCAATCTTATGTTTCCTTATTGTTTGGACTAGGACATTGCTGGTTCCCCTACTTATATGAGACAGACATAGGAAGCAAGCTCAAGGAGAAAGCAATGCGGCCAATGATCCTGGAGAGTCTTGAGGGGAGAAGTTGGTAGGAGGGGGTGTGGTGAGCAAACAACTCCATAGACAGGGGGAACACTAGGGAATTAAAATCACCATCAAGGAGGATGCAGAGATCCTGTGAGTATTAGATAAGCTCCAACATAGGTGAGAGGAAGTACTGAGAGGTAGAAGAATGGGAAATGTGATGGTGGGGCTCGAGGAGGCAAAAGGAAACAGAGGAAAGCTGTAGGAAGCAATTTTGAGATAGCGGTTTTAACAGAGGTATGTACATTAATCCATAAAAATAGAGGCATTGGTCTAAGTACATATATTTATAAGGCTGCACATGGACCTCGGGCCTCCGCTCTAACATTCCTCAATATAAGAACACTTTGTTTTAACAAAATGGCATTTTGTGATGCTCACCCCTCCACCCCCCCCGAGATGATCGCTGAAGGCAAAATGGGTGTGTAAGCAGATGTGGTGAAGACCGAAGATTGTGCCCAGCTATTAAAAGATATAGCATCTAGGATCTTAAAGGCTTCAAGTTTAATAAGCTGGCCTCCAACAGTGAAGCAACAAGCCCACATGGAAGAAGAACACTACCCAGTGCGATCATGAGGTGTCACTGGGATCGGTTTTAAAGTCTTCAGAAGAGTCATAACAAACAACAAACAAACCAAAGCACGTTATTGAGAAAGAGGGGCTTGTAGTGGAGACCCAAAGCCCAACTGTAGAGTATGGAACATCCCCGCACAGAGGGGTTTCAGGCACCGGATGAGTCAATCAGAGTGCAGTAGAGCACTGATGGATCATGCAATATGCCTCTGGTAACATGAGGCTTCCTCATCCTGCACTGTCATGACCACAGTGCTGCTTCCCACTGTGGACTGGACCCTTCACAAGAGCACGTACATAGGTATAGGCAAGAGATAAAGCTCATGACACACAGAACCCAGGAACGGAAATACCAAAAGTGTATAGGGAAGATTGGCAGGAAGTGAGGACTGATCTCAATGAATGGTACATAACTACCCCCACCCCCTTCTAGGGGGAACAACAATAGAAAGCAGAGGGGAAGGGAGATAGTGGTCAGTGTGAGATACTGAAATAATAACAATCTATAAACTATCAAGGGGCCATGGGCAGGGGGGAAGAGTGGCTGATACCAAGGGCTCGATAGAATGTAAATATTTAGAAAAGAATGATGGCAATGTATGTACTAATATATCTGATGCATTTGATGCATGAATTTTAAAGAGAGTTGTAAGAGTCCCTAATAAATGATATAAAATAAAAATAAATATAAATTAAATAAAAAAGAAATATGGTCAATGTGCTCCCTAGGGGCATGAATGGCAAGACTTCTACTAATATGCACTGGACATGTTGTCATGAAAGACCAGTTCCTGATGAGGTATGTGCTTGGTAAAGTAGAGGAATAGTGAAAAAGGAGGAAGGTCCTCAAATAGAAGGATTGACAGTGGTTGCAATGATAGGGACAGCTGTGATGGCGGTGCAGAACCAGGAAATATTTCCTTCTGGTGTGCCTAATGCTACTAAGGGGTGGAAATGAATGGATGGCACATGAGAACAATAGGTTGTTCAAGGAGGTCTGCTGGCCTAGTTGGTTTTATCCTGGACCACTAAACACAGGTGAGCAGTTTCCCCAGCCTCTTTAGAGGAGAGAGAGAAACCTTTTAACTCTTATAAAATAGTACATTTTTAGAAACCCAAACAGAACATTTTATCCTGTCCTAGAGTCACACACTGCATCATTCCTGACTTGATGTTAATAAAATATTGTACAGACTCATCTACACACTACCGCTGCTGTAAAATGTTCTGCTTCCATTTACTATGAGCTATTATTTGTATCTCTAGTTTTGTTTGTTAACCATACATAGGTATTGCTGTTCCTTTTCTGTGCCATTCAGTTGTTTCTAACTCAAAATACCACATTTGACCCCAGAACAAAGCAACACCAAGTCCTGCACCATTCTCAAAGTTTTTGTCATGTGTGAACCAATTGTTACAACCATTATGTCAATCCATTTCATTGAATATCATCCTCTTTTTCACTCTCTATTATACCAAGTATGATACACAGCCTTCGTCCAGGCACCTCTGTCTCTCTCCAGAGTATGTTAAGCTTCATGATTAGTTAACTTTGTAGAGACTAGAGTAAGGAAAGGGATGTTATTTTAAATTATTTGATTTTATTCTGTTCATTTTTTAACAGTAACCTACTAGAATATAGAGGATTCATAAAATTAATTCAGTTGATCATAATAATTATTATGATTTAAGTTCTATATTGAGTTTGTCACACAGAATTCTATTCAATAAAGTAATATGTAGAATTGTGGGTAATATTGCTTATTTCAAAAATATGTCAAGTATATTAATACAAAACGATTTATAATATTGGTAATATGGTCTCAGTTTATCTTTTTTCATTTTTGATATTGAATACCAATAGTTCTTTAATGTACTCTTTGGAAAAGGTGTTTGGAAAGAAAATCCAGGTACCACTGCTAGTAGCCTGCAACATTAGACTGGATTCTCACAACAGTATTTTGTAATGTACTCATTCCGAACCTTTTTGAAAGGTTCCTTCACTGCTCCCTATTGCAGTGTTAACTCAAGTGGGCTGCACGAAGCCCCGGTCCTCACTCCATCAACATTCCTCAGCCATAAAATGGGAAATATATTTGAATACATTTGTTCCCCAATATAATTTAGTACTGTCCTTAGAGGAGGCTAGATATCAAAGAAAGTTGATCATTATGCAGATGCTACTGTTGTTGTAAGGTGACATAAAGTTGCACCTGACTCTTAGAGACTATATATGCCATAGAATAAAACACTGACATATAATCTTTAGGTTTGTGCCCATTATTTCATCCACTGTGTTAATCCTTCTCACTGACTTTCTCTTCTTTTTCACTGACCCTCTACTTTTCCAGGCATGATGTCCATCCCAGGAATTGTTCTCCAAAATGTATATGTTGAAGTTTTGTCATCTTTATTCCTAAGGAGCATTCTGATTGTACTTTCAAGATACATCGGTTTTTTTTTTTTTTGGCAATCTGTAGTCCTATCAATATTCTACATCAGTACCATAACTCAAATGCAACAATTCCTATCCAGTTTTCCTGGTGAACGATATACCTTCACAGACACACACACACACACACACACACACACACACTCACACACACACACACACACACACACACACTCACACACACACACACACACTCACACACACACACACACATTAGGAAGTGGAGAAACAGCTATGAGAGGATAAAAGGATCACCATAAGTGTAAGTGAAAAATCTGTATTATTATTTTGTTTTAAATTAATTTGCAGTAGAGAGATTCATAACAAAATTTTGAAATATAGAAATTCAGGAAATAGAGATACACTTAACATTTCATGTTGGCATACATTTTTTCTATTGGTAAAAATTCTTTAAATGATATCTCAACCCAGAAAATTCACATAAATAATTTTATTTTCTGTTCAAATAACTTTGTTCTTACATAGAGGATTGTTTCACATACTCCAAATATACAACGAATACACAAATAATATGAATATAGATATATATATCAAATCAATAAATATAAACAAATCTCAATATAGAGACTACGAAGTATTTTGAAAGAGAATTTCCACATGACTAACTCAGAAAACAATCTCTAAAACTCAAACTCCCTGCCTGTAGAGTCACGTCCATCTCATAGTGACACTGTGAGACAGGGATAACTGTTCTGTGGGTTTTCAAGAGTGCAACGTGGTAACAGGAAGAGAAAACCTCTTTGTTCTTCCAACTGATTCATTAGTCACTGGGAAAATGCAGCATAGACAAATGTAACACCGGTTTCACATCAGAATGTCAACTGTCAGACAGCTGGAATTTAGCTCACTTTCACAGAAAATGTAAGTAAGCACAATGATGAAAAATTACTAATGTGAATCTGCATGTGTGATAAAGATTTAGTATAAATTTAGTATCCCGAGATTAGAATGACTTGTGCATTCTGGGATTAAAACATAGTAAATAAATTGCATCGTTATAAGGTTCAGTGCAGCTTGACTGATTGATACATTTGAATTGCACAAAACAAAATAGAATCTATAATGTTTCCATTTTTTATAATTAGTTAAAACACTGGGAAAATATGCACAGATATCTATATTGAGAATCTAATTTAATCCTTATATAACAGTTATTTTAATAGGAGAAATCCCTGTGTGATTTGTAAGTAGATATTCTTATCCTGAGTGTTACTTCTTTTTCAACTCAAGATTTTATTAGTTCCAGTTTACCAATATCTGAAAAAAAGGAAATAATGACAACTTATAAAACTATGCATAACTTCCCTCAAGTTTTAGGATAAAGCTGCTTAAATGCCCAGTCAGGATACAATAAACAGACATTTTAAAGGTGATTCTTAAAGATATTACTATAGGCGAGTCAATATAGGAATCATAGGTATCAAAATAATTTGTACATTCTAATTATAGCTCTCATTTCTGCCAGCTGTACTAGCTGTCAGAACATTACATTAACAAAAAACGCAAGCTATTTGAATCCTTATTGGTATCTACTCTAGGCATCATCAAAAAATTTTTTACTTTTAATAGACAACTTTGTCAAAAGCATTTGTCCACTAATAGGTTTGTATATGTGTGTTATATCTCTTTATCCCATGAATGCCAATCAGTAATCTGTCTCCCTAGTGTGTACACTAAATATTATTTTATTATTTCCAGTATTAAATTTTGCATTGGAAATGCTGTACTTTAAATCTCCATTGAGAATACTGAAATGAATAGAGTTTCTTGGTAATGTGTTTCTCTCTGTAGTTAACTAAAAATAAAATGTAACTTACAGGAACATACAGCTCAGGCATATTGAAATCTATAGTTATGTTAGACAGGGTTCTCTCAGGAAACAAACCCAGGACACTAATGATACTTATTATATATAAAACTCACTTCCTTGAGAAGCTAATACCCTGGCAGCCCTTCTAGTCCTAATGACAGCCTGGTAGTCCTATGTAGAGCAATTAAGGCTATGCTGGCACCGGCAGAAAACAGCAAATCAGGTTACCAACAGTCAGCCAGATGACAGGGTCTGGCAGACCCTAGTTCAAGCGATGTATACTCCAGTTGCGTGGTGAAGCAGGTCTTGAAGGAACCTCAAATTACACATGCACAGTCCACTGGTTAGGTATCCCACAGGTAGTATAGCTCACAAGTTGAGGGCAGAGAACCAGGTAAGGCCACACATGGTCTGATCATCAAAGAACAAAAGACAAGAAAGACAAGGCTCACTGAGCCATTTACATCTCTGATTTCCAATTAATGTCACCTGTGTTAATATGCCAGATTGGCACAATAAACCTATCTAGCACAATAGAAACATACAATGTGGGCTTAATGAAAAAAATTAAAATTTAAATATACTATCAAATAAATATGATGCAACACAAAGTATAACACTGAAAAAAGATACTTCTATAGAAAGCAACCAACCATCTTGGTAGACAAAAAGAGATTATATAAAAATAAAAAGAATGGCAATAATAAGTATTTCACTTAAAACCTATATAGATGTATACGAATAAAATGCAAACTAAAACAATCCAATAAGTACATTTTGGCTCACAGTTACCAGAAAGAGTTTTTGAGATTGCAGATCATTATGTGAGCAGCTAGTCTTATCATTCAGGTGTGTTTGAACCAACTAGTCTTGTGGTGAGCAGTCTAAGACTTACCAGACGGTACCACCATGTAAGTTGAACAAGAAAATGAAGTTTTGGGTGAGTGAGTCTAAATTAAAGAGAGTTAAACAACTTGAGCAAAAATTACCACAATGTAGAAACAAAGTGAAAATATCAGAAAAATATCAATGAATGCTATATATAGAAATAGTTAACTTACATCATACTTGGATGTGTATATTTTTTAAGTTACCAAAAAAACAGTTAGAGAATTCTGAGTTTTCATCCAAACTTTATCAAACAATTGTAGAAAACATGAGAATGATTTAATGCCCTAGTATTTTTCTTCATGGAAAATACTATTGGATTATTAAAATTGCACTATCTATCCAATATTTAACATATAATAGTTAATATTCACAGAAGTGTCTACTAGTAATAATAATTATTGAATTTAAGCGAAGCTTTCTCCAAGTAATTAAGTACTGTTTATTTATATACTCCCGATATTTCTCAAATAGCAAAATGTCTCAAATTTTTAACTTTATCTGAATGTCAAATTTAAAGCCTATGTTATTGAAATGTTATATCCAGTCAATCGAAGGAGCACACAAACACACAGCAGGAATAAAAAATCTTAGGGGAACTTGGAATATCTAAAAATTATTCTGCCAAAAGCACTCTTGATTTCCTTGTTCCTCAGGCTAAAGATAATCGGGTTCACAAAGGCAGGCACTGAGGAGTAGAACACAGATGTGAGAAAGTTTTGAACAGTTGATACATTTGGGTTGGTGCCCAAAGCATCAAATATCCCAGAGACTAGAAACAATATGACTGTAGCTAGCTGTGGGGAGCAGGTAGACAAGGCTTTGTTTCTGGCTTCCATAGATTTCATCCGGAGCACAGTAGAAAATATGTTAACATAGGAAGTGAACAAGACAACAAAGCAGATTAAGGCAAAAACAGAACTGACTGCAAGAGACACTGTTTCAGAAAACTGCACAGACTGGGATGAAAGGCTCAGTATTTGAGGAATGTCACAGAAAAACTGGTGAATGTCATTGGATTTTGTGAAGGGAAGGCTGAACAAGGTGCCTGTATGGATTGCTGAATACACCAGACCACTGGCCCATGTGCCACCCAAGATTTGTGTGCACTGCCGTGGGGTCATGATGAGCTGATAATGCAGAGGGTGACAAATGGCAACATAGCGGTCATAGGACATGGCCACAAGGAGAAAAAACTCTGTGGATGCAAAAAAGATAAACAGGAAAACTTGAGCCCCACATTCTCTGACAGAAATCACTTTACTGTTCATCAGAGAATTTAAAACCGATTTGGGGACAGTTACTGAAATACAACCAAAATCTAGCAAGGACAAGTTGGCTATAAAGAAGTACATTGGGAAATGAAGGTGCTTGTCTGTTATAATGACAGTAAGAGTTAGAAGATTTCCAGTTATGGATCCCAGATAAATCAGTAGGAAAAGCAGACCTTGCAGGACTTGGAGCTCCCGAGAGCTTGTGATGTCCATGAGGAGGAATTCTGTGATGATGGTGAGGTTGCTCATGTCTGCTAACACTCTCTTTCTCTGGAATTAAATGTTAAAATTATGAAACCAACCAAAATGGATATTCTCAGTGTCCTCATAAAAAATCACAAATCTGACAAAACTTATTCTACTGTTTTTAGATAATTGTTTTTTATGGTAAATCAATAAAAAAGTAACAAATATTAGTAAATAAAAATTGAAGAGTCTCCTTATAGTACACATAAATTAATGTAAATATATCTACTTACATTGACGTTTTGTAATTCATTACAAATCAAAATATAAATCACTAAAATAATAGAGAAGAGCCATATCTGTGCACCACCCTTGAAGTTTTATATTCTCTCTGTCAATATTGTTATCTCTCATAAAATTCACTGATGTAAAGCCCAACCCAGTGGGTTTTTAATC
This sequence comes from Tenrec ecaudatus, assembly GCF_050624435.1. Classification (NCBI taxonomy): domain Eukaryota; kingdom Metazoa; phylum Chordata; class Mammalia; order Afrosoricida; family Tenrecidae; genus Tenrec; species Tenrec ecaudatus. The sequence continues at coordinate 202,557,963 of NC_134531.1, forward strand.
CCTTCATAGAAAAACTACTCTAGAAGATTATTCTTTTTCATATTGGCATACTTTTTCTAAACCCTATGAAGTGATGTGTCTGATGTTCAATGATGGTCAATCTATTTTGCTGTATTCCAGTGTACTAATTATATCTTTAAATCCTCTGGGAAAGCTATGAAATGTATCTTCCAGAAAAGATTGAGGCTTTCAATGGTTCTTTCCTCATATATATAATAACCTATCCATTGAGATTAATTAGAGGTATTTATTTGAATTTTTAGAGATAACATTATAATGGAGTTTTTCTAAAACATGAAAGAGGAAAAATTTCCAAAATAAATTCTAGGTTGAAATTATTATCTCTTGATAATAAGATTCATATTTCTCAGGAAAGGTAGAATAAGTTGTAGAGTTTTATAAACAAAAAAATACTGAATAGACATATTGAAGCATGTGTGTAAGAATGACTTATAAAAAATGATGATTGGTGTACACTCTTCAGTCAAATACACCATCATTATTTGAAACAACTTTGAAGTGATTATTAATGATAAATCACAAGCAATAAACTTGAAAGTTTACAGCAATAGAATGAAAGACATATGTCTATTACTGAATTATATAAAACTACTAAAATAAAATTTAGACCAATCCCTGACTGATGCTTTTGAGAAGGCAGAAAAAGAAGTAGTAAATGGTCTCAAGACTGAGATGGTCATGAGGATTCCCAACGATGTTTCAGTAGATGCTAGATGGTGCCTGGCAATCAGTAAGTAGAGGGCTTGGGGTCACAACGACTTGTCTTCAGACAAGCAGCCATCTGAGTAAAGCACCTACTAAATTCACACACCTACTAAATTCACGTGGAAAAGGCACAGCAGCCTGTGTGATCCAATGATTGTAAATAATAATATCCAAACTTGAAGAAGAGAGTGGCATTAGATTTAATATTGAACCTCTGGTTTCCAGAAGGCCATAGAAGATAGTGGAAGCCAAATTCCATTTTCAGGGTCAGTACATAGATTAAGTTTACAGTGAATCCCCTCTGCCCTGGGTCAGAATAGCCTTGCTATCATGAAGACTGCATTGGGAAGTGGATTCTGGCAGGTACTTTTGTTGTGGTTAGGAACCATTTGGTTGATTCTGACCCATAGTGACATTATTCACAACAGAATGAAACATAGCCTTGATCGTTGCCATCCTCACAATTATTCCTTTACTTGAGCGCATTGTTGCAGACACTGAGTCAATCCATTTCCTTGAGGGCCTTCCATTTTTCATTGCCACCCCTTTTTACCAAACGATGTATTCTCCAATGACTGATCTTTGCTGACAAACTTTTAAGAGTGTGTAAGACACATGCCAACATCCTTTCTCTGAGCAGCACTATGGCAGTGCTCCTTTCCAGGCAGATGTTTGCTCTTTAGCAGTCCATGAGACTTCAATATTCTTTGCCATCACCACAATTAAAATGTATCTTCTTTGATTTTCTTTATTTGGTGTCCAAGTTTCTCATACCAATGTGGTAGTTGAAAATACTATGATTTTGGTCAAGCGCACCTTAGACCTCGAGGTAACATCCTTGCTTTTCAGTACTCCTTATTGCATAAAGCAATCTTATGGAATAGATTTAGCTAATTCAGTGCATTTTTTGGTGACTTGACCACTGCCCTCATGAGCATTGATTATGGATCCAGGCAAGTCAAAATTATGGGAAACTACAAACGCTTCTCTGCTCATAATGGTACATATTGGATTTATGAATGTTTTGATTTTCTTTAAATTGAATTGTAATCTATAGATAATGCTGCAAGCCTGATCTTCATGGCAAATGTAGATAGGTTCAATTCCACAACTTATCATTTATACTTGTTTTTAACCCATTTTGAAGTTCTAATTTTTAATACTTTCTCTTTTCTCTTCCACTGATATTCCCCCCGCCCGCTGTTTATAATATTGGTAGGGCTTTATTTTTTTTAAGATTTTTCTGTATATGAAATCCCATATAGGTAAATCCATAAAGACTGGATTATTTGTTTCTTGGAGGTAGTGCAGGAGAGAACAAGGGAAATTGGCTGCTAATAAAAATGAAAGAAGATGTTGTAAAATTGAGTAAGATCATGATTGTGCAACTCAATATGATTTAACTATAAGATTGAATTGTGTGATATGTGGATTATGTCCCCAAAGACATTTTTTAAGAAGCATAATGCTAATGGGGGTAAATAGAAAAGAAATGAATAGAAACAAGAAGGGATAATAAATCCAGAGAAGATGATCTGACTCAAAAACACATGTGCAAAATGAGAAGAGATGGCTTTAGAAGGAAAATGCATGACTTCAGACAGGGAATGGATAGGTGAGTGAACAGAATGAACAAATGTAATTCTGAAGAGACCTGTGAACACATAGGGTAAAGCAAACATCTTTTGTAAGGTTTATATTCTGAAAATTATCATAAAATGTTAATGAATGTTGGTATTTAAGAATAAAGAAGCTATGTAGCCACAACACTTCAACTCTTACTTATTGTGAATGAGTAAAGCAGGAACCGAGTGCTCTATGGGGCATTTCATCATGGCATCATACACAGTCTTTAAAAGATCTGCCTGCTAGCAAAGAACAAACAAAACACAAGAAAGAAGAGCTTGTAGTTAGTTTTGTCTTTGTCAGTGGTTTGTTGTTGCTGGGGTTTTTTTTGTTGTTGTATATTGATTCTTGGTTTTGCTCTGTCTTGTTTTTGTGCATGTTACTATCTCCACAGGCCTGTCTAAATAAGCTAGACTGGATGAACAATCTGGAGGAGAAATCAACGGGACCAACAGTTCTGGGAGGACATGGCATAGGGAGAAATGGGGTGGGGTGGGGATGGAGGAAGTGGTGTTAACAAACCCAGGGACAAGGGAAAAACAAGTGACCCATATTGGTGGTGAGGTGGGTGTGGGAGGCCTAGTAGGACATGATCAAGGATAATGTAACGAAGACGAATTGCTGAAACCCAGGTGGGGACTGAGCATGATGGTGAATGAGAGGGGGAGGAAAGTCAAGGGAAATAGATGAAAGAGCTGGGTGGCAAAGGCATTTATAGAGGTCTAGATAAAGACATGTACACATGGAAACATATTTATATATTAGGATGGGGAAATATAGGTATGTGCCTATAATTATAGGTTTAGTATTAAGGTAGCAGAAGGATATTGGGCAACCACTCAAGTACTCCCTCAATGCCAGAGTACTTTCTTCTATTAAATTGGTGTTCTATGATGCTCACCTTCCAGACACAACCACTGAAGACAAAGTGGGTGAATAAGCAAATGTGGTGAAGAAAGCTGATGGTGCCCAGCTATAAAAAGACATAGCTTCTGGGGTCTTAAAAGTTTGAGGGTAAACAAGCGGCCATCTAGCTCAAAAGCAACAAAACCCACATGGAAGAACACACCAGCCAGTGTGATTACGAGGTGCAGAAGGGATCAGTTAGCAGGCATCAAAGAAAAAAAAATCATATCATTGTGTGCTCACCTCCATGATAAGGTCGCTGAAAATAAATGGGTGAATACGCAAATGTGGCGAAGAAAACTGATGGTTACTGTTTATCAAAAGATATGGTATCTGGAGTCTCAAAGGCTTAAAGGTAAACAAGCGGCCATCTAGCTCAGAAGCAACAAAGCCCACGTGGAAGAAGCACACCAGCCTGTGCGATCATGAGGTATCGAAGGGATCAGGTATAAGGCATCATCAGAACAAAAAAAAAATCTAATTGTAGTGAGGAGGGGAGTGCAGACTGGAGAATCAAAGCCAATTTGTAGGCCAGTGGAGAGTCCCTTGCAGAGGGGTGTAGGTTAGCCAGTCAAGGTGAGATGTAGCAACGATGAAAAATACAACTTTCCTCTAGTTCCTAAATGCTTTTTCTCCCCCCGGCCCCTCCCCCCACTTCCACTATCATGATCCCAATTCTACCTTGCAAGTCTGGCTAGACCAGAGGACATACACTGGTACAGATAGGAACTGGAAACACATGGAATCTGGGGCAGATGAACCCTTCAGGATCAGTGGTGTGAGTGACGATACTGGGAACGTAGAGAGAGGGTGGGTTGGAAAGAGGGAACCGATTATGAGGATATACATGTGACCTCCTCCCTGGGGGACAGACAACAGAAAAGTGGGTGAGGGGAGGCGTGGGACAGGGTAAGATATGACAAAATAATAATTCATAAATTATCAAGGGCTCATGAGGAGAGGGGACCGGGGAGGGAGGGGAAAAAAGAGGACCTGATACTAGGGGCTTAAGTTGAGAGCAAAAGTTTTGAGAATGATGAGAGCAATGAATGTACAGATGTGCTTTAAACAATTGATAAATGTATGCATTGTGATGAGAGTTGTATGAGCCCCTAATAAAATGATTAGAAAAAAAATATCTTACCCCAGTGAAATTATTCATTGGGAACACGGATTGAATCTTTTGTTTTAAAGAAGAAAAATTTAGGTAGTTTCAACTCACCTTGGAAAGATTTGATACTCTCATTTGCTTATTAATTATGTTTATTAACTTAAGCTTCTTTATCACAATAGGATCCCTGGACAGTTGGGTGCTACGCATTGTGGATCACATGGTCTGCATTTCAAACCCACCTGAAGGTCCACAGAACAAGGTTCATGCTTTCTACTTCTGTAAACCTTCTTGGAAACCCAGGGGCGTTTGCTGGGTGTCTGCATTGCCTCGACATCAGTGGATTTTTTTTTCTGGTTATGACAACAGCTTCTCCTAACATCTCATATATAGTTTTTGTGAAGTTCTTTGTTACACTAAATGTGTAATAATCAATTTAATTGTAATTAATAATTACATTTAATGAATAATTAAATGCACAATACTTTATTAACACCAGTTCTAATAATTAATATGCTCTATTTTACCACTGTAGATTCCAATATTCATTGACATGGCTATATAGTACTCAAAGAAAATCCAAAATTAAATGTTTATTATTGAAATTTCCTCATTGAAATGCCACTGAGAAATGCTCAGGAGAACTGTTTTTTAGGACATGTTACATAGTTCTTTAAGATCTGCTGACAAATCCCCAAAGGGGCAAACCATTCAACTGCAAGTGCCAAGAGGAAGCCATTCTTCTCAAGTTCCCTACAGGAGCAAAAATGGGTGAGCAAACTCAGTCCCTTAATTAAGTGCACAGTAGCAGCCTACTTCTGTTAGCCTCAGGTCAAAGGCACTCTGGGCTACTTAAGAGGGCTAGGAAGCCCAACTTTCCCAATTAAATGCTGAGATGCACTCTATTCCACAAGCCAGCCTCCAACACAAAAACTTTCACTTTTACTTGGTTCTGGTTAGGAAAGCCCAGGAATCTGTTCTATGCTCTGTCTCTTTGTTCTGTTTCTGATGTGTGTGTGTGTTATAGCTGTTTTCAGATGCAGGGCTCACAGGACTTGCTCCACTGCAGGTGCTTCTAGCAATGATATCTGTCCTAGTGCTTCTCAGAGGGCTCATTTTATACACAGCAGAATGTCATTACAGGTTAGCCTATTCACAATTAATCACAGATGAATTCTATCATTATCTGTGCCGCCCACAACCCAACCCCATTCTTACTAATTCCAAGCAGGAAAAGGTAATACTTTCTATTTGTCTTAGTCTGTCAGTTTGTCATAGTGTCGTGGCTTTTGTGTTGCTGTGATGCTAGAAGGCATGTCAATGATATTTTAAATGTCTGCATGGTCACCCAAAGTACACAAGTTTCAGGGCAGCTTCCAGACTAAGAAGAGACAATGATGAAGTTTAAGGGGCTGCAAAAATTTGCTAATTATCAGCACTTGGAATGTGTGAAGTATGAATCTAGGAAAATTGACAATCTTCAAAATGAAATGAAACATATCAAGATGGTTATTCTATTCATTTGGGAACTGAAAAGGACTGGTTTTGGCCAGTTTGAATCAGAAAATCATATGATATAATATGCCAGAGATGACACTGTATAGAGGAATGGACTAGCATTCATTATCAAAAGGATATTGTCTTTTGAAGTACAATGTGGCTTGAAGTACACTGGGGCTTGTGATATGCCTTTCCCCCTCAAGGATATGCAGTCAATACATCCATTATTCAAATGTATGCACCAACCATAGAAACTAGTGATGAACACATTGAAGAATTCTATAGACTTGAATGTGAAATTGATGAAACATGCAATTAAGGCGCATTGATAGTGATTGGCAGTTGGAAGTTCAAATTTGGAAATAGAGAAAATGGTGCAATAGTAGGAAAATTGAAACTTGGTGATAGAAATGAAGGTGGAGGTCACCTGATTGAATTAGGTGTGGTCAAAGATGTCTTCATAGCAACCATCCTTTTTCAACAACACAGTTACTTTCCTAAGCACCTCAGTTGGTCATGATTTATATCTTACCTCTTCTGGTATATGCCCAGTAGAGAGATAGCTGGGTCATAAAGTAGATCAATTTCCTTTGTCTTTCACGAGCAGCCCATCACGTTCCACAGTGGTTGTACATGTCTTCCGGACCAACAGCAGTGGAGATTTCCTATTTCACGACATACCCTTCACCATTTGCTGCTTCCTGATTTTCTGATTTGTGCTAACCTCATTGGTGTTAGATGGTATCTCATGGTTGTTTTAATTTGCATGTCTCTTATAGCTAATGATCAGAAGCACTGTCTCATTGTTTATTGGCCATACAGGTATCCTTGTTATTGAAGCTTCTTTTCATTTCTTTTACCCTCTTCCTTAGGGGTAACTGTTTTCTTCTTTTTGCAGACCAGAAGGATATAGTATATTTTAATTATAAGCCCCTTTGTCTGGTGTGACATTGCTAAAAATCCTCTTCCAGTCTGTGGGTTGCCTTGTTAATCCTCTTGGTGAAGTCTTTCATGTCGCACAGGTATTTTATTCTTATTAAATCCCATTTGTCAATTACAGTTCACCTGTGTGTGTACCCTACCCTTTTACGGTGAGACTATGTATTTCAGTTGGCCAATGATCCTATGCTAGTCTCCATTATGTCAAGGCTGGTTCTGATGGTTTGGTGTTTTACTTCTAGGTCAGTGATCCACCTTGAGTTCATTCTTGTGCATGGGGCAAGGTAAACATCTTGTTTTATAATTCGACATGTGGATATCCTTTTTTCCAGCACCACTTGTTAAAGAGGGCATCCAGCTCTGACTTGATGCTTTTGAGGCCCTTAGCAAAGATCAGTTGTCTATATGCTGATGATTTCACTTCTGGGCTTTCTGTTCTTTTTTACAAGTCTGAATACCTGTCATTATGTCAGTACCATACAATTTTGATCATTGTGGCTGTGTAGAAGGTGTTTCCAGCAGGTGAAGCATATTCTTTGAGTTTTTCTTTTCCTGGAAGACCCTTATCTCCCTTTTCTATCTTAAAGGATAATTTGACAGAGTAGAGGATTCTTGGGAATGCATTTATTTCTTTCAGCTTTTGGAAGATATGGCTCCACACTCTCCTCCCCCTCATGGTTTCTGCTGATATGTTTGAAAATATTCTTACCTGAGCTCCCTTGTCTGTGACCATCTTCCTTTCTCTTGCTCCTTTATTCTTTTGCCTCAAAGTTGGATTATTTAACTATTATATGCCTTGGTGAGTCCTTCTTGTGGTCCTTTATGAGTTCTTGATTCACATTAATTGAGATTAAAAAGTTTGCTTTCAGTAATTCCTTCACTATTAACTGTTGACTTGTTTGTAATGTCCTGCTCTGGTATACCAATTATTCAAATATTGTTTCTCTTCATAGCACTTGTCACTAATCTCAGGTTATCTTCCACTTCTTTTATTAACCTATCTGACTCCTCTTCTCATTTTCTGAGGTCTGCCAATTGTCTTCAAGATCGATGCTATGGTTCTCTGGCACCTCTAGTCTAATCATAAATTCTGTGATATTGTGCATAGCTTCTGCTCCCTCATCCATTAGCGCCTACATTTCCCTTTGATGTGTGGACTTCATCCCCACTATCCTGGACTTCGTCCCCACAATTTTGGACTTCATCTCCTCTATCATTGCAAATGTATTCTGCATTGCTTCCCTCAACTACTGTATTACCCCAAGCAGCCCTCTGAAGATTTTTGTGTGTGGCAGATCCATGTCTGATTCTTCTATTATTAGCATTAACTCTGGTTTTGTGTTTTTCACCTCTGTCTTTTTTGACAGTGATGTGGTTTTCTGCTGCCTTCTTGACCCCTTGGCAGAGGTAGGTGCCATGTTTCTGAGAAGTCAGGGGACCCTCAGCTCTTTCTCTGTGTTACTGATAAGAGTGCTTTTAGGGGTTGCCTCTAGCCTACTATAGAGGTTGGTTCCACTACCATATAGGCAGGATTCCACGGCGATTCATTGGCCAATGGTGGTGAGGAGCTTCTGTGACTAGAGTGGGGCATGGGCCTGTATATGCCACTGGATTTCTTTCAACTGGGCTCTCAGACCACGATTAACAGCCTTTTTTCATTCTTAAATTTTAATTTTTTTTTCCGTTTGCCTAATAGAAGGCAAAGGTTGGGGGAGCATCTCCACCATGGGTGAGGTAGCTGACTGAGGGCAAAAAGGAACCAACTTCCCTGGCGTGGGTGCCCAGGGAGAGCTTCTGCAGGGTGGAGGTGAATGGCACTGGTGGGGGCAGCTGAGTCATCCCCAGGTGGGGAGAACCATGCTGGCATGGGACAGGTTAATGCTTCAGTAGGTGGTGAGAATGGTGGAACTCTTTGTGCAATTAAAAGGTTGAAGGAGAACTGTCAGCAGACATTGGCCACACTAGGGTCTGAGGTTGTGTGGTAACCATGAGCTGTAAAGTCCTTGCACCCAGGTGTCTTCTCCCCTGGGCTCCAGAGTCAGGCTATATGAAGGGTATGTATGCTCTTCTGACCAAAGCTACACTCTCCTCTATTTACCATGTTTCAGTGGAAAGGAAATATTTAACCTCCAAAAATTTAATGGCTATCCTTGTTTGTGGAACTTGGTGTCATTTTTCACCATTTACTATGCACAAGCTGATGTGGAAGAAGTTTCCTAATACTCAAGAAGTTTCCTAATTCTGGTTACAGAAGAAAATAATGCTCTTTTTTTAGTGACTATTGAAATATTTTAAGGAAATGAGATTGAAGTATATTAAGGAAATGTATTAAATGCCTTTGTTATTTAGCTGTACAATATGGGAAAACTAACTTCAATATTTATGGGTTTATTCTTATGTAAATTCAGTCTCAAACTAAATAAGCTAGCACAACTGAATTGTTCTTACTCTGCCCATTTATTTTACTATGTTTCTATCTTTCAGTTCCAGTGGGTTGGTTCTGACTCAGAGTCTCCCTATGCACAACAGAACCAAACTCTTCTCAGTCCTGTGCCATCCTCAGAATATTTCTTACAATTAAGGTCATGGTTGCCGCTACTCTCTCAGACCATCTTATTAAGGGTCTCCCTCTTTTTCACAGCTCCTATGCTTTACCATCACCACTTGAAGAGAGCAAAGGTAATAAAAAAATAGGAAAAACTGAAAAGATCCAGATAGATGTCAGGGTCACTGTGCATCAGAAAAGACTCATGGCAACAAACAACAACACGCTTTCCCAGGGTCTGGTCTCACCTGATAACTTGTCCAAAGGACATGAAACAAAGTCTCTCCATTCTTGCGTCTAAGATCCTGTACTTCTTCAAAGATAGATTTGTTTATTCTTTGGCAGTCCAGAATATTTTCGTTATTCTTCGTAATTCAAATGCAGTACAATTTAAATGCATCAATTCTCCTTTGGTCTTCTTTATGCAATGTTCAACTTTTTTTAATTATGGAAGCAAGGTATTCATTAGAATGGCAGCTGACCCCGAGTAGTTTAAAATCCTGAACAATGCTGTCTGTAAAAATTGTTCAAGATATGTAATGTTTTTCACGTTTCCAGACAAGCCTAACTGTGTCTTTGATTTCTTAATATTCCACCCCTTTTTGTATTCTATTTAATCACATTATGTCCTGAAATCATATATCCAGGAAAAATCTCCTCTTTCCTGTGGATGGATGTTTGTGCAAGTGAGCAGATGTATGTGGGTGTGAGCATGTGCTAATCTTCATTTTTCTGCATCAAATCTTCAACAGGGCGGTCATATTATAAAGCATATAACTATTAAACTAGATTCATACTTTATGTATTTTTTTTCTTGACAGAATCTTCATTTTGCTAAGGATTTCTTTCAAGTAATTTTCTTCTAAGATTTTGACAATTGTAATCCTGAAATTTTGAATGTCTAAATTACCTTTAGTTTACCCTTTTATTTGATTTCTATCTCAAGGGTCTTCCTCTACTGTTAATTTATGATGATCCTCTACTAATCATGATGTTCTTTTCCAGTGATTGGTCTCTCCTAGCAGCATATCTACATATGATAAATAAAATCACTATCCTCCCTTCTAAGAACATTCTACCTATTGTTTTACACTAACCAACTATCTCCAAGATAGATTAGTTTATTCTTCTAGCAGTCCATATGACTTTAAATATTCTTTGTCAAAACCATAATTCAAATGCATCAATTCTGTTGTCCTCCTTATTCATGATCCAGATTTCACATGCATATGAGGAGATTGAAAATGCTATGGATCTGGAGGTCTACTGGTATAGTGGACTACTGCTAAGCCTGCAATTTAAAACCACCAGATGTACAATGGCGGGAAGATTTGGTTCTCTGTTCCTGTAGAGTTATAGTCTAAGAAACTTTACCTTCTAGCCTGCCCCATGTGGTTGCTAGTAGTGAGAATCAACTCAGTGACAGAGGTTTTGTTTTGTGTCAGGCAGACCCTAGTTCTCAAAGAGGATTTTTGTCCTTCAACATTTTCATAGCAGATTTTTCCAATGTAATTAATTGATTGATATCTTTTTTATGGGTTTCATGACTACCACTTACATAAATGTTAGCTGTGGATCCAAGTAAAATGAAATTCTTGATAACATCAGTGTTTTCTGTTTATGGTGAAGCTGTCTATCGGTCCAGTTCTGAAGATATTTGTTTCCTCTACGTGGGGTTGAAATGCATACTACAGACTACAGTTTACACTGTTCATCAGCAAAGGCCTAAATTGCTCTTAACTTTCAACAGGCAAGTGTGCATCATCTGAATATCACAGGTGAATATCACAATGAACCTTGCTCCAAACTTCATGCTGAGATCTTCATAGTGTTCAGGTTCTTAGATTATTTGCTCAGCATACATATTGAATAAGTATGGTGAAAGAAAATCACCCTGAAATTTTTGTTTTTACAACATGAAATAGTCTCTTATTATGTTCAGATAACTGACTCTTAGATTATGTACAGGTTCCACATGAGTATAATTAACCTTTTTTTTAGTTCCCTTCTTTGAAATATTATTCAAAGTTTATTATAATTCACACTGGCTAATATATTTGAATAATCACTAAATCATAAGTAAACATCTTTCTGGTATTATCTGCTCTTAATCAAGATCCATCTAATATCAACAATCGTATTCTTAATTCCATGTCCTCTTTTGAATCAATGTACTCTAGAAAGCATAACTAAATTATATTCAGTTTATAATACTAAATTGTATTGCATGTAAAATTAATGATATTGTTCAATAATTTCTGCATTTCATTTTGTTAGGAATGGGGAAATAGGCATCTCTTCCAATCAGTTATCCATATTTCTGTCATCTAAATGCCTTGACATAGACTAGAAACTGCTTCAGTGATTCAATAGCTTGTTGTAACACTTCAAATTGATATTCCATCAATTTCTGCCTTGATTTACACTAAATTCCTTTAGTGCAGCTTGGAATTCTTTCATTACCAAAGGTTCTCAATCATATTCTGCCCCTTGAAATGGAATAATGTTGATTAATTTTTTGTATCTTTCCCATTTTCTTTTGATGCTTCCTACATTGGACAATATTCTACGCAGAGAGTTCTTAATTTTGCAATACAATACTTGAATGTTTTTTTCATTCTTGCAGATTGAGAAATGCTGAGGATATTCTTCTTCTTTATTGGTTTTCCAAATCCAGGCATTTGGATATTTCATTATAATACTTTACTTTTTCTTCACAAAGTAAATTTTGAAAGTTTCTCTTTAATACACACCCCCCACATACACCCCCACATTTGTTCAATGAGCTTTAGGTATTATATATTCAAGAACAAGTTTCTGACTCTCTGCTAGTATCCAATTTGGTCTTTTCTTTCTTCTTGACTTTGTTTTGCCCCTTTCTTTTTTGGGCGTGATGTACGTGAGGATGTCTCACAGCTAGTCTGGTCTGCAGGCACTAGTGTTCCATGTGTCAAGTATATTCTGGAAATGTTCTCTACAGTGAGGTGGAATATACTCAAGATCTTACGTTGGCTCTTAAGAACTTATGTTAATTTCCTTCAGGTTCAACCTGAACTTCCATGTGAGCAGTTGTTGTTTATTATGGCAATACACACATACACACATGTAAACCTATTTAAATTCAGAAAACTCACTGCCATCAAGTCAATTCTGACTCATGGAGATGCTATAGGACTGAGTAAACAGCTCATGATTATTGTCCACAAAAGAAGAGAGAGAATTTAGTGTTGGAAACCAAACTATTTAGTGTTGGAAACCAAACTTAAAATTTGATTCAGCATAAAATGCAAATTTAATGATAAAAGGAAGGCAATGTAAGCATGTTTTGAATTCAGTATTGTTTACCTTAAATTATGATGCAGTGATATCACATTTTTTAGCATGCTGTTTTTGAAGATGAAAGTCTGACTAATAATAAAGACAATTAAGTTTTACATTTGAATATTTATTTTGGCTTGTGAATTATTTCTGTGTAGAACAATTTACTTATTCTTAATATATTCTACTTATAAAAGTTTTAGATTTAAAGAAAAATATAAGAAAGTATACTTCTTTACATGGATGTTATGCTTTTTGTGTTTTCTCAGAATCATAAAGTTTATAAAGAAAGCATGCACTCTGCAGCTATTTCATACTGGCTTTAGTCACATAGAAAATGTACTGAAATTCTCTCTCTTCCTCTTTCTTAAGCATAATATTCACCTTCTTCTTGCTAAATGATGTCATTCCATTGTGTAAAGCATTGTCATTTTTATTCATGGTTGTTCTCAAAAGATTTGCTGCTTTCCTTAAAACAGTTTTGTTTTATTTTAAGCAGTAAATTAAGCATAACAAAAGACTTAAATAACTGAAGAGGTATAGCCCATGAATTTGAGTCAATAACAAAAATAAGAAGGCAATTATAAATAAGTACAACTGCATGATAAAAAGTTATCATCCTCTCCTGCGTCCAGCCAGCCAACGTGCCGAAAGGGAAGAAGGCCAAGGGCAAGAAGGTGGCCCTGCCGCCGGCTGTCGTGAAGAAGCAGGAGGCAAAGAATGTGGTGAATCCCCTGTTCGAGAAGAGGCCCAAGAACTTCGGCATCGGCCAGGACATCCAGCCCAAGAGGGACCTCACCCGCTTAGTCCGGTGGCAGCACTATATCTGGCTGCAGCGCCAGCGCGCCATCCTGTATAAGGGGCTGAAGGTGCCGCCCGCCATCAACCCGTTCACCCAGGCCTTGGACCGGCAGACAGCCACCAGCTGCTGAAGCTGGCCCACAAGTACCAGCCGGAGACGAAGCAGGAGAAGAAGCAGCGGCTGCTGGCCCGGGGCAAGAAGGCTGCCAGCAAATGGGACGTGCCCACCAAGAGGCAGCCTGTCCTGCGAGCGGAGATCAACACCTTCACCACGCTGGTGGAGAACAAGAAGGCTCAGCTGGTGGTGATCGCGCACGACGTGGACCCCATTGAGCTGGTGGTCTTCCTGTCTGCCCTGTGACGTAAAATGGGGGTCCCCTACTGCATCATCAAGATCAAGGTCCGGCTGGGGCGTCTGGTGCACAGGAAGATCTGCACCACTGTCGCCTTCACAGAGGTGAACTCGGAAGACAAAGGAGCCTTGGCTAAGCTGGTGGAGACCATCAGGACAAACTATAATGACAGGTTTGACGAGATCCGCCGCCACTGGGGTGGCAATGAGCTGGGCCCCAAGTCAGAGGCCCGAATCGCCAAGTTAGAAAAGGCCAAGGCCAAAGAACTTGCCACCAAGCTGGGCTAGCTTGCTCATGGCTGGTTTTTGTACATAATAAAACTAGTCCTTCAGTCTTGAAAAAAAAAATTACTATCATTGTTATTGTAGATCACATAACAAGAAAAATAGCAATGACTTTAAAAACATTGTAATGGTAGAAAACATTTAAGAATTTAAAAAATCTGAACAACGGCAAAAGTGAGGTTACAATTACGGATACTATTTAGATAGAACCCCAAAACCTCATAGGGATATGTTTTTTTTAGCTTTGTTTGTTTTGAAGGCTTATGGTCACTGCTTTGTAGAGTAATTAGACTAACATTATTTTGGAGTTTCTGCTCTACCCCTCTCTACTTGATTAGGAGTGTCAGGGTCTTCAAAAGTGGGAGTGGCAATCCAAGGCTCCACAGTTAGTTTCTATTGTATCAACATAGGACACCAAGAAATAAATAAAAAAAAAAACTGACTTCAAGAACTATGATCTACTTTTCAACAATACTAAGAAAAAGTGGATTATTCTAGACTGTCCTAATATTCTGCATGCTTTGACTCTTGACCAAAAAAGAGGCAATGTGGGCAGAACTTCAAATGTTCTATGGAACCCAGACATACTGGGTGTGTTGAAGCTGCAGCAACCCTTAATTTTTTTGCTCTGAATAGAATGTTTAGATCCTTGAACCTAAAGTTTACCCTAAAGTCTTCTTCAAACTAAAAAATAGTTTAGATGAATTAATAAGAATATTCTCTTAAGTATTGCATTCTTTGAAAAATAATAATATGAAATTGAATAGACAAAATTTCTATCACATAGATGAATTGTTTATAAAGCCAAACTAAGTGAATATCCTAAGCAAATATTAGTGAAACAACATGGGGAGATATCATGAGAATAGTGATATAACCTGAAAATGTAACCGATGTCATGGAAGTGTATAGAAAAATGGACATATAATCTGTTGTGCACATTTTCACCCAAAGTAAAATAAATATCTTAAAGTATAAGCTATTTATGGAGTAACACTGCATATTCTTTTAAAGTTACTGATGCCCAGGTAAGTATGTAAAATGAATCCAACTGGTACCACAATTTTATGTTCTAAAATCAAATGAATAAAGAGAAATAATATTTTGAAACAGAAAGATTATATTCAGCCTTAAAAATGAGTCTTTTAATGTAAACTGCTTCAAGAAAAGCTCATACAAGTTACCTGATTTCAAGTTTGGATTTTTAAAATGAGTTATGTTATTTTGTAAAAGGATAGATAATGTAGAGAAATACATATGGGCAGGGTTCTGTATATTTATTTACTGTAGACATTATTATACTTTTGGATGTAGTAAATACCTAAGAATTATTTGTGGGGTCCAGTCGCACAAATAGGGTTCTGGAAGAAAGGACAGCACACTAACAGAAACAAAAATACACTAAAGCAGGGCGGGGACTGACCTCCAGTCTCTGAAGAAAAGCAGTCTTGAGTTTATTCACGGATGAAGTTACAAAGTGAACATGCCTGTGAGCCTCCAGTGAGAACCTAAACAATCGAAAGGCAATTTGTGAATCTTGCGTCTCCTGAGCTCCCTAGGGGAACCCTTCATGCTCGGTGTTGGGCATTGAAGAGGCAAAAGGAGTAGGCTGAGCAGCGAAAGGGATAAAACAATCTGACTCCTCTTAAAGGTTGGCATCCTTTAGCTGTGTGGCCAGGAACCAGGCGCCAGGGGGAGACAGCTTTGTATTAGCATTTTAATCCAGGGCAATTGTGGAGAAATTGCTCTATGTGAAGACTGTGTCTGGCATTATCCTTATTTCCAGACTGTGGAGGCTTTCCTCTAAACACTAGAGCTGGTCTTCCCTGTGGTCCTGAGTGTAGAGATTAGGCCACGTACACCTCCTTCCAGGTTCTCAGTTTCCTACAATTATTTGCCTATGATATCGAGCATCTGCTGAAAAAAGCTTCTGGGTGGCACAAAATAGTGTACTTAGCTGATAACTCAAATGTTGGAGGTGGGGGTCTGACCATTCATCTCTGTAAAGATTACAACAAAGAAAATCCCATGGACCAGTTAGACTCTTTACAATCTGAAATCACCATGAATCAGAATCAACCAATGGGGGGCCCAAGAAAACAGCCTATATTGCAAAGCTAAACGAAAATGATCATTATTTTGTATAATTAATTTCTCACTGAAAAGTTTGGGGAGAGCAATGCTGATAAAATTTCAGATAGGGGTGGCAAAAAGAGTAAGGTCTCAAGAAGATGGAATGACTCAGTGGTTGCAACAATGGGTTTAATTATAGGAATAATTGTGAGGATGGCAAGGAACAAGGCAACGTTTCATTCTGTTGTGCATAATCTCACTGTGGTTCAGAATCAACCAGATGGCCCCTAGCAACAACAAACTACCTGCCATCATCCACTTTCAGGTGCACTCTTTATGGGAGTAAGACTATTCAGACACCTAGTCAGAGGCGTTCACTGTAAACTTAATCTATGTCATGTGATCCAGCAAAAGGATTTGGGGCTTCCACTGTTACTTATGGCTTCCTACAAACTAGATGTTTAAAATTTAAGCCCATGGAATAGTTACATAATCTGGTGCCAATTTGAGAGGATTACCAGTGAATGGTGTGGAGTGTGGCCTGTCAATCAAGATATAACCAATGAGGCCTCTGTATGGGCTAGGCCTTCTCCTAAGAATTCTGGAAACTCCTGTATTTCCTCCTTGGGGGCAGGAGACCCCTCTCTCTCAGCGCAGTCCCTGTGAGACATCCTACCTGACAAGAATTTCTCCCTGAGCTCACTCACTGAGACACTTGACTGACAAGAACCCTGACACTACTCTGATAGACCTCTTGCCCAGGGAACAGGAGAAGCCACGTGGGAACCCCTGCCAGTGCTCAGATTCTTACAGTCCCGCTGGATCCAATGATTCCTACCCACAGGCCTGTGATCGTCCTGCACTATGTGTCATTGCATGTCTTCTGTAAGTCTGAAGAGACTTTACATATTGGTATTGGACATATGGACTAATATCTAACTTATGGACTTGATCTAGACTGGGGTGGAATGCTTTCTGAATGTACAAATACTCTTTATGTAAAACTCTCTCTAATACACATTGTGTCCTCCTGGATCTGTTTCTCTAGTCTGCTCAGACTAACAGAGCTGGTTTCACTCCCTCCTTCAGATGTGGACTGTATTATTTACAATGCTTGGATCGCACAGGCCAGTCAGCTATTTCCATGTGGACTTCATCGATGCTTCACTTAGATGGCTGCTTTTTTAAGGCAAGTCTTTATGACCACAGTTGCAATTTTCTTTTTCATTTTATTGGGAGCTCTTAATGATATAGCTGTCCATGGTTCAATTCGCTTAAGCATGATTTTACAATTATCGCCACCATTATTTTTAAAACATTTTATTTTTCCTTGAACTCTTTAGTATCAGTTCCCCTATGTCTGCCTGCCCTCACTCTAACCCCTCCCCCAAGTAACCTTGTTCTTATATTAAATGTTATTATTACTGTTGCTTCTTGTATTATCTTATTTTTTTGCCCCTTGTCTTTCACCATGCACTGTGTCCAGGCACCACCTACGGTAGTTACTATTCAACTCTCAGTGGGATTACTCCGACTTGAGAATTCTAGCCTAATTTTTTACTATCCTTTCAGAATAATAGGTAAGGGTGTGGTCTAAATTTTATATTAGGAACTCTGTATACTTTAAAAATAGACAGTATATGTCTTTCATTCTATACTGTCACATTAAAGTCTATTGCTGGTGATTTACCATTAATAAATACTTTGAAGTTGTTTCGGACACTTAAGGTGTGTTTGACTGAAGTGAATACAACAATTTTCTTTCAAAAGTCATTCTTACACATGTGCTTCAATATATTTATTCAATATTTTAATTTATAAAATGCTAAAACTTATTCTAATTTTCATAAGAGTGATTAATTCTATTATACACAGATTAGAATTCTGAGCTACAATTTATCTTAGAAAACTCTTGCGTTTACATGTTTTACAAAGACCTGTTATACTGTTATCTCTAAAAATTCAAATAAATGCCTCTAATTAATCTCAATGGATAGGTCAGAATTTATATGTGGAGAGAGCCATTGAAGAGCCTTAATCTTTTCTGGAAACTACAATTAATAGATTTCCCTGAGGATGTAAAGATATAAGTACATGAGAATACTTCAAAATAGAATTGGCATCACTGAGGACCAGACACATCATTTCTTAGGGTTAAGTTAAAATACGCCACTAGGACAAAGAATAATCTTCTAGGGAGAATTTTCATTGAAAGGATTAAAAGAAAACACTGAGTTGGGCTTTTTATCAGTGAATTTCATGAGGGAGAACAACATTAACAGAGGGAGGATAAGACTTCATGCATGGTGCCCAGGTATATTTTGATTTTCAATGAATCAGAAAAAACATACTGTGAATAGACATATTTACATTGCTTTGTGTTTACTATATAGATAATCTACATTTTATTATTTACTAATATTTGTTACTTTGCTTATTTACTTACATGTAAAACCATAATTTAAATTTTGTGAGAGATGTAAATTCTTATGAAGATAGTCACAATATCTATTTTGGTAGGCTACATCATTTTATCATTTGATTCCAGGGAGAGAAGAGTATGGTAGCACACATGGGCAACCTCACCATCATCACAGAATTCCTCCTCATGGACATCACAAGCTCTCGGGAGCTCCAAGTCCTGCAAGGTCTGCTTTTTCTACTGATTTATCTGGGATCCATGGCTGGAAATCTTCTAACTCTTACTGTCATTATAACAGACACGCACCTTCATTTCCCAATGTACTTCTTTATAGCCAACTTGTCCTTGCTAGATTTTTGCTGTATTTCAGTAACTGTCCCCAAGTCGGTTTTAAGTTCTCTGATGGACAGTAAAGTGATTTCTCTCAGGGAATGTGTGGCTCAAGTTTTCCTGTTTCTCTTATTTGGAGCCACAGAATTTTTTCTCCTTGTGGTCATGTCCTATGACCGCTATGTTGCCATTTGTCACCCTCTGCATTATCAGCTCATCATGACCCAACGGCTGTGCACACAGATCTCGGTGGGTTCATGGGCCAGTGGGCTGGTGTATTCAGCAATCCATACAGGCACCTTGTTCAGGCTGCCCTTCACAAAATCCAATGTCATTCACCAGTTTTTCTGTGACCTTCCTCAAATACTGAGTGTCTCATCCCCGTCTGTGCAGTTTTCTGAAACAGTGGCTCTTGCAGTCAGTTCTGTCTTTGTCTTAATCTGTTTTGCTGTCTTATTCACTTCCTATGTTAACATTTTTTCTACTGTGCTCCGGATGAAATCTGTGGAAGCTCGAAATAAAGCTTTATCTACCTGCTCTCCACAGATAGCTACAGTTATTTTGTTTATAATCTCTGCAACATTTGCTTATTTGTGCCCCAACTCAAATGTATCATTGGTTCAAAACTTTTTCACATCTGTGTTCTACTCCATAGTGCCCGCCTTTGTCAATCCGATTATCTTTAGCCTGAGGAACAAGGAAATCAAGAGTGCTCTTGGCAGAATGATGTTTAGATATTCCAGGTTCCCCTAAGGCTTTTTGTTCCTGCTATGTGTTTGTGTGCTCCTTTGTTTGACTGAGTATAACATTTCAATCACATAGTCTTTAACTTTGACATTTAGAGAAATTTAACAACTTGAGATAGTTTGCTATTTAAGAAACATGGGGAGTATATAAATAAGCAGTACTTAATTATTTGAAAAATGCTTTACTTAAATTTATGAATTACTATTCCTAATAGACACTTTTATAAATATTAATTATTATATGATATATATTGAATAAATTGTGAAATTTTAATAATCAAAAAGTATTGTTCATGAAGATAAATACTAGGGGATTAAATCATATTTTCTGGTGTTCTGTCATTGTTTCATAAAGTTTGGATGAAAACTCAAAATTCATTAACTGTTTTTTTCTTTAAAAATGTATGCATCAAGGTAGTATGTAAGAACTTTTTCTACACATAGCATTCATTGATATTTGTCAAATATGTTCACTTTGTTTCAACAGTGTGGTTATTTTTGCTCAAATTGTTTCCCTCTCTATAATTTACACTGAGTCACCCAAGGCTTCATTTCCTGGTTCCACTTACTTGGTGGTGCCGACTGGTAAGTGTTGGGCGATCACCACAAGATTAGTTGCTTCAAACACCAGACCGATGAGACTAGCTGCTCACATAAATATTTACAAGCTCAAAAATCCTACTTGATTACTGTGAATCACAATGTACTTATTTGTGGAAATGTTTTGGTTCGGATTGTGTTCTCATATAGATAATTTTAAGTGAAATATTTCATAATGCCATTTTTCAATTTTTTATTTGAACTGTAATTTTGTAGGTGACGTTGGTTTGTTGCTCTACAGGTATGTTTTATTTTTTCAATGTTCCTCATTTTATTGCACCATATTTATTTGATGGTATATATGAATTGTCGTTGTTTATATAAATATGCCTAAATTGTATTTACCTCTGTATTTCAATCACTTGTTTATGTTCCTATATATTTCAATATGGCTGCATTAAGTTCCTGTAAGATATAGGTTTTTTTGCTAACTATAGAGAGAAACTCATCACGAAATAACTCTATTTCAGAATTTTAAATGTTAATTTAACTTCAATATTTCCAATCCAAAATCTAATAGTGGAGACATGAAATAATAATAGCTGTACACACAACTAAGAGAGATTACTATTTTTCATTTATGAGGAACAAACAAAGATGTACCACACATATAAAAACCCCCTATTGGACAGATATTTCTGTCAAAGTTGAATATTAAAACTAAATCATTAGAGCAATGAAGCATATTAATATTGCATATGATGTCTAGATTAGAAGTGACAATGATTCAAACAGCTTTTGACAGCTGGAAAAAGCTTGTAAAAATGAGAGCTATGACTAGAAAGTATAACTTACTGTTATCTATGATGCCGATACTGACTTTCCTATAGTAATATCCTTAAGAATCGCCTGTGGAATGCCTGTTGACAGTGCCCTAAAGCCAGCATTCATTAAGCTGTTTTATCATAAAAATTTTAGAGAATGTACACATATTTTTTAATTTGTCACTATCTCTTTCATTTTCATATATAGGTAAACATGAACTTACAAAACCTGGAAATGAAGAAACAGTAACAGTCTGGGAATGACTTTCTTTAGGCAAATCAAAAAAAGTATTTCTTCTATAAATATTACTGTTACATAAGGATAAATTCATATTCAATTGGGATATCTGTGCATATATGTCCCAGTGTTTTTCTTATTATAATAAATATGAGCAATATGGATTTCATGTTCTTTTGTATAATTCAAATGGATTGTCTAGTTCAGTAAAGCTGAACTACCTCTTATAAGAATGCAATTTATTTATGTTTTTCCTAATCCAAGAATGCACAAGCCGTTCTAAATCTCAGTTTACTCAAATTATATTCAATCTTCTTCACACATACGGTTTCACTTCACTAATGCTTCATCATTGTACTTACTTACATAGTCTCCCAAAGAAAGTGAAATTCCACTTGTCTAGCAATTGACATTCCTATGTTTTATGAGCTGTGTTTCAGATTTGTCTAATTTGCATTTTCCCAGTTACTAATAAATCGGATTGGAAGAACAATGAGGCATTCTCTTCCTGTAAAGAATTGCACCCTTAAAAACCCACAGGGGCAGTTCAACCCTGCCCTAGAGTGTGCCTTATGAGTTGTAATTGACTTTACATGCAGTAAGTTTGTGTGTTGGAGGTTCTTTTTTTGATCTAGTAGATTAAAACTTCTCGCACTTCACAGTCATGTGGAAATTCTTCTGTTTAAAACGTATTTTGTGTTCTCGATATTGAGTTTCTGATTATATTTATTATATGTGTTGTTTAATCTTATGCATATTCTTTGTGTATTCTTTGTAAATTTGAAGGAAGAGAACCAACCCTCTTTGTCTGAACTAATGTAATATTTGATCTGCATTTTTTGGATTTAGATATCATTTAGAAAGTATGTTAGCATGAAATGCTAAGGATATGTATATTTACAAAATTTTTATCTTTTATATTTTGACTTTGGATTTCTGTACTGTGTGCTAATTGAAAGCTAGGTAACATTGCAGACTATTCCAATTGCACTTTTGGAGGTCCATTTTTCTCTCAGAGTTGCTTTTCAATTCCTAACATGTGTTTAAAGGTTGTGTAGTGAAAAAGGAAACTGGAGTAGATTTGTGGCATTTGAGTTACGACATTAAGAAAGAATATCAAAAGGACCATGGTTTCCCATGAAAAGAAACACACTATCCTCAAAGAAATGCAACTAGCATGTTCCTTAGGAATAAGAATGACAAAAGTTCACTTTATACACTTTGAAGACAATTCCTGGCACGGACATGATGCCTGGTAAAGTAGAGGGTCAGAGAAAAAAGAGGAATAAAGTGAATGAGATTAATTCACTCAGTGGATGAAGCAGTGAGCTCAACCATGAAGATTGTCAGTCTGTCACATCACTGGGCTAGGTTTTATTCAATTGCACAGTCTCTTTGAGTCAGACACAGCTTTATGTCACCTTATAACAACAGTAACATCTGCTAAACTATGATCCTTCTTTGATATCTGGCCACATATTTAGGATGGTATTAAATTATTTTGGAAAAAATGTGTACATATATATTTCCCACTTTGTGGCTGAGGAGAGTTGACAGAGTGAGGACCGGGGCTACATGCAGCCCACTTGAGTTAGTGCTGCAATAGGAAGCAGTGAAGGAACCTTTCAGGAAGCTTCATAATGAGCGCATCACAAAACACTGTTGTGAGAATCCACTGTAGTGTTGCAGGCTGCTAGCAGTGGTTCCCTGGATTTAATTTCCAAACGTCTTTTTCAAAGAGTATATGAAATAAATGTTGATCATCAATATAAAAAAACTAAGAAAAATTGCAAATAATATAGATAATTTCGTGTTAATATTCTACACATATTTTAGAGATCAGCATTATGGCCCACAATTCTAAATATTATTCATTGAACATAATTCTGTGTGCCTAACAAGATATATAACTTAAAGGCTTGAAGGTGAACAAGCGGCCATCTAGCTCAGAAGCAAAAAAGCCCACATGGAAGAAGCACACCGGCCAGTGCGATCACGAGGTGCCAAGGGACCAGGTATAAGGCATCATGCAAAAAAAAGATATAAGTGTGTGCATGTATGTGTATATATGTGTATATATATATATATATATATATATATATATATATATATATATATATATATATATACCATATTAAATGAAGGGGGAAGTGCAGAGTGGAGACCCAAGGCCCAAGTGTCGGCCAATGGAGATCCCCTCATAGAGGGGTTTAGGAGAGGAGATGGGGCAGTCAGGTGTGAGGTAGTACCGATGAAGAACACAGCTTTCCCCCAGATCCTGGATGCTTCCTCCCCCCAACTACCATGATCCGAATTCTACCTTGCAGGGCTGGATAGGACAGAGGCTGTACACTGGTGCATATGAGGGCTGGAGGTACAGGGAATCCAGGGTGGATGATACCTTCAGGATCAAGGGTGTGAGGGACGATGCTGGGAGAGTGGAGGGTGAGTGGGTTGGAAAGGGGGAACTGATTACAGGGATCCACATGTGACCTCTTCCCTGGGAGAGGGACAGCAGAGAACGGGGGAAGGGAGACTCCGGATAGGGCAAGATATGACAAAATAACGATGTATAAATTACCAAGGGCACATGAGGGAGGGAGGAAAGGGGAGGGAGGGGGGAGAAAAAAAGAGGACCTGATGCAAGGGGCTTAAGTGGAGAGCAAATGCCTTAAGAATGATTGGGGCAGGGAATGTATGGATGTGCTTTATACAATTGATGTATGTATATGTATGGATGGTGATAAGAGTTGTATGAGTCCCTAATAAAATGTAAAAAAAGAAAAGAGGAGAAAAAATGATTAGGGCAAAGACTGTACAGATGTGCTTTATACAATTGATGTATGTATTAGTATGAACTGTGATAAGAATTGTATGAGCCCCAATAAATTGTTAAAAAAAGATATATAACTTAAATCATAATAATTATTAGAATCAACTGAAGTAATTTTATGAATTCTCAATATTCATAAAAATCAAATGATTTTAAATAACATGCCTTTCTTCATTTGAGTCTTTATAAAGTTAAATAATCGTGAAGCTCAACATACTCTGGGAAAGAGATGGAGGAGGCTGGATTAAGTCTATGTATCATCCTTTGTATAGCAGAGAGTCAGTTAAAATGAGGATGATCGCAAGGAAATAGATTGTCGCTGTGGCTGCAACAATTGGTTCACATATGACGACAATGTGAGAATGGTGCAGGACTTGGTGTTGCTCTGTCTGGGGACAATGTGGTGCTTTGAGTTAGAACCAACTGGATGGCACCTCCACAGAACAGCAACACCTGTGTATGGTTAAAAACAAAACAAAAAACCAAAAACTGGAGTTATATATAAAAACTCATAGCAAATGGAAGCAGAGCATTTTTAGTACTGTAAGTCTGTAGATGAGTTTGAATAATATTTGATTAACATCAAGTCAGTACTGACAAATTGTGTATCTACATAACAGGATAGATTTTCTGTTTTGGAATCCAACAATTTAACATTTTACAAGAGCTGAAAGGCTTCTCTCTCCCCTGAACAGACTGCTAGTTTCAAACAGCTGACCTCTGGCTGGTAGGCCAAGGTATAACTCACAAACCATCAGAGCTTCTTGAATAAGCTATTGTTGTCATGTGCCATCCATTCATTTCTGACCCATAGTGGCCTTATGCACACCTGAATGAAACCCTCCTGGTCCGGTGCCATCCTCACAATTGTCCCTGTCCTTGCAGCCACTGTGTTAATACATCTCCTTGAGGGTCTTCTTCCTTTTAACTAGTCCTCTACTTTATCAAGCACACACTGCATTAGGAAATTGTCTCTCCTGACAACATATCCTACCTCTGTCAAGTGAAGTCTTGCCATCCGTGCCTCTCAGGAGCACTCTGCCATATTTTTTATAAAACAGATTTATGTGTCCTTCTTGTAGTACGTGGTATTTTCAATCTTCTTTGCCAGAACCAAGATTCAAATGCATGAACTCCCTTTCAGTGTTCTCTGTTCAACGTCCAGCTTTCACATGTATATGAAGCATTTGAAAATACCATGGCTAGTGTTAGGGGCACATGAAAGTAACAACTTGTCTTACAATAACCTGCAGAGGTCCTCGGCAACAGATTTCCCCAGTGCTATGAATCTCTTGACTGCTGCTTCCAGGACCATTGATCGTGGATGCAAGCAAGAAAAATATATTTGAAAATTTTAATGGTATCTCCGTTCCCGATAATATCATCTATTGATTCCAGTGTGAGGATTTTGAAATCTTTATATAGAGTTGTAATCCATGATGAAGGATGTAGTCCTTCATCTTTATTAACAAGTGCTTCAAGCCCTCCTCATTTTCAGAAAGTAAATGTATGGGATCTGTGATTTGTAGGTTGTGAATAAACCTTCCTGCAATCATGATGCCAATATTCTTACTTACATAAGCCAGTTTCTGTGATGATTGACTCAACATACAGAATAAATAAATATGGTGAAATGTGCAGCATGCTTTTCCTGATTTTAAGTCATGCGCTCTTTGTTCGTCTGGGTAGACTAAAGCAACAGTTTCATGGACACAATCATTTTTGTATAAATATATATATATGCAATTGAATATTGGGAAAACATCTATACCTAGTGAAGATCGAGTCCAAAAGGTTGATATTAGCCCATATGTCTGACACTAATCTATAATTTCCCCTTCAGACTCATGAAACACATGCAATTACTCCAAATGCAGGAAGATCATAGGCCAGTAGGTGGGAAGTCTTGCGGATCCTGTGGTGTAAGCATCTCAGTGCTGACAGGGGTATACAGGTGGTTCCTCCAGCTCCCAGCGTTCTGGTGGCATCAGGGTAGCTCTTTGTAGATTCTCCTCAGAAATATCTCACAGGGAGTGCGCCTAGAGAACATGTCTCCTATGTCCGTGAAGGAAATACTGGCATTCCAAGAATCCTCAGGAAAAGGCTCTGTCCACACAGAGACCTTGTTGGTTGTAAACTGATTTATAGACTGACTCCACCCTTTTTCTTTTAATCCTCTCAAGCCCTCAAATAGCACCAGATTATGTAACTACCACACACTATTTCCTTGTTCTGTTCACAAACTACCTCTTGATGAGAGTATACGTTCTATATGTGTACAATGAAGTGATCTGCAATCAGGAGATTGACTTATGTGGGAAAGGGAGATATATTCAAGGGAGAGCAAACCTCCTGAATTTCCCCACTGGCCAGTTTTTATGAGCACACCAAAGGAGGATTCAAATGAGGAAGTGTATAAATTCAAATGCAGGAATTCTATTAGGACACAAAAATTCCAGGCTTAAAATGTTCTCATGGTTGATAACTGACAAACAGGATCACATTCTGACTTAAGGGAGAGTCCTGCTGCTGCAACAAGGAACCCCTTTATTCCTCACTGTCTGTGCCAAATTCCTGACATCTCTAAACAGTCACCCACTCAAGGTTTAACCAAAGTCTTTTCAAGCAAGTAACTCTCCAGGGGAAGCAGGGCACCGTTTCCTACACTCAAGGACATCCAGGTTTTGTCAGCATGCACACAGTCAAATGCCTGGCCATAGCCAATAAAATTCAAATAAACATGTGTTTGACCTTCTCTCCTTTCACAAGATCCATCTGATATTAGTGATACTATCATTTTCCCCCATGTTCTTCTAAATTGACCTGATTCTTTACCAGAACCTTGTCAATATATTCCTGCAGCTGTTTTTGGATGATCTTAAGCAAAATTTATCATGCATGCAATTATTATTGATATTGTCCTATAAGGTTGGCATTCCATTGGATCACCCTCTTTGGAATATGTACAAACATGGATCTCTTTAGTAAGTTGGACAACTTCCTGTCTTCCAAATGTCTTGGCACAAGTAAATATATCCTTCCAGTGCTTCCTAAACTTATTGAAACATTTCAGTTGGTATTTTCTATAAATACCTGGAGCCTTGTTTTTAGCTAATGTATTCATTTCTACTTCAACTTTGTCCTTAATATCATTGTTCCCTGTTCATTTGCTGAGCAAGAAACTGCGCACTGTTGACTAGGTCTCTTCGGTGCAGTGACTCTGTGTGTTCCTTCCCTCTTCTTTTGAAGCTTCCTGCATCACTCACTATTTCCCCCTCGTATCTCCCAACGGTGCATCACAAGGCTTTCATTCTCTTGAGTTTTTTCCATTAAAAATATGCTGGGTGTGTTCTTTCTTTTTGTTTTCTATTTTTAGGGATTTTCATATTTCATGATTACTTTTTACTTTGTCTTCTCAGGTGCCTTTGACATTTTTTTCAGCTCTTTGATGTCACCATTTATTACATTTACTATGACTTGTCTTTGATTCAGTGTACGTTTGAGAGTCTCCGCTGACATCCAATTTGATCTTTTGTTCATTTCTTATCTTTCTAATGAACTCTCTATTTTAACAGTTTTATTAGGACTTCATCTACATGTCATAAATTCAATAATTCAATCATAACACGAATTATACAATTAATACCACATTCAATTCCAAAAATTTTGTTCTTCTTTTTACTCATTGATGTAATTATTTTTTTTCTAAAGTGGCAAAATTTACTCCAGAAAACTCTTTAATTCTACAAATTCTACATATAAAATTCAGTGCCATTGACTATACTCCTGATTCTATGAATCATTATTGATATACTTCTCCAAATTAATCCACCACCAGGAACATAAAGTCAATGACTCCTAAAGGAAAATATTTCTCTTTCAAGCATGATAATTATTGGTCAAGTTACACTTCTTGCCTTTTTCCCTTCTTATTGGGGATGCTTTTTCTCTTCTCCTAAACTCTCCACATCTTCTGCCAGTAGTGTTTTTTGCAGTAAGTCAAATCTTCAGATGTTCTCAAAATTCAGCTGAGATAAACTCATATTTAAATTTTTGCTTTTATGAACTTGTTTTAATTTTTTTCAACTTCAATCTGAACTTACACATGAGCAATTGTTACAAAGCCTACTGCTGGCCTTGTTTTAGGTGTTGGGATTAAACTTTTCCATCATCTCATATTTCATCAGGAGAGGTGCTTATGTACATTTATGTTTGTGTTATTGAAAGGGGATGTTTGCTATGAAGACATCTTTGACCACACATAATTCAATCATGTGACCTCCACCTTCATTTATATCACCAAATTTCAATTTTCCAACTACTGCTCCATTTTCTCTATTTCCAATTTTGGCATTCCAACTGCGAATCATTATCAATGCACCTTAATTGCATGTTTCTTCAATTTCACACTCAAGTCTATAGAATTCTTCAATGTGTTCATCACTAGCTTTTGTGGTTTGTACATACATTTGAATAATAGTTGTATTGATTGCATATCCTTGAGAGGGGAAGATATATCTCGGGCCAAATTGTACTTCAAGATTGATATTGTAATGTGCTTTTCACAATGAATGCTATGCCATTTCTTTATAAAGTGTCATCTTCTGCATAGTATATCATATGATTTTCTGATTCAAAATGGCCCAACGCCAGTCCATTTCAGCTTCCTAGTACCTAGAATAGCCATCTTGATGTGTTTCATTTCATTTTGATGACTATCAATTTTCCTAGATACATACTTCACACATTCCAAGTTATGATAATTAACAAATTTTTACAGCCCCTTTCTTCTTCATTGTCTCTTCTTAAGTCTGGAAGCTCAACTGAAACTTGTTTACTTTGGGTGACCATGCTGACATTTAAAATATCAGTAACCTTGCTTCTAGCATGACAGCAATACAAATGCCACCATACCATGACAAACTGACCGACAGTGACCAATAGAGTGTGGATGTCTACTTATAGACTATAAATATTCAATGCAGGAGTAGTAAATTATTTAATGTCAGTCTTCCAGGCAAAGTCTCTAACTCTGAACAAATTATCCTTTCCTGCATGGAATTAGGAAGAATAGTGGTGGTAGGTGGGCGGTAATGATTATGATATTAACATGTGATCAATCTTGAACAGGATACCCTGGAATGACACTCTGTTGTGTTTTAAACGAGCCCTCTGAGAAGCACAGGGAGAGATCTCATTACTAGAAGAGCCTGCAGTGGAGCAAGTCCTGTGAGCCCTGTATCCGGAAAGAGCTGTAACACACACAGAGCAGAAAGAGAACAAACAGGCAGAGCATAGATCACATTCCTGGGCTTCCCCAACCAGGACCAAGTAAAAGTGAATGTTTTTTGTGCTGGAGGCTGGCTTGTGGAATGGCTTACATCTCAGCACTTAATTGGGGCATTTGGGCTGCCTAGCCCTCTTGAGTAGACCAGAGTGCCTTTGACCTGAGGCTAAAAGGAGCAGGGTGCTTCTATGTACTTAATTAAGGGACTGAGTTTACTCACCCAGTTTTACTCTTATAGTGACCTTGAACAGAATAGCTTCCTGTTGGCGCTTGCAGTGGAATGGTGTGCTCCCTTGGGGATTTGTCAGCAGATCTTAAAGAACTTTGTAACATGTCCCAAAAAACAATTTCCCTTGGTATTTCTCATTGGCATTTCTATGTGGAAACTTCAATAATAAACATTTAAATCAGTGATTTTATCTGATTTCTGTGTAGCCATTTCAATGAATATTGGAACCTACAGGGGTAAAATAGAGGATATTATTAGAATTAGTATTAATAGGTATTACAAACATAATTATTAATTACAATTACACATTTAGTGTAACAATGAAGTTCACAAAAACTATATATAAGAAGTTAGGAGAAGCTGTTGTCATAACCAGAAAAAAAAATTCGCTGACACAGACGCAATGCTGACACACATCAAACACACGTGGATTTCCAAGATGGTTTACAGGAGTAGAAAACCTAAACTTTCTCCTGTGAACCTTCAGGTGATTTTGAACTGAAGACCATGTGGTCCACAATGGGTAACACCCACCTGTCCAGGGATCCTAGTGTGATAAAGAGATTAAAGTTAATAAACATAATAAGCAAATGAGAGCACTAAATCTTTCCAAGGTGAGTAGAAACTACGCAAAATTTTCTTCCTTAAAACAAAAGAATTCAATCCGTGTTCCCACTGAATAATTTCACTTGGGCAAGATCTTTCAGCAGATCTTTTAAAGGCTGTGTATGATGCCGTGATGGGGTGCCCATAGAGCAAGAACTCAGTTACCACTTTGTTCATTCACATTGACAAAGATTTGAAACTTTGTTGCTACAGAGCTTCTTTCTTCTTAAGTATCAACATGAATTAATAATTTATGATGATTTTCAGCATAGATGCCTTACAAAAGCTGTTCATTTTGCCCTATGTGTTCTTATTTCTCTTTAGAATTACATAGGTTCATTCTGTTCTCTCACCTCTCCTTTCATTGTCCTTTATAGATATACCTATCTGGAATTTCATATACAGAAAAACTTTTTTTTAAAAGCCATACCAACATTATAAAGCAAAGGGGAGTATCTCAATGGAAGAGAAAATAAAAAGTATTGAAAATTATAACAACTTAAAAATAGGTTAAAAGTAAGTTAAAATGATAAATTGTGGAATTTGAACCTATCTAAATTTGCCATGAAGTTTGAGGATAGCAGCCTTACCTATAGATTACAATTCAATTTAAAGAAAACCAAAACACCCACAAGACCAATAGGAACCATTATGAGCAGAGAAGCATTTGAAGTTGCCAAGAAGTTTGTCTTGCCTGGATCGACAAACAACGATTATGAGAGCAGCGGTCAAGTCACCAAAAAATGCATTGAATTAGCTTAATCTATTGCATAAGTTCTCTCTCTGCAATAAAGAGTACTGAAAAACAAGGATGTTACTTTGAGGGCTAAGGTGCTGACCAAAATCATGGTATTTTCCACTACCACATGGGTATGTGAAAGTTGGACACTGAATAAAGATCAAAGAAGATACATTTGTATTGTGGTGCTGGCAAAGAATATCGAAGTCTCATGGACTGCTAAAGGGCAAACATCTGCCTGGAAAGGAGCACTGCCATAGTGCTGCTCAGAGGAAGGATGTTGACACCTTGTCTTACACACTCTGAATAGGTTGTCAGCAAAGATCAGTCATTGGAGAATGCATCATGTTTGGTAAAGTGGTGTGGCAATGAAAAAAGAAGGCCATCAAAGAAATGGATTAACTTAGTGGCTGCAACAATGGGCTCAAGTAAAGGAATAATTGTGAGGATGGCAATGATCAAGGCTATGTTTCACTCTGCTGTGCATAATGTCACTATGGATCAGAATCAACCAAATGGCCCCTAATCACAACAAAAATACCTGCCAGAATCCACTTCCCAATGCAGTCTTCATGATACCAGGCTATGCTGACAGAGGGCAGAGGGCATTCACTGTAAACTTAATCTATGTAATGACCCTGCAAATGGAATTTGGGCTTCCACTGTTTTCTATGGCCTTCTGCAAAGCAGATGTTCAATATTAAATCTGATGCCACTCCCTTCTTCAAGTTAGGGTTTTATTATTTACAATCCTTAAATCACACATGCTGTGGTGTCTTTTCCATGTGAATTTAGTAGATGCTTTACTCAGGTGGCTGCTTGTCTGAAGACAAGCCTTTGTGACTCCAGGCCCTGTACATACTGATTGACAGGCGCCATCTAGTGTCTACTCAAACCTTGTTGGGAACCTCATGGCCATCTCAGGCTTGAGACCATTTATGACTTCTTTTACTACCTTCTCAAAAGCATCAGTCAAGGAGTAGTCTAAATTTTATATTAGTAGCTTTACATAATTGAATAATAGGCAATATATCTTTCATTCTATTGCTGTCACCTTTCAAGCTTGTCACTTGTGACTTACCATTAATAAACAATTCAACGTTGTTTCAGATAATTATGGTATTTGGTTGAATTGCGTACACCAAGCATCCTCTTATAAGTCATTCGTACGCACTTGCCTCAATATATTTATTCAGTATTTTAGTTTATAAAACTCTACAATATATTCTATCTTTCTTGAGAAAGCTTAATTCTATTATAAATAGATAAGAATTTATACCTAAAATTTATTTTGGAAACGCTCCCTCTTTCATGTTTTATAAAAGCTCTATTATAATGTTATCTCTAAAAATTCATATAGAAGCCTCTAATTAATCTCAATGGAGAGGTTATTATATTTATATGAGGAAAGAGCCATTGAAAGGCCTTAATCTTTTCTGGAAGATACAATTAATAGCTTTCCCAGAGGATTTAAAGATATAATAACTGCACTAGAATACATCAAAATAGAATGACCATCACTGAATAACAGACACATCACTTCTTAGGGTTTGGAAAAATATGCCACTATGATAAAGAATAATCTTCTACAAAAAATTTTCATTGAAGGGATTAAAGAACCCACTGGGTTGGGCTTTACATCAGTGAAGTTTTTGAAGGATAGCAATATTAACAGAGAGAATATAAAACTTCAAGTGTGGTGCTCAGATATGGTTATTTTTATTATTTTAGTGATTTATATTTTGAGTAGTAATTAATTTTTTAAGTCAATGTAAATAGATATATTTACATCAGTTTGTGTTTACTATATTGAGAA
Source organism: Tenrec ecaudatus (assembly GCF_050624435.1). Classification (NCBI taxonomy): domain Eukaryota; kingdom Metazoa; phylum Chordata; class Mammalia; order Afrosoricida; family Tenrecidae; genus Tenrec; species Tenrec ecaudatus. The sequence goes on from NC_134531.1 coordinate 202,590,755, forward strand.
TGTTAATTTTATTATTTACTAATCTTTGTTACTTTTTATATTGTTTACCATAAAAAACAATTGTTTGAAAACAGTAGACTAAATTTTGTAAGAGATGTGATTTCTTATGAGGATAGTGAGAGTATCCATTTTGGTAGATTGCATTATTTTATCATTTCATTCCAGGGAGAGAAGAGAGTGTTAGCAGACATGAGCAACCTCACCATCATCACAGAATTCCTCCTCATGGATATCACAAGTTCTCGGGAGCTCCAAGTCCTGCAAGGTCTGCTTTTCCTACTGGTTTATCTGGGATCCATGGCTGGAAATCTTCTAACTATCACTGTCATTGTAACAGACCAGCACCTTCATTTCCCAATGTACTTCTTTATAGCCAACTTATCCTTGCTAGATTTTTTCTGTATTTCAGTAACTGTCCCTAAAGCGGTTTTAAATTCTCTGATGGACAGTAGAATGATTTCTCTCAGAGAATGTGTGGCTCAAGTTTTCCTGTTTATCTTATTTGCAGCCACAGAGTTTTTTTTCCTTGTGGTCATGTCCTATGACCGCTATGTTGCCATTTGTCAGCCTCTGCACTAACAGCTCATCATGACCCCACGGCTGTGCATAAAGATCTCGGTGGGTTCATGGGCCAGTGGCCTGATATTTTCAGCAATCCACACAGGCACCTTGTTCAGGCTGCCCTTCACAAAATCCAATGTCATTCACCAGTTTTTCTGTGACATTCCTAAAGTACTGAGCATTTCGTCCCAGTCTGTGCAGTTTTCTGAAACAGTGGCTCTTGCAGCCAGTTCTGTCTTTGTCTTAATCTGTTTTGTTGTCTTGTTCACCTCCTATGCTAACATATTTTCTACTGTGCTCCGGATGAAATCTATGGAAGCCCGAAATAAAGCTTTATCTACCTGCTCCCCACAGCTGGCTACAGTTATTTTGTTTATAATCTCTGCGATATTTGATGCTTTCGGCACTAACTCAAATGTTTCAACTGTTCAAAACTTTCTCACATCTGTGTTCTATTCCACAGTGCCCACCTTTGTGAATCCGATTATCTTTAGCCTGAGGAACAAGGAAATCAAGAGTGCTCTTGGCAGAATGATGTTTAGATATTCCAGGTTCCCCTAAGGCTTTTTGTTCCTGCTATGTGCTTGGGTGCTCCTTTGATTGACTGGATTTAATATTCCATCACATAGTCTTTAACTTTGACATTCAGATAAAGTTAAAAATGTGAGACATTTTGCTATTTGAGAAACATGGGGAGTATATAAATCAACAGTACTTAATAACTTGAAAAATGTTTCACTTAAATTCAATGAATTATTATTACAAGTAGACACTTTTGTGAATATTAATTATTATATGTTAAATATTGTATAGATAGTGCAATTTTAATAATCTAATAGTATTGTTCATGAAGAAAAATACTAGGCCATTATATCATACTCTCTTGCTTTCTACAATTGCTTGATAAAGTTTGGATGAAAACTCAGAATTCTTTAACTTGTTTTTTTTCAATTTAAATGATATACACATCCAAGTATGATGTAAGCTGACTATTTCTACATATAGCATTCATTGATATTTGTCTGATATTTTCACTTTGCTTCTACATTTTGGTAATTTTTGCTCAAGTTGTTTCAGTTTCTTTAATTTAGATTCACTCACCCCAAACTCTTTTTCTTGTTCAACTTACTTTGTCTGGTAAATCTTAGACTGCTCACCACAAGATTAGTTGGTTCAAACACACCTGATTGATGAGACTAACTGCTCACATAACAATTTACAATCTCAAACACTCTTTCTGGTAACTGTGAGTCAGAGTATAATTATTGGGATTGTTTTAGTTTTCATTTTATTCATATATATATAAGTGAAATCCTTATTATTGACATTCTTTATTCATTTTATTTAATCCTTTTTTTGTGCAAAGTTGGTTGGTTGGTTTCTATAGAAGTATTTTTATTCAATGTTGCACTTTTTATTACATCATAGTTATTTGATAGTATATTTGAATTGTGATTTTTTTTAATAGGCCCACATTGTATGTTCCCATTGTGATAGACAAGTTTATTGTGCCAACCGTGCCAATTAACATAGGTGAGATTAATTAAAGGTCAGGGAGGTAAATGACTCAGTTAGCCTTGCCTTTTTGTCTTTGCTCTTTGATGATCAGACAGTATGTGGCCTTAGTTCGTTGTCTGCCTCAACTTGTGAACTATACTATCTGTGGGCCACCTAACCCATGGGCTGTGTATGTCTAGTTTGAGGTTCCTTCAAGACCTGCTTCACCACGCTACTGGAGTATACATTGTTTGAGCTGGGGACTGTCAGACCCTGTCATCTAGCTAACTGTTGATAACCTGCCTTGCTGTTTTCTGCTGGTGCCCGGATAGCCTGAATTGCTCTACAGAGGACTACCCGGCTGTCCTTAGGACTTGAAGAACTGCTAGGGTATTAGCTGTCTCAAGAAAGTGAGTTGCACTGAGCCATTTTTTCTGCTCAATAGATTAATTAACTGTTTATTTCTTATGTTTTATATATATATAGATATACATGATTATATAAATATATATAAAATCATAAGTGTCCTGTTTTTGTTGCTCAAGAGAACCCTGTCTAACATACCTACATATTTCAATATGCCTGAGTTGTATGTAAGTGTAAGGTACTTTTTTAAAAAGTTAACTACAGAGGGAACCGCATCATCAAGAAACTCTATTCATTTCAGTATTCTGAATGGAGATTTAAAGTTCAACATTTCCAATGCAAAATCTAATAATGGAAATAAGAAAAAATACTTAGTGTACACACTAGGGAGACAGATTACTTTTTTACATTCGTGGGAAAAAGAGATGTACCATACATATACAAACCTATTATTGGGCACATGCTTTTGACAAAGTTGTATATTAAAAGCAAAGGATTCTTTGGAGGGATGAAGAATAAAAATATTACAGATGATGCCTAAATTAGATATTAATAATAATTCAAATAGCTTGTGGTTTTTGTTAATGCAAAGATCTGACAGCTAGAACAAGCTGGTAGAAATTAGAGCTATAATTAGAAAGCACAATTTATTATGGTATCCTTGATTCCTATATTGACTCTACTATAGTAAATAGCCTTGAGAATCACCTTTAGAACGCCTGTTTATTAGACTTTGACCCAGCATTTAATTAAGCAACTTGATCCTTAAACTTGAGGGAAGTTAAACAAAGCTTTAAAAGTTGTCATTATTTCCTTTTTTTTCTTCAGATATTGGTAAACTGGAACTAATAAAATCTGGAGTGAAAAACTAGTAACAGTATAATAGCATCTAGTTACATACCACACAGGGAGTTCTCCTGTTAATATAACTGTTACTTAAGAATTAATTCATATTCAATATGGAGATCTGTGCATATTTGTCCCAGTGTTTTAACTAATTGCAATAAATGGAATCAGTATAGATTTTATTTTGCTTCGTCTAATTCAAATGGATCAGTAAAGCTGCAATCAATCTTAAAATGATGCAATTTATTTACTATGTCTTAATTCAGGAATGCACAAGTTATTCTAAATCTGTTTACTAAATTTATATTTAATCTATATCACATATGCAGGTTCACATTAGTAATTTATCATCATTGAGCTTACTTACATTTTCTGTGGAAAGCAAGCTACATCCCAACTGTCTGACTATTGACATTCTGATGTGATAGCTTTGTCACATATATCTATGCTTCACTTTCCCAGTTACTAATGAATCAGTTGGAAGAAAAATGAGATTTTCCCTCCTATACAGAGTTGCACTCTTGAAAACCCACGGAAAACTTCAACCATGTCTTATAGTGTCGCTATGAGATGACCCTCTCTTCTGGCTGACTGTTCTTAACCTACCTTGCTGTTTTCTGCCTGTGCCGGATAGCCGTCATTGCTCTACAGAAGGCTAGAAAGTCAAGATGGACTTGACTTTACAGTCATTGAATTTGAATTTGAGTGGTTGTTTTTTGAGTTAGCCATGTGACAATTCTCTTTCAAAATACTTTGTATTCTCTACATTGAGTTTCTGATATATCCATATTCTGTCTGTATTCAATGTATATTTGGAGGAAGATAAATAGTCTCCTATGTAAGAACAAATTTACTTGAACAGCAAATAAAATTATTTTATGTGAATTTTCTGGGTTGAGATACCATTTAAAGAGTTTTTACCAATAGAAAACATTTATGCCAACATGAAATGTTAAGGATTCTTATATTTTCTGAATTTCTATCTTTTAAATTTTGGCTATGGATCTCTCTACTGCATATTAATTTAAAGCAAAATACAGATTTTTCCCTTACACTTGTGGTGATCCTTTTTTCCTCTCAGAGCTGTTTTTCCAATTCTGTGTGTGTGTGCGTGTGTGTGTGTGTGTGTGTGTGTGTGTGTGTGTGTGTGTGTGTGCGTGTGTGTGTGTGTGAAGGTGTATCGTGTACCAGGAAAACTGGATAGGAATTGTGGCATTTGAGTAATGTTCTTGATGTAGAATATTGATAGGACCATAGATTCCCAAAAAGTAAACCGATGTATCTTGAAAGTACAATCACAATGCTCCTTAGGAAAATAGATGGCAAAACTTCAACTTATACCCTTTGGAGACCAATTCCTGGGACGGACATCATGCTTGGTAAAGTTGAGGATCAGTGAAAAAGAAGTAGAAAGTTAGTGAGATGGATTAACACAGTAGATGAAATAATTGGCTCCAACCTAAAGATTATATGTCAATGTTTTATGCTATAGCACATATGGTCTCTAAGAGTCAGGTGCAACTTATGTCACCTTACAACAACAATAGCATCTGCATAACAATCAACTTTCTTTGACATCTGGCCTCCTCTTAAGGATGATGTTAGATTTCATTGGGGAAGCAAAGTATACAAATATATTCACCGTTTTATGGATGAGGAAAGTTGACAGAGTAAGGACTGGGGCTTCGTGCAGCCCACTTGAGTTAGTGCTGCAATAGGAAGCAGTGAAGGAACCTTTCAGAAAGGTTCAGAATGAGCACACTGCAAAACACTGTTGTGAGAATCCAGTCTAGTGTTGCAGGATGCTGGCAGTGGTACCTGGATTTTCTTTTCCAAAGAGTACATTAAAGAACTGTTGCTATTCAATATCAAAAATGAAAAAAGAGAAACTGAGACCATATTATGAATACTATAAATAGTTTTGTGTTAATATACTCTACATATTTAGAAATCAGCAATATTGCCCATAATTCGACATATTATTTCATTGAATGTAATTCTGTGCGACTAACTCAATATAGAACTTAAATAATAATAATTATTATAATCAACTGAATTAATTTTATGAATTCTTTATATTATATTATGTTTCTGTTAAGAAATGAGCACAATAAACATGAAATAATTTTAAATAACATCCCTTTCCTCACTCTAATCTTTATAAAGTTAAATAACCATGAAGTTCAATGTACTCTGGGAGAGAGATAGAGGTGGCTGGAATAAGGCTATGTATCGTATTTGGTAGAGTAGAGAGACAGTGAAAAAGAGGATGATCCTCAATGAAATCGATTGACGCTGTGGCCGCAAAAATTGGTTCACGCATGACGACAATGGTGAGAATGGTCCTGGACTTGGTTTTGCTCTGTTCTGGGGACAATATGGTCCTTTGAGTTAGAACCAACTAGATGGCACAGAAAAGGAACAGCAACACCTATGTGAGGTTAAAAATAAAACACTGGAGAAACAAATAATCACTCATAGTAAATGGAAGCAGAACATTTTTAATAGCATGAGTGTGTAGATGAGCCTGAACAATATTTTATTAACATCAAGTCAGGAATGATGTATTAAGTGTCTGTAGGACAGAATTAGACCTTCTCTTTGGGTTTCCAAAAATGTACTATTTTATAAGAGTTAAAAGGCTCCTCTCTCTCCCCTGCAGAGGCTGGTGGATACAAACTACTGACCTGTGCTTAGTGATCCAGGATAAAACCAGCAGAACTCCTTGAGCAACCTATTGTTTCCATGTGCCATGCATTCATTCCCAACCCTTAGTGGCCTTCGGCACACCAGAATGAAACACTTCCTGATCCTGCACCACCATCACAATTGACCCAAACCTTGCAGCCACTGTCAATACACCTCTTTCAGGGCCTTCCTCCTTTTTCACTATTCCTCTACTTTACCAAGCACATATCTCACCAGGACCTGAACTGTCATATCTACATGTCCAATGTATGTTAGATGAAGTCTTGCCATTCATGCCTCTAGGGAGCACTTTCGCCATATACCTTTTTTGTTTAATTTATAGTTATTTATTTTTATATCAATTTATTGGGGGCTCTTACACTTCTTATTGCAGTCCATACATCAGTATTATCAGACATATTTGTACACACATTGTCATCATTCTTTTCTAGACATTTACATTCCTTTGAGCCTTTGGGATCAGCTGCTCCTTTTTTCTCTCCCCCAACCCTCATGGCCCCTTAATAGATTAACGATTGTTATTATTTTCATATCTCACACTGACCGCTGTCTCCCTTCTCCTCTGGTTTCCATTGTTCTTCCCTCTGGAAGGGGGTGAGGGGTGGTTATGTGCCATTAATTGAGATCAGTCCATACTGGCTGCAAACCTTCCCCCTACCCTTGTAGTATTGCTATTCCCATTCCTGTTGCTGGGTTCTGTGTGTCGTGAGCTTTATCTCTTGCCTATACCTATGTACGTGCTCTGGTCGAGGGTCCAATCCAGAGTGGGAACGGCACTGGGATCATGACAGTTGGGGATGTGGTAGCCTCAAGGCACCAGAGGTATATAGCACGAACCCTCAGTGCTCTACCACACGCTGATTGACTCATCTGCTCCCTGTATCCCCTCTGTGGGGGGATGTTCCATAGTCTACAGATGGGCTTTGGGTGTCCAATACAAGCCCCTGTTTCTCAGCAAAGTGCTTTTGTTTGTTTGTTGTTTGTTATGAATCTTCTGATGCCTTTAACCAGGTCCGGTCAACCTCATGATCGCACTGGGTAGTGTGCTTCTTCCATGTGGGCTTGTTGCTTCACTGTTGGAGGCCAGCTTGTTTAACTTCAAGCCTTTAAGACCCCTGATGCTATATCTTTTAATATCGGGCACAATCTTCTGTCTTCACTACATCTGTGTATACATCCATTTTGCTTTCAGTGATCACTTCATGGATGGGGCACATGGGTGAGCATCACAAAATGCCATTTTGTTAAAACAAAGTGTTCTTTTATTGAGGGAGGTTAGAGCACAGACCCAAGGCTTCTACGTAGCCTTTTAAATAGATGCACCTAGACCAATGCCTCTATTTTTCTGGATTAATGTATTTACATAATTACATACCTGTGGTAAAACCTCTATCTCTAAATTTGCTTCCTAGAGCTTTCCTCTGTTTCCTTTTGTCTCCTCCAGCCCCACCATCACATTTCCCCTTCTTCCAGCTCTTAGTACTCCCTCTCATCTAGATTGGTGCTGCATTAATACCCACAGGATCTCTACAACCTCCTAGATGTTGATTTTAATTCCCTAGTTGTTCTCCTGTCTATGGAGTTGTATGCTCACCATACCCTTTTCCCCACCACCTTCTCCCTGCAAGACTCTTCAGGAACATTGGCCACATGACTTTCTTTCCGAGCTTGCTTCCCATGTCTGTCTGATATAAGTAGGCAAGCCAACAATACCCTAATCCAAACAATAAGGAAACACAAGGTTGATGAAAGAAAAGGAGAGCAGAAAAATAAGAAACATATAATTCAAGGTCTTTTCACTGGCCTGTATGAATCTCTCCCCTATGGTTCTGCAGGTGTTCCAGAGGTTGCCCCTCATAGCCCAAAGTCTATTTAGGGGGGCCCTATAGGGGTTTGTGAATTGGCTTTGCTCCATTTGCTGAAATCTTATGTCCTCTTCTTGGTTTGTACCAGTGGTGGGAGGAGGGGAGTTGTAGGAGGTCTGCTGGTCAAGGTGTTTGTTGATGGGTGACTAATTAGTCTCCTGTGCCTCTGTTTACCTTGCAGCTAAAAGCATTGTGAGATAACTCGGTTCTTTAGGACCTCTTTAAAATTCTTTTGAACCCTGCATGTCATTGTATTTATCTTAGAATATAGTGCTGTAATTATACAAGTGTTTAGACAGTGTAGCTAGTTAAGTAATGTTCACATAGCTAAGAGGCTCCGAATGTTTTTTTTAATTAGTACTTTAATGTTTACTTTGTAATCATTCCCTTGTAAGAAGAATATAAAAACGAAGCTTTAATATAGTTGGTACTTCAGTCCATCAGACTGTTGACCTCCCAATCCCATGCTTTGTATATGTTTTTTTTTTTTCATTTCATCTGCATGCCTCAGTTCAGATGCAGCATGATGAGAGAGAGCTGGTCTAATTACCGCAGTTTTGGTGACCAAAGTTGGAGCTTTGAAAACCGAGGATCACGTGACGGACACCACTGAGTAGCATGGCCATGAATCTTTACAGTGAAAATTAAGGGTGAAAAGTTGGGAGCAACAAATAATGGGAAAGGCTTCTAGTAAATGTATGTATGTAAATATGCTTCAAAAATTGTTAAAAGCCAGAGGAACAAAAGTAAGCTACCAAAGATTAGAGAAGTTTTTAGATTTTGTGGTTAAGGTATGTCCTTGGTATCCTGAGGACTGGACTGTAAATATTGAAACTTGGCAAAAAGTAGGGCAACGGTTAACAGATCACTATACTGCTAATGGACCTAGTAAGGTTCCCATAGACATGTTTAGTTTGTGGAATTTACTTAGGGATAGCCTGGACCCTAGGCATGAGGGACACTGGGGTGAGAATAATTCGTTCACATGCTCAAACATAATTGAAAGAAAATTCCTTCTGCACCTCCTCCTCCCCCTCCACCACTGAAGCCTCTGCTGAGAAGCTTCAGCCTGAGAGTGGAGACCTGGTGCAATAGACTCAGAAGTCCTATCGGGATGAAACAAAGGTGGTAGGTTGGGAAAAAGCTTATGAATCATTAGCAACAGAGCACGGAGAAGATTTAGGAATTCCAAGATGTTATCAGATTAGGGTACAAAATGCTCAAGGACAGGGGTGAATGTTCGCCCCCATTCCATTCAAAAGTATAAAAGATTTAAAACCTGCTTGTTCTCAATATGATCCTGTGGCTCCTTTTACTACAGAGTTAGTAGATGCTGCGATAGGAGAGAATGTGTTTTGTGCAAGAGACTGGAAACAGCTGGCTCGAGCATGTTTGTCAGGTGGAGGTTACTTGTGGAAATCAGAGTTTCATGAGAGTTGTGAAGATACAGCAGATGTAAGCTGTTTGTGTAAATAAATTGTGTGTGCGCGTGTGCATGTGAAAATAATACATACTCTTTCACTTTTATGTACAGAGAAGTTTTTCTGAATATTTATTATAAGGAAGAAATCACTTTTTTGTTTGTGTCATTTACTTCTGCTTGAAGTTGAGTTTTTTTGAGTATTTAAAAAATAATTATACCAACGAAACTACTCTTCCAAAGAGAATATTGTCATCATTTGTAGACTATGTAACCTTCAAGTATGTGCTAATTGTTTGTCCCTTTGTCTAATTCAAATCAGGAATTGTATTAAAAAAATTAAGTAATTGGCTTTTGAAAAGGCAAATACTGCCAGTCAGGTAGTGCTGAGACCTTTTAGAAAAAAAGGGCAACCTTTCTGATTATATCAGACTATGCTCGGACATTGGAACTTCCTTTACTCAGGCGCTTGCTACAGCAGCTTCTTTGCAAGGGAAAATAGTAAAGGAGGATTAATGATACAATTGAATTTATGGAAGCCATGCAGCCTGGGCTCCCTTACCCCTCTGCTAGTCCAGCCAGAACATATTAGAACTTTATAGATTTAAAAGATTGTTTTATACAATCCCGTTGGATGCAAATGATTGTAAAAAATTTGCCTTTAGTATTTCTTCCACCAACTTTAAAGATCCTATGAAGAGATATCCTTGGCTTGTTTTGCCTCATGGCATGGCCCCGATTAATTTGGGGAAGAGCACATGTCTGTGTTTTTCTAACAGGATACTGATGGAGCGAAGTGACTGACAGAAAGGTTGGTGCAGTTTGCAAACCATGCAGATGGTAATTTGCCTCCAAGTGCTTCTGGGGACATGGTACAGTGAGCAGTACTAGCCTTAAGTTCCTGATCACCACTCTTACATCCTACTGTCTGGGAAGGTCAGGAAATCACGGTGTGGGTTAATGACTCACGTCTTCCATGTACAAGGTGAAGGAAATGTAATCTCATCCACTGTGCAGTCTTTTTCTTCTTGTGGACTAGAGACTTGAAAGAATAATAAAACCATATTGTGGAGATCATGTTTCATGGACAAGCCCATCCAGTATAACATCACAAAAGAGAGATATATCATTGATTAGTCCGGCAATCAAGATAATACTCAAAAAAATACTGCTGAATGGAAAATAGAGGCTACTTTGAGTTATGCAAACCTTATGGGCCCTTCCTCCAGACCACAAGGAAAAGTGACTGTCTGCATGCCACCACCTTATGTACTTTTGGTAGGAAAAATTACTATAGATCATGATGATTGTAAGTTTAACATGTCTTGTAATAATTGTAATTTGTCTAATTGTATTACCTAGAAGCCTGAAGGTATTGTCATTGCTATTTTGTATCAATCTTCTTTTATTATGCTGCCAGTGAATTACAAACTGCCCACTGTTTAAAGGAATTATGCAAAAAATGTGACTAATGTGTTGGGTACTGAAGAAGATATTAGACAAGAAGTTAGAAATAAAAGGAAACGCTTATGTCCACAGTCACAGCAGAAGTGTGTTTATTGTTGATCTTATGCATACTTCCCATGATACTGCACAAGGTTGTGGTTAAATTATTGGCCTTAAGAATAAAACTTCATGAAGTGCACTGTGCCCTCCCCAAACAGGGGCGTAAGGCAGAGGCTGGTTAGTCAAAGACGGGTAAGATCGAGTCTGAGTCTCTCAACCTAAGACAGGTCATAGTCGCCTGGAGGACTGTGACTAATGATGGGTAAGGGCAATTTCAGTACTCGACAACCTAAGACAGACACAGTTATCTGCCTACGGTTTGAGTAAAAACGTCTTCAGTAAATAAAAAATGGGGAAAGATGTTGAAGGCCATTAAGACTCAGCCTTAAAAGAGCTGAAAATTTTCATGACCTATATGTCAGTGTTTGCTGATTTCTTCTGTGACAACGTTTTGAACAGACTGTCAAGAACAAGGAAGTTTGTAAGGTCTGGAAAAACAGGTGGTATAATTTTCTCAAGGAGTCTGGCTTGACAAAAGATAAAGTTGCTATGTGTATCAGATGTGCTTGCTTAACAATGAGATAATTAACACTGGCTTGTTTCTGCATGAATATAAGGAATATGTTATTATTATTATTATTAATTTGGGGGGAAATTTTTTGCATTTTATTACCTTGTTATCTGCAATGTCTTCAAACCATAGTGGCATGGAAATATAGCACAAGTTCATCTGAACAGCCTTAAGTTAAATCGAGTTCGTGGAGTTACCCCCCCCCCCCACCCTCACCCCCGCAAAGTCTGAAGGTCTGGCAGACAATGACGGGCAAGGGGATTGAGTTCAGATGCATCAACCTAAGACAGGAAACTGTTTTTGAATAACAGTAGACCCAATGACGGGTAAGATCATCAGAAACTTTCCCAAACTAAACGGACGCAGTCCCGCTTTGCTCATATTTAGTAAATAAAAGGAGGGAGATGTAGGAGGTCTGCTGGTCAAGGTGTTTATTGATGGGTGACTAATTAGTCTCCTGTGCCTCTGTTTACCTCACAGCTAAAAGCATTGTGGGATAACTCAGTTCTTTATGACTTTGCAGTTGAAAGCATTGTGAGATAACTCTGTTCTTTAAGACCTCTTGAAAATTCTCTTGAACCCTGCATGTCATTGTGCTTATCTTAGAATATAGTGCTGTTATTGTTCAAGTGTTTAGACAGTGTAGCTAGTTAAGTAATGTTTACATAGCTAAGAGGCTCAGAATGTTTTTTTAATTAGTGCTTTAATGTTTACTTTGTAATCATTCCCTTGTAAGAATAGTATAAAAACGAAGCTTTAATATAGTTGGTACTTCAGTCCATCAGACTGTTGTCCTCCCAATCCCATGCTTTGTATATGTCTTTCTTTTCCTTTCATCCACACGCCTCATTTCAGACGCAGCTTGATGCAGGATAGCTAGTCTAATAACCCACAGGGAGTGGGGGGATTCAGGCCACATTATCTCCCCACTGTGTGTCCCCAATATTGGCCTCTGTTCTAGTATGCTCCAGGTAGGGAACAGCATGCCTTGAGTTGGTGGTGGTCCTACAGTCCTCCCTTTTCCTTTCCAGCTCAGTGGAGGTACATCATTCCCTGATCTTGGTGTGCCAATATGGAGTCTAGGCCAACTGCCCCTTTCTCTTTTTCCTTCTTGATTTTCTTCCATGTGGGCCTGGGAAGTCAACTCCTTTCCCGTACCTAAAGGCACATACTTCTAGGGTGGGGGTAATTTGGGTTCTGTTTGGGCTGGCCCTGTAGCCCAATCTTTTCATGCAATTCCTCCCTGTGGTTAGGTTGTCCTCCTGGTTTGGTGCACCATTGTGAGGTCCATATGCACAGTGCCAATTCTGTGGAGACATAACCAATACTCTCCCTTTGGGATGGTTAGTTCCCTGTTACCCCCATGCCATCATCTCAGTCATCCCCACACCTCTACCCCACTACCTTTTATACCTTCTACTTCTACCCCATCTCCTTCTTTATGTTGGATTTACATGTACCTCCTTGGGTTTTTCTGACCTCCAGCCAACTACATGTGACTCTACCTGTGTATTTTGAAATAGGTGTCTTTTCTTCTATACCTACTGTGCTGATTATACTTAACTCAGGAGACTCAATCTATCTTGTCCTTTGGTGATAGGCTACCTCGCTTAGCATAATTTCCTGAAAATCTTCCCATGAAATGACATGTTTCATGTGATCATCCGTGCTTTTAAGTTCAGCATAGTTCTCCATTGTTTGTGTGTGTCAAGGTATACTAATCCACTCCTCTCTCGATGGAAATTAAGATTGCTTGTAACATTTTTGGATTGTTAATTGTGCCCCAACAAACATTGGGGTACAGATAACTGGTCGTGTTTTATTTCATACCTCTTCTGTTATATGCCCAGTACAATTGGTATATGCCCTGTACAGCGTAGCTCAATTTCCATTTTCTTTCAATATCGCTGGTTTACCTTCCACATCAGGACCACCAGCAGTGGAGGAAATTTCCTTTTTCACCGCATTTCCTCCCCCATTCGTAGCTCTCTGATTTTCTGATTTGGGCTAACCACAAGGGTGTTACATGGTCTTTTGTGGTTGTTTAATTTGCATTTCTCTTAAGGCTAATGATCAGAGCCACTTTCTCATGTGTTTATTGGTCATAGAGGTCTCCTCCCTATTGAAAAATTTCACTTCTTTTGCCTACTTCCTCATGGAGATAAGTGTTTTCCTCTTTTGTGCAGGCCAGAAGGACATTGTACATTTTGTTAATAAACCCTTTGTATGATGTGTCATCCTCTTCTAGTCTGTGGGTTGCCATGTTACCTTCTTGGTGAAGTCTTTCAACTCATGCAGGTGTTTTATTTTTATTAAATCCCATATGCTGATTTCCAGTTCAACTGTGTATATACCCTTCCCTATATATTACCTGAGCTAATGATTTTATGTTAATCCCGATTGCTTTATATATGATCCTGATGTTTGGGGGTTTTAATTCTAAGTTCATGATTCATCTTGAGTTAATGCTTGAGCATGGGGTGAGGTAAACATCTTCTTTTATTTTTCTACATGTGGGGTTTTCTACTGTTTTCAGCACCAGTTGTTAAAGAGGGCATCCAACTCTGACTTGATGCTTTTGGGGCTCTTATCAACATCAGGTGTTTTTATGCTGATAGGTTCACTCTAGGCTTTCTGTTCTTTTCTGCCTGTCTTAGTATCTCATTATGCCAGTACCCGTTGTTTTGAGCACTCTGGCTGTGTAGTAGTTGTTAACATCAGGTAAAGCGAGTCCTCCGACTTTGTCCTTTTTGAGGAGTTATCTGCTAATTCTGGCCTTCTCCCCTCTCCATATGAAATAGATCGTCAGATTTTGCAATTCTTTGAAGAAGATTGTTGATATTTCTATAGGAATAGCGTTAAACTTAGAAAATGCTTGGGGTAAGATTGACATCTTTATCGTGTTGAGTATTACAAGCATGGGATATTTTTCCATTTATGAAGGTCACTTTCGGTTTTCTATAATAGGCTCTTATAATTTTCCTTGTGTAGCTATTTAGTTTTTCTTGTTAAATATATTCCTAGGTATTTCAATTTGTTCTTGGCTAGTGTGAAGGGTACTACCATCTTAATCTCTTCTTCCATGGTCCTGTCTGATTATAAAGCAAACCAACAGACTTCTGGTTTTTGGTCTTGTATTCTGCCACTCTTCCATATTCCTCTCTCTCTGTAAGTGTACCCATTGTGGAGCTTTTGGGATTTTCAATATACATAATCATGTTATCTGAAAATTGCTATAATTTCACCTTCTTCTCTCTCAGTTGTACACTTTTAATGTTCTTCCACTGTCCTATATTGTTAGCTAAGATCTCCAGTACGATATTGAAAAGAAGTGAGGACAAGGGGTATCCTTGTCTGTTCCCCTTTTTCAGTGGGATTTATTTTTCATCTTTTCTCCATTGTCTATAATGTTAGCTGTTGGCTTTTCATTGATAGCTTACATTAACTTGAGGAATTTCCATTTCATTCCTATCTTCATGAGTGCATTAATTAGGAATGCATGTTCGCCGTTATCAAATGCTTTCCCTGCACCTATTGATATGATCATGTGGGTCTTATAGTTTTCCTTATCAATGTGGTATATAATATTGATGGTGTTTTGGATATTAAACTATCCCTGCAATGCTAGGATGAATCCTACCTGATCAAGGTGGATAGTATGTTTTATATACTTTTGCATTCTATTAGCCAATATTTTGTTAAGGATTTTTAGTTCTCTATACCTGTGGGGTCATTGTCCTGTTTAAGTATCAAAGTTATATTGGCTTCGTAGAATTAGTTTGGGAGTTTGTCATCCTTTCCTATGCTCTGGAATAATTTCTGGAGGTTCAGTGTCAACTCTTCCCTTAATGTTTGGTAGAATTCCCCTGTGAAGCCTTGTGGTCTGGAGCCTTTTGCTTGGTAGCTTCTTGATAGCTGTATATTTTTCTTCTTTCACTATGCGTTTGTTGAGGTTCTTGAGCTCTGTCTGGGACTGTTTTCCCAAGTATTTATCCACGTCCACATTTTTTAATTCATTAGAATACATTCCTTCATAGCACTTTGTGATTATCCTTTTAACCTCATTTGGTTCTGTTGAGATTTCCCCTGTTTCATCCTTCATACTGACTATTGGGGTTTTCTCCTTCTTTTCCTTCGTGATGTTCACCAGCGCTCTGTCAATGTTGTTGATCCTTTCCTAAAACCAGCTCTTTAATACATTAATTGTTTGCATCATTTTTTTGTCTTCCCACTTTTTTTATCTCTGCCAAAATTTTTGCTATTTCTTTTCTTTTGCTATTAGAGGGGTTTTTCTGTTGACTGTTGTACTTGCTGGAGGTTTTGTGATAAGGTTTCAGTCATAAGCTTCTCTTATTATTTCATGTATGCATTTACTGATATGAAGATACCTCTGATAACTGCCTACACATTTTGCCATATGTTTTGATACGTGAATTATCTTCTCATTAGCTTCTAGAAACTTTCTAATCTCCTCTCTAATCCAGACCTTTTGCTGATTCATGTCACAGAGCATCACTTTGTTTTCTCTTGCTTTTCTGGTCGACTTTCTATTAATCTCCAGCTTTATAGCATGGTGATACAAAAAAGACATCTGAATAATCTCAATGTGTTTGAATTTACTCAGGCTTGACTTTTGTCCCAGCATGTGGTCTATTATCAAAAATTAGTTATATGGGCTGGAAAAGAATGTGAGCTTTTTTTGTGTTTTGATGGGAAACTCTATAAATGTCTACCAGGCAGTGATGCGCAGGAGCAGCCCAGCTGGCTGAGCCAAGATGTCTCAAGGATTATATCTCAGATCTCCCGGGGTTCCAGCTCAGGGCAGATGTGTGGGAGGGTTGTCTTGTGTCCTGGGGAGGCACCCGGGGTTTTCGTAGGGGTCCTATCACTCACCAGAATGCTCCTCCTGGACACCAGACCCTCCATGCCTGACAGAACTCTCAGAATGTGCTACTTACGTGGGCGCAATCTTGGCTCTATCTGTGTACCATATTTCTTATAAAACAGATGTATATGTCCTATTGGCAGGCCAGTATATGTTCAATATTTTTTGTCAGCACCAAAATTCAAATACATCATTTCTCTTGTAGTCTTCCATGTTCAGTGTCCGATTTTGACATGCCTATGATGTGATTCTAAAAACCTAGGCTTGTGTCAGGGGCACTTTAGTCCTGAAAGTAGCATCCTTGCCTTGCAATACCCTGAAGAGGTCCTAGGCAACAGATTTACCCAGTGCTACAAATCTCTTGACTGCTGCTTCCAGGACCATTGATTATGGATGCAAGCAAGACCTGCTCTTTGAACATTTCAAACTTATCTCCATTCTCCATGATGTCATCTATTGATTCAGTTATAAGAATTTGGACCTCCTTCATATTGAGTTGCAATCAGTACAGAAGGCTTTAACCCTTGGCCTTCAGCATCAAGTGCTTCAAGCCTTCTTCACTTTCAACAAGCAGGTTTATGGGATCTGTATATTGTAGGCGGTTAATACATCTTCCTCCAATTCTAATGCCGCATTATTCTTTATATAACCTGTCTTCTGTGATGATTTACTCAGCATTCAGCTTGAATAAGTATGTTGAAAGGATACAAGTGTGCAACATACTTTTACTGATCATCGAAACACCATGCACTCTCTCCTTTTTCTGTTCACACTACTATTTATTGATAGGTGTGCAAGTTCCACGTGTGTACAACGAAGAATGCTGTAATCAGGAAATAGAGTTACGAGGGTAAGGGAGAGGTACTCAATGGAGTAATGACCTCCTGAGCTTCTTCACTGGCCAGTTTTTCTTACCATGTCAAAGGAGATAATTTAGAAAAGTTAAAATGTGGGGCCTATAGAAGACACACCAACTTCAGGCTTAAGATGTTCTCATGGTTGATAACTAACAAGCATGATCACATTCTGACCTAAGGGAATTTCCTGTTGCTGCAACAAGGCATCTCCTTATCCTTATCACTCACTGTGCCAAGTTCCTGACACCTGCAAACAGTCATCCACTCAAGGTTTAACCAAAGTCTTGACACCCAAGTAATTCTCCCAGGGAGAAACAGCACAATGATACCCTACTCTCCATACTATCCATACTTTGTTAGGATACACACAGTCAAATGCAGTGGCACAGTCAATGAAAATAAAATAAACATATGTTTGGTTTTCTGTGCTTTCAGCCATGATCCATCTGATATCAGTAATGCTATCATTTTTTCATATCTTCTAAATTTAACATGATACTCTAGCTGTATTGCTGCAACTATTTGGGGTAGTCTTCAGCAAAATTTTACCTGTGATAGCAATAATAATTGTCCTATAGATCATTCTAATATGTCACTTTCACTGAAATGGGTACAAATACAGATCTCTTCTAGTAAGTTTGTCAAGTAGATATTCTCCAAATGTCCTGACACCGGTGAATACGTCCTTCCTGTGAGTCATCAGCTTATTGAAACATTTTAATTTGTATTTTTTATAAATTCCTGGAGATTTATTCATTAGCTAACACTATCTGTTCTGCTTGAAGTTTTCCTTAATACCAGTTTTTCTTGCTCGAATGCGGAACAAGATATGGTGGGATGTTTACTAGTTCTTTTGGTTCATTTAAGACATGCCGAGTGTGTTCTCTCTGTTTTCTGATTCTAGGGCATTGTACACTTCAATATGTCATTTTATTTTGTCTTCTCCGGTGCCATTTGGCTTTTTCTGTTCAGCTTTTTGACTTCTTCATTTCTTCTATTTGCCTTGGCTTAGCTATATTAATTTTAAGATTGAGAGTCTTATCTAACATCCACTTTTACCTTTTGTTTCTAATCTTTTTAAAGATTGTTCACTTTTTAAAAGCAGTTGTACTAGCACTTCACCTATAAGTCATAGCTTTAATAATTAAAAAATATCAAGATTTGTACACTTTTGACCACATTAAATTCTAGGATACCTCAATGAGTGTCATTAAGTCTGCTGCTTAAAATTCTAGGATATTTTTTCTTGTGGTATTCAGTTATTAATGTCATATTTTTTCTAATGTCTTCAATTCCACAACTTCTACACATATAATCCATTTTTATTGATAATACTTATGTCAATCATTATTTATATCCTTTTCCAAATTATTACTCCACCAATAACTTACACTCAATGTCTCCTAAGGAACAAATCTTTTTCCTTCAGGCATAGTAACTATTGGTCAAATTAGACTTCCTGACTTTTTCTTTTTTATGAATGATGTTCTTGAGGTTCTCCCATGGTTCTCCAAGTCTTCTGTCATTAGAATCATTTGCAGTAAATCTCTTCTAGAGATGTTCTCAAAATTCAGATGCAATAAACACAAGATTAATTTTTGCTTTCATGGACTTATTTTATTTTTTTCAACTTCAACCTGAAGTTACATATGAGCAATTGTTCAGAGCTAACTGCTAACCTAGATTTTGCTGTGGGTATTAAACTTGTCCATCATCTCATATTTCATCTGGAGAGGTCCATATGTATGTTGACTCTATATTTGAAAAAGAATATTTTCTATGAACAAATCCTTGGTCATACAGAATTGATTCATATGATCTCCACTCTCATTTCTATCACCAAGTTTTAATTTTCTAACTTCTTTTCCATTTTATCCTTTCCCAACTTTGCTATTCTAATTACCAGTCATTATCAATGCACCTTGATTTCTGGTTGCTCAATTTCAGACTCAAGTCAATAGATTCTTCAATTTGTCCATCACTTATTTTTGTGGATGGGGAATAAATTTGAATAATAATTGTATGGATTGCATATCTTTGAATTGGGAAACATATGACAGACAGCATTGTGCTTCAAATCTAATTTTGCAATGTCCTTTTGACAATGAATGCTCCACCATTCCTCTTTAGAGCATCATTTCCTGCACAATATATCATATGCTTTTCAAATTCAACATCAGCTCACTAAGGCCTAGCATAGCCATCTTGATGTGTTCCATTTCATTTTGAGGACTATCAATTTTCCTAGATTCATACTTCACATATTCAAAGTTCATAATTAGCAAATTTTTGTAACAACTTTATTGTTCATTGTCTCTTCTTAGTCTGGAAGCTCCACTGAAACTTCTTCACTTTGAGTTACCCTGCAGACATTTAAAGTATCAGTGACATAACTTTCAGCACAACAGCAGCACCAAAACCAGGGTCTAGGACCACCTGACAGACAAGTAATGGAGTTTATTTACATACTGTACATATTGTAGGAGTAGTAAATTATTTAATGTGATTTTCTAGTCAAAATTTCTTTCTTCTTTTTATTTAAATCATTTTATTGGGGGCTCTTACAATTCTTATCATAATCCACGTGAGACCCTCCACTCTTGCCACCCACTGGAGCAGTGACTTGTCCCACACCACCATAGGGCTTTTATGGCCTGACAGCCCAGTTGAAAGCAGCCCATGGGCATAAACCGGCTCCAGCCCCACTGTACTCAAAGGAACTCTTCCACACTGTTGGCCTTTGAATAGCCATGCCTACATAGGAGTCTGAACCATATCTATCGTAGGCTACAGACAGAACCTGAAAGCACTCTTATCTATAACACAGCGAAAGAGCCCCGGGGCCCTGGTTTCCCAGAAACATGGCATCTACCTCTGAAAAGGGGTCAAGAAAGAAGCAGCAAATAGTGTCACTCTCCAAAAACCCAGAGGGACAAAACACAGCAGCAGACTTAATGACACTCATTGAGGTATCAGAAACGGATCTGTCACAAAAAGAAATCTTCAGGGGGCTGCCTGAATAACACAGGGGTTCAAAAAGCAATGACGAATAAGGATGCAACAATGGAGGAGATTAAATCCACAATTGCGGGGATAAACTCCATGATAAAGGAGATGAAGGCCGCACACCAAAGTGGCCTACAGGTGATAACGGCTGAGGTATCAGAATCTACACACATGAGCACAGAATTTATTATTAGACTAGAGGAGGAAGAGAATTGTATCTGCAATCTTTAAGATACTCAGGCAAAACTCAGAAAATGAGGAGAGTCAAATAGGATAATAAAAGAAGTCGCAGGTAACCTAAGATCAATGACAGACACTATAAAGAGGAACAATTTTCAAATAATTGGTCTACCAATATAAGACACTATTAACAAATCAACAGATAAAATAGAAAAAGGAATTAATGGAAGCAAAGTTTCCCATCTTTATGAATGAGAATCAAGCACTCATAAAGGAGGCAGAGAGGACACCAACTAGACTTAACATCAAGAAGAACTCACCAAGGCATATCATATTTAAAATATCCAACTTTGAGGATAAAGAAAAAATTTTAATAGCAGCAAGAGAAAGAAAGATGGTCACAGATCAGGGAGCTCAGGGAAGAATATGCTCAGAACCATCAGCAGAAACCATGAAGAGAAGGAAAGCGTGGAGCAACATCTTCGAAAAGCTGAAAGAAAAAAAATCTGACCAAGACTCCTTTACTCAAACAAATTATCCAATAGGATAGATGGGGATATAAGGCTTGTTTAGGACATGAAAAAACTCAAAAATGCTGAAAGATACACAACGCAGTGGAAAATACTGGCCGACTGATATGGTCAGAGGACTAACATCCACCAGGCTCATGCAAGAGACCACCATATAGCCCAACTCCATCAAGAAGCCAATGTGCTGACAACAATCACCAAGATAACAGGACTTACAATAGAAAAGAAGATAAGAATGCAACTCCCCACACAAATACAGCACACTGATATGAAGGGAGATATGAAAACACACCAAACACAAGGCACTAAATGACAGCAAGGAATCCACAAATCTGGATAAAAACTCAGAATATCAATGATCTCAATTTATAGATTAAAATAAAAAGGCTTGAAGACTGGCTCAGAAAACATGACCCAAAAATCTGGTGCCTGCAAGAGACACATCTTAAGCACACAGACAAAAATAAACTAAGAATAAAAGGTTCACGGTAAATAAACCCCAAAATGGCAACTATAAGAAAGCAGGGGGTAGCATTCCTAATCTCCTTCAAAATTAGTCTCAAGGGTTAACCCATAAAAAGAGACAAGGAGGGTTACCATGTAATGCTCAAAGAATCAGAAAGCCAGGAACCAGTTATTATATTGAATATTCATGTTCCTAACAATGGACCAGCAATATTTGTCAAACAAACTATTCAAAATCTGAAATAAGAAATTAGAGATTCAACAATCATAGTGGGTGATTTTAATAAACTTCTGTCATAAAAAGATCACTGAGAAAGAAGCTCAGCAAGGAGGTTATAGAGCTAAACCATTCAATTAGACAACTGGGCTTGACAGAAATTTATAGAGCTTGCCACTCAAACACAAAAAATTCACATTTTTCTTAAGCCCACATGGCTCATTTTGGAGAATGGACCACAGACGGGGAAACAAATCAAGCCTGAGTAAATTCAAACATATTTGGATTATTCAGATATCTTTCTCAGCTCATCACGCTATAAAGCTTGAGACAGTGTAACTTTGATGCCCAAAGAGGACAAAGATCCTACAGGTATAGAGAACTACCGACCAATATTGCTAACGAACATAGATGCTAAAATCTTTACAAATATATTGGCTAATAGCATGCAAAAGTATATAAAATGTACCAAATTCCTTGATCAGGGATGATCTCATGGATGCAGGGATGACTTAACATCCAAAGACCATCAATATTAAACACCACATGGATCAGGAAAATGATAGCAACCACATGATAATAGCGATAGACACACAAAAAATCATTTAACAACATCCAACACACATTCCTAATTAAGACACTCATGAAGATAGTTATAGAAGGAAAATTCCTCAAGCTAATACTAGCTATCTATGAAAAGCCAACAGCCAACATTATAGTCAATGAAGAAAAACAATCCCACTGCAAAAGGGGAGCAGACAAGGATACCTCTTGTCCCCACTTTTTTCAATATCATACTGGAGGTCCTAGTTAGCAACATAAGACAGCGGAAGGACATTAAATGTATTCCACTGGGAGAGGAGGAAGTGAAACTTTCACATTTGCAGACAACATGATTCTATACAGTGAAAATCCCCAAAGCTCCACAACAGGTATACTTGCAGTGATAGAGGAACATGGAAGAGTGGCAGAACACAAGATCAACAAACCAACGTCTATTGGCTTGCTATATACATTAGATAGGACCATGAAAGAGGAGATCAAGAAAGCAGGTTCCTTCACAATAGCAAAAAACAAATTGAATTATCTAGGAATATATTTAACAGGAAAAACTAAAAGACCTACACAAGGAAAACAAAAGGCTCTACTATAGGAAACCAAAAGCAACATCCACAAAAGGAAGAATATTCCATGCTTGTGGATTCGAAGACTCAACACAGTAAAATGTCAAACTTAACCAGGTACTTTATAAGTTTAATGCTATTGTGATTCAAGTACCAGCAACAATGTTCTTCAAATACTTGGGAAAACTGTTGATGTATTTCATATGGATAGGGAAGAAGGCCAGAAATAGCAGAGAACTCCTCAAGAAGAAGAACAAAGTCAGAGGACTTGCTTTATCTGATTTTAACACCTACTACACAATCACAAGACTCAAAACAGTGTTGTACAGGCATAATGACAGATACTCAAGCTTGTGGAAAAGAACAGAAAGCCCAGAAGTGAAACCATCAGCATATAGACAAATGATCTTTGAAAATGGCCCCAAAAGCAGCAAGTCAGAGTTGGATGCCCTCTTTCACAAGTGGAAACAATGGTTATCCACATGTAGAACAATAAAACAAGGTGTTTACCTCCCCCTATGAATGAGAACAAACACAAGGTGGATCACAGACCAAGAAGTAAAACCCACACCGTGAGGACTATGCATGAAACAATCGGGACTAGTCTAAGAGCATTGGCCCAAGGAAATACATAGTCTCATCTCAATAAGGAAGGGAATACACGCAAATGAACTGTAAATCGGCAAAAAGGATTTAATGAGAATAAAACACCTGTGTGAGTTGAAACATTTCACCTAGAGGATAAGAAGGCAACCTGAAGACTGCGAGAAGATTATGTGCAAAGTCACATCACATAAAGTGCTTATAACTGAAATGTGCAGTATCTTCCTGTCCTGCATGATCGCTGAAGACAAAATGGGTACATAAGTACATGTAGTGAAGGCAGAAGACTGTGCCCAGCTATTAAAAGATATAGCATCTGGGATCTTAAAGGCTTGAAGTTAAAAAGACCAACCTCCAACAGTGAAGCAACAATCCCACATGAAAGAAGCATGGTACCCCACGTGATCATGAAGTGTCACCAGGATCGGGTTATATGCATCAGAAGATTCATAACAAACAAACAAACAAACAAAAGCACGTGGGTAAGAATGAGGGGGGTTGCAGCAGACCTGTAAGCTCATCTGTAGAGAAGGGACCATCCCTCCAAAGAGGGGAATCATGGAAGAAAGGAGTCAATGAGTGTGCAGTAGAACACTGATGAATCATGCAATATACCTCTGGTTCCATGAGACTTCGTCTTCCCCCAATATCATGACCTCAGTACTGTTTCCTACTCTGGACTGAATCAGATCATACTTAGTTATGGGCAAGAGATAAAGCTCACGACACACAGTATCCAGGATTCAATAGTAAAAGGGTATAGTAATACTAAAAAGGTAGGGGAAATGTGTGGAGGAAGTGAGGACTGATGACAATAAATGGCACATCACCATCACGACCCCTTCTGGGGGCAGAAAAACAGAAACCAGAGGGGGAAAATGACAGCTGTCTGTGTGAGATATGAAAATAATAGCAAACTATAATCTATCAAGGGGCCATGAGTGTGGGGGGAGGGAGGGAAGAAAGAGGAGCCGATCCCAAAGGCTCAATAGAATGTAAAAGTCTAGAAAACAATGATGGCACTATGTACCAATATGTCCAATAAAATTAATGTATGGATTTTAACAAAAGTTATAAGAGGCCCCAGTAAAATAATATAAAAAATAAATTAATATAAATTTTTTAAAAAACGTATATGGCCAGAGTGCTCCCTAGAAACAAGAATGGCCCCCTAGAAACAAGAATGGCAAGATTTCATCTTACAATCATTGGACATGTAGTCATGAGAGTTCAGGGCCTGATGAGGTATGTGCTTGGTTAATTAGAGGAATAGTGAAAAAGGAGGAAGGCCCTCACAGAGATGTATTGAAAGTGGCTTCAAGGATCAATTTTGATGGTGGTGCAGGACCAGGAAGTGCTTCCTTCCGGTGTGCCTCAGGCCACTAAGGTTTGGAAATGAATGGATGGCAAATGAAAACAATAGGTTGGTCAAGGAGCTCTGCTGGCCTAGTTGGTTTTATCCTGGACCACTAAGCACAGGTCAGCAGTTTGTAAGCACCAGCCTCTGCAGGGGAGAGAGAGAAGCCTTTTAATTCATAAAATGTTACATTCTTGGAAACCCTAACAAAGTTTTATCTTGTCATACAAACACACACTGGGCCATTCCTGAGTTGATATTAATAAAATATTGTTCAGACTCATCTACACACTTATGCTATTATAAAATATTCTGCTTCCCTTTATTATGAGTTATTATTTGTATCTCCAGTTTTGTTTTGTTTTTAACCCAACACAGGTGCTGCTGTTCCTTTTCTGTGCCATCCAGTTGGTTCTAACTCAAAGCACCACTTTGTACCAGAGCAGAGCAACACCAAGTCCTGCACCATTCTCACCATTGTCGTCATGTGGGAACCAAGTGTTGCAGCCACAGTGTCAAAGGCTTCATTGAAGATCTTCGTTTTTAACTGTCTCTCTGCTGTAAAACATATCATACATAGCCTTAATCCAGCCGCCTCAATCTCTCACCCAGAGTATGCTGAGCTTTGTAATTATTTAACTTTATAAAGACTAGAGTGAGGAAAGAGATGCTATTTAAAGTTATTTATTTATTTATTTATTTAAACATTTTATTAGGGACTCATACAAAGCTTTTCACAATCCATACCAATTGTGTAAAGCACATCTGTACATGTTTTTGTCTTTTCATTTCCAAAGCATTTGCTCTCCACTAAAGCCCTTTGCATCAGGTCCTCCTTTTTTCCCCCTCCCACCTGCTCCCCACTCCCTCATGAGCCCTTGATAATTTATAAATTATTTAAAATTAATCGATTTTATTGTGCTCATTTGCTAAAGCAAGTATAATAGAATATGGAGAATTCACAAAATTAATTCAGTTGAGCATACTAATTAGTATGATTTAAGTTCTATAGAGAGTTAGTCACACAAAATTATAGCCAATGAAATAATATTTAGAATTGCAGACAATGTTGCTTATTTTTAAAATATGTTGAGAATTTTAACACAAACTATTTATTATATTGGTAATATGGTGTCAGTTTCTCTGTTTTCATTTTTGATATGGATGACCAACAGTTCTTTAATGTAATCTTTAGAACAGCTGTTTGGAAAGAAAATACAGGGAACCACTGCTAGCAGCCTGCAACACTAGACTGGATTCTCACAACAATATTTTTCAATGCGCTCATTCTGATCCTTTTTGAAAGGTACCTTCAATGCTTCCTACTGCAGCGCTAGCTACAGTGGGCTGCGCGAAGACCCAGTCCTCACTGTCAACTTTCCTCAGCTATAAAACGGGCAATATATTTGTGTGTTTTTTGCTCCAATGTAATTTGATATTATCCTTAAGAGGGTGGCAAAAATAGTAGATTGTTTAGCAGATGTTACTGCTGTTGTAAGGTGACATGACTCATAGAGAACTTATGTGCCACGGAATAGAACAGTGCCCAGTAATGTGACAGACTCACAATCTTCATGTTGTAGCTAATTATTTCATCCACTGTGCTAATTCAGCTCATTGACTTTCTTTTTCACTGACCCCCTAATTTACCAGGCACGGTGTCCATGCCATGAATTCGTCTCCAAATGCTATAAATTGAAGCTTTGTCATCCTTTTTTCTAAGGAGCATTCTGGCTGTACTTTCAAGATACATTGGTTTGTTTTCCTGGGAATTTGTAGTCCTTTCAATATTCTACATCAATACCATAACCAAATGCCACAATTGTTATCCCGAGTTTCTTCTTCACTATACACTTTCACACACAAACACACACACACACACAAACACACACACACACACACACACATTAGGAATTGGAAAAACAGCTCTGAGAGGTAAAAAAGATCACCACAAGTGAAAGTGAAAAATCCTGTATTATTTGCTTTAAATTAGTATACAGTAGAGCGATTCATAGCCAAATTTGAAAAGATAGAAATTCAGAATATATAGAAATCCATAACCTTTTCTTTAGGCATAAGATTTCTTTTTTTTTTTGGGGGGGGTGCAACTTTTTAAAATGATATCTCTACCCAGAAAATTCACATAACATAATTTTATTTGCTGTTCAAATAAATGTTCTTACAAAGGTGCTTGTTTCTATTCCTCCTAATATATGAAGAATTTACAAAGAATATGAATATAGATACATATATAATCAATAAATATAATCAGAAACTAAATATAGAGAATACGAAATATTTTGAAAGAGCATTTCCACCTGACTATCAAATATGAGAAGTTCTAATCCATTAACTCAAAATACAACCTCTAAAACTCAAACTCACTGCCTGTAAAGTCAAGTCCCTCTCATAGCGACACTGTGAGACAGGGTTGATCTGTTCCGTGGGTTTTCAAGAGTACAAGTCTGTACAGGAGAGAAAATCTCATTTTTATTCCCATCTGATTCATTAGTAACTGGCACAAGGCAGCATAGATAAAGGTGACACAGCTTTAACACACGAATGTCAATAGTCAGACATATGGGATTTAGCCTGCTTTCACAGAAAGTATGAGTAAGCACAGTGATGATAAATTACTAATGTGAATCCACATGTGTGATAAAGATTGAATTTAAATTTAGTAATCTGAGATTTAGAATGAGTTATGAATTCCTTGATTGAGACATAGTAAATAAATTGCTTCAGTGTAAGATTCAGTGCAGCTTTACTGATTCATTTGAATTGTGCAAAAATCAAATAAACTTATACTGTTTCTATTTATTACAAGTAGGTAAAACACGGGGACAAATATGCACAGATATCAATATTAACTATGAATTAATCCATATATAAAAGTTGTATTAATAGGATAACTACTTCTGTGTTTTGTAAATAGAGACACTTATCCTGTTACTATTTTTTTCAAATCAGTTTACTAATATCTGAAAAAAAATGGAAACAATGACCACTTTTAATATGCTGTATAAATTCCCTCAAGTTTTAGGATAAAATTGTTTACAAGGAATGCCTGGTAGGATAGAATAAACCAGCATTCTAAAGGTGACTCTTAAGGATATTAGTATAGGATAGTCCATAGAGGAATCATAGATACCATAATAAATTGTATTTTCTAATTATAGCTCTCATTGTTATGAGCTTGTACTAGCTGTCAGAGTTTTACATTAACAAAAATCACGAGCTGTTTGAATCATTATTGGTATCATATCTAGACATCATCAGTAATATTTCTATTTTCATCCCTCCAAAGAATCATTTACTTTAAATATACAACGTTGTCAAAAGCATGTGTCCAATAAAAGGTTTTTATATGTATGGTACATCTTTTTATCCATGAATGCAAAACAGTAATCTGTCTCCCTAGTGTGTCCATCAAGTATCTTTTATTATCCAAAGTATACAATTTTGATTAGATATTTTGAACTTTAAATATTCCTTTAGAATACTGAAATAAATAAAGTTTCTTGGTGATGTGTTTTTTTCTGTAGTTAACTAAAACACAAAAAAGTAACATACATGAAATACAATTCAGGCATATTTAAATATATGGGTATTTAGGCAGGGTTCTCTAGAGAAACAAAACCAGGATACTTATGGTTTATATATATTGACAGGTATAGATATATATAAAACATAAGAAATGAACTATTAATTAATCTATAGAGCAGTACAAATGGCTAAGTGCAAGTCACTTCGTGAGACAGCTAATACACTGGCAGTCTTTAAAATCTTGAGGACTGGCCAGGTACTCCTCTATAGAGCAATTCAGGCTATCTGGCCACAGGCAGCAAACACGGCAGGTCACTAGCAGTCAGCCAGATGACAGGGTCTGACAGTCCACAGCTCAAGTGATGCATACTCCAGTAGCGTGGCAAAGCAGGCACTGAAGGAACCTCAAACTACACATACACAGTCCACAGGTTAGCTGTCCCACAGGTAGCATAGCTTGCAAGTTGAGGCATAGAACCAGCTAAGACAGCTGTACACGGGTCTAATGATCAAAGAGCAAAAGACAGGAAATATGAGGCTGGCAGAGCCATTTATTTCTCCACCCTTCAATTAATCTCACATTTGTTCATTGGCCAGGTTTGCACAATAAACCTATCTATTACAATAGGACCATACAATGTGCGCATATTGAAAAAATATCCACCACAATTCAAATACAGAATCAAATAAAAATGATGCAATAAAAAGTGTAACTTTAAAAAAATTACTCCTATAGAAACCAACCAAGCAACTTCGCACAGAAAAATAAAGAGTAAATAAAATATTCAGAATATCGATAATACGGTTTTCACTTTAAAGAATTATATATGAGAATAAAATGCAGAATAAAACAATCCAAATATATACATGTTTAATCATAGTTATGATAAAGGGTTTTTGAGACTGCAAATCGCAATGTGAGCAGCTAGTCTCATCTACCTGGTGTGGGGAGCAGTCCAACACTCACCAGTCGGCACCAACAAGTAAGCGGAACCAGGGAATAAAGCCTTGCGGGGAGTGAGTCTAAATTAATGAGAGGGAAACAACATGAGCAAACATTGCCACAATGTTGAAACAAAGTGAACATTTCTGACAAATATCAATGAATGTTATGTGTAGAAATAGTTGACTTACATCATACCTTGATGGGTACATTTTTAAATTAAGAGTAAATCAGTTAAAGAATTTTGAATTTCATCCAAACTTTATCAAACCATGATAGAAGAGAAGAGAGTGTGATTTAATGCCCTAGTATTTTTCTTCATGGACAATAAAATTGGATAATTAAAATGGAATTACTTATCCATAATTAAACATGTAATAATTAATATTCACGAAAGTGTCTAGTATTAGTAATTCATTGAATTTAACTAAAGCGTTTTTCAAAAAATTAAATACTGCTTAGTTATATACTCCCTATGTTTCTTAATAAGAAAATGTCTCAAATTTTTAAAATTATCTGAATGTCAAAATTAAAGACTATGTGATTGAAATGTTAAATCAAGTGAAAAAGGAGCAAACAAAAACACAGCAGGAACAAAAAGCCTTAGGGTAGCCTGGAATATCTAAACATCATTCTGCCAAGAGCACTCTTGATTTCCTTGTTCCTCAGGCTAAAGATAATCGGATTGACAAAGGAAGGCACTTGGAGTAGAATGCAGATGCGAGAAAGTTTTCAACAGCAGATACATTTGAGTTGAGGCCGAAAGCAGCAAATATTGCAGAGATTAGAAACAAAATAACTGTAGCTATCTGTGGAGAGCAGGTAGACAAGGCTTTGTTTCGGGCTTCCATAGATTTCATCCGGAGCACAGTAGAAAATATTTTAACATAGAAAGTGAATAAGATAACAAAACAGATTAAGGCAAAGCCAGAACTGACTGCAAGAGCCACTGTTTCAGAAAACTGCACAGACTGGGATGAAATGCTCAGTATTTGAGGAAAGTCACAGAAAAACTGGTGAATGACATTGGATTTTGTGAAGGGCAGCCTGAACAAGGTGCCTGTATGGATTGCTGAAAACACCAGCCCACTGGCCCATGTGCCACCCGAGATCTGTGTGCACAGCCGTGGGGTCATGATGAGCTGATAATGCAGAGGGTGACAAATGGCAACATAGCGGTCATAGGACATGAACAAAAGGAGAGAAAACTCTGTGAATGCAAATAAGATAAACAGGAAATTTTGAGCCAGACATTTCTGAGAGAAATCACTTTACTGTCCATCAGAGAATTTAAAACCGATTTGGGGACAGTTACTGAAATACAGCAAAAATCTACCAAGGACAAGTTGGCTATAAAGAAGTACATTGGGAAATGAAGGTGCTTGTCTGTTATAATGACAGTAAGTGTTAGAAGATTTCCAGCCATGGATCCCAGATAAATCAGTAGGAAAAGCAGACCTTGCAGGACTTGGAGCTCCCGAGAGCCTGTGATGTCCATGAGGAGGAATTCTGTGATGATGGTGAGGTTGCCCATGTCTTCTAACATACCCTCCTCTCCCTAGAATTAAATGATAAAGTAAAAAAATTATGGAACCTAACAAAACATGTACTCTGACTATGATAATCAGACAGTGAAACTCAAAATTTCATCTATTTTAAATAATTATTTTATTTAATAATTGTTTTATTTAGTAATTAACAAATGCAGCAAATATTAGTGAATAAAAATGAAAATTCTGCAAATAATACACACATATGTCAATGTGCATATAGGTATTTCAATTACCTTTTGTAATTTATGTAAAGTCGCAAGAGAAATCAGTAAAATAAAAATGAAGCAAATATACCTGAGCACAAAGCTTGAAGTTTTATCCTCTCTCTGTTGGTGTTGTTATCCCTCAGACAGTACTCTGATATAAAGCCCAACCCTGTGCTTTTTACAATCCCTTCAATGAAAGTTCTCTGTAGTTGACTATTCTTTGTCCTTAGTGGCATATTTTATCTAAGCCATACGAAGTGATATGTCTGATGTTTGGTGATGCTAATTAAATTTTTAGGTATGCTTGTATACTTATAGCCTTAAATCCTCAGGGAAAGGAATTAATCACAGCCTTCAGGAAAGATAAAGCTCTTCAATAGCTGCTTCCTCCTATATATTTACACCTCTCCATTGAGAGTAATTCGAGTCATTAATTGAATTTTGACGGATTACAGTATAATAGAATTTTTGAGAGATGAAATAGCAAAACTTTCAAAAATAAATTCTTAGTCAAAATTCTTATCTCTTGGTAATATGATTAAGCACTCTTAGGAAATACAGAATAAGTGGTAGAGTTTTATAAGCTAAGTACTGTATAAATATATTGAGCATGTGTGTAAGAATGATTTGTGAAAGGAAGATTGATGTACTCACTTCAAACACACCACCATATCTGAAACAACTTCAAAGTATTTATGAATGGTAAATCACATGCAAAGAACTTGAAAACAGCAATGGAATGAAAGACATGTATTGTCTTTTATTGAAATATGTAAAGCTCCTACTATAAAATTGAGAACACTCCCTTATTGATGCTTCTGAGAGTGTAGAAATAAAATAGAAAATTGTCTCAAGCTTGACATGATCACCAGGATTCCCCAAAAGATTTGAGGAGAAAGTAGATGGTGCCTTCCATCAGAGAGAATAGAGTCTGGGGTCATAAAAACTTGTCTTCAAACCAGCAGCCATCTAAATGAAACATCACCTAAGTTCAAATGGAAAAAGCACATCAGCCTGTGAGATCAAATGATTGTAAATAATAAAATCCAAATCTGTAAAAATGGAGTGGCATCAACTGGAATTGTGAACATCTGGTTTGCACAAGACGATGAAAGACAGTGGAAGCCCAACATCCACTTGCAGGAATGTTACATAGATTAAGCTTACAGTGAATCCCCTCTGACCACAGAGTGGAATAGACTTGTTATCATGAAGAGCGCATTGGAAAGTGGATTTGGGCAGGAATTACTGTTGTTGTTCGGGTCCATGTGTTTGATTTAGACCGATAGTCACATTGTGCACAACAGAATGAAACACTGCCTTGCTCGTTGCCATTCTCACGATTATTCCTATACTTGAGCTCATTGTTGCAGCCACTGAGCAAATCCATCTCCTTGATAGCCTTCCTTTTTTTAGGGGGTGGGTGCCACATCACTTCACCAAACATGCTGTATTCTCCAGGGATTGATGTCTTCTGACACCACCTTCAAAATATGTAAGACAACGTCTTCCCATCCTTTTCTCTATACGGCATCCCTCCCGAGAGATCTGTTTATCCTATCAGCAGTCCATGACATTTTCACTATTCTTTCCCAGCATCACAATTCAAATGTGTCTTTTATGCTCATCTTATTCGATGTCCAACTCTCACATATCCCTTTGGCTGTTGAAAATATCATGATATGGTCAGGTGCACCATAGCCCTCATAGTAACATCCTTGCTTTTCAATCTTCTAAAGAGATCTCATGCAATAGCTTTGCCTAATGCAATGCACCTTTTGATCTCTGGACTTTTGCTCTCATAAGTGCTGATTGTGGACACCAGCAAGACAAAATCTTTCACTACTTCAAATTCTTCCTTGTTGATCATAACCATCCCTGTTTGTCTTGTTGTGGGGGGGTTTGGTTTTCTTTATATTGAATTACAATCTATATTAAAGCTGAATCCTTGATCTTCATGGTAGATGTAGATAGGTTCAAATTTCACAACTTACCAATGAACTCTCTTTTAGACCCATTTTAAGTTGTTTTATTTTCAATTGAGTTCGTTTTTACTATTTTATTTTGTAATTGCTGATAATTTTTTTTGTTTTTGTATTTTTCTTCATATGAAATCCAAGATAGGAAAATCTCTAGAGACAGTAACAGGATTAATTGTGCTTGGGTTTATGCAGGAGAGGTTTATCGAAATACAATTCTGATAAAAGTGACATCATGTCTCATAGTAGGGCCAGCCATGTTGTTCTCTCTGTGGACTGGCTGCTCTACTCAGGAACATCATCATCACGGCCTGGTGGGCCAGGCTGTGCTCCACTCTCTCCTCCTGCCCCTTCATCTGCTCCCGTGTGCTCTGATCAAATATGTCCATCTCCCATAGCTGCAGGGTCAATGTCGTCCTTTGGAACAAGTTCTTTTCGGGGGAGGGGCAGGAATCCACTTAATTTATGGTGCTGGGGCCAGCCTCCCAGACCTCTCCACCGGTTCCCTCCTCCACGCCGGGATATTGCATTCACACCTTGCGACACTGGGTTGAAGTCTGGTCCCACTTTCCCTGTGGAGATATAAACCATACCCTCCCCTCGGGTGGATTAATGCCCCATTTCTGTCATGCTGATTGTACTTACCTCAGGGGACTCATGTTGTACCTGTCCCTTTGGGTCTGGCTTACCTCGCTTAACATAATTCCTTCCAGCTCTTCCCATGAAATAACGTGTTTCATGTGCTCATCGGTGCTTTTTAGTGCTGCATAATACTCCATTGTGTGTATGTGCCAAAGTTTGCTAATCCACTCGTCTATCGATGGAAACTTAGGCTGTTTCCAAGTCTTTGCTATTGTGAATTGTGCCGCAATAAACATTGGAGCGCATATGACTGGTCGTGTTTTATTTGCTGCTTCAACCGGGTATATGCCCAGTAGAGGGATGGCTGGGTCGTAAGGTAGATCAATTTCCATTTTCTTTAGGTATCGCCAGATTGCTTTCCACAGTGTCTGTACAAATCTGCACGAACACCAGCAGTGGAGGAGGGTTCCTATTTCACCACAGCCCCTCCAACACTTGTTGCTCTCTGATTTACTGATCTGAGCTAGCCTGAGGGGTGTTAGGTGGTATCTCATGGTTGTTTTGATTTGCATTTCTCTTATGGCAAGGGACTTCGAGCACTTTCTCATATATTTATTGGCCATATTGATCTCCTCTCTAGTGAAAGTTCTTCTCATTTCTTTTGCCCACTTCCTTAGGGGGTTAACACACCGAGGCAAATCACTGGGGGAGTGCAGCGGAACAGCAAGGGAATGGAGTGGCAAGGTCCCCAGGGAATGCTGAAAGTGGACTTTGGGGCCAGGGTGTGGTGCCCCAACAGACTGGACTGGAAAACGCTCCTAAGGGCCAGCAAAGATCCCTGAACTAACTACAAGCTTTTCTCTTGTGAACTGTTCTGTTCTGTTCTTTTTCAGTGGTTTGTTTTGGTTGTTTTGTTGTCTGGTTGTATACTGTTGCTTTGTGTTCCTCTGTCTAGTTTTCGTGCATGTTAGTGACTCCACAGGTCTGTCTGAATAGGACAGGCTGGATGAACTATCTGGATGAAAAACAACGGGACCGACAGTTCCGGGGGGACATGGGGTGGGGGGTAGGGGGGGTAAGGAAGTGGTGTTAACAAACCCAGGGACAAGGGAAAAACATGGGACCCCAAAGGGTAGAGAAGGGGGAGTGGCAGGCCTGATGGGAAATGATCAAGGGTAAGGTTGCTTAGAGAAGAGGTATACTCTAGCCCAGGTGGCGATGAAGCATGGTAGTAGGGCAGGAGGAAGGTCAAGGGAGATGGAGGAAAGAGCTAGGAGTCAAAGGGCATTCATGGAGGTCTAGACAAAGACATGTACATGCAAATATATATAGGAGGTTGGGGAAATAGATCTTTGTGTCGATATTTATAGGTCAAGTATTAAGGTGGCGGAAGGACCTTGGGCCTCTACTCAAACACTCCCTCTATGCATGAATACCTTCTTTTATTAAATTGGAACTCTATGATGCTCACTCTCCCGACACAATGGCTGGAGCCAAAGTGGGTGAACAAGTAAATGTGGTGAAGAAAGCTGATGGTGCCCGGCTATCAAAAGAGATAGTGACTGGGGTCTTAAAGGCTTGAAGATAAACAAGCGGCCATCTAGCTCAGAAGCAACAAAGTCCACATGGAAGAACACACCAGCCTGTGTGATTGAGTGGTCCCAAAGGGATCAGTTACCAGGCATCAAAGAACAAAAAATCATATCATTGACTGCACACCTCCATGATAGGATCGCTGAAGACAAATGGGTGCACAAGCAAATGTGGTGAAGAAAGCTGATGGTGCCCGGCTATCAAAAGAGATAGTGTCTGGGGTCTTAAAGGCTTGAAGGTGAACAAGCGGCCATCTCGCTCAGAAACAAATAAGCCCACATGGAAGAAGCACACCGGACAGTGCGATCACGAGGTGCCCAAGGGACCAGATATAAGGCATCATGCAAAAAAAAAAAAAAAGATATAAGTGTGTGTATGTATGTGTATATATGTGTATATGTATATATGTATGTGTATATATATATTATATTAAATGAAGGGGGAAGTGCAGAGTGGAGACCCAAGGCCCAAGTGTCGGCCAATGGAGATCCCCTCATAGAGGGGCCTAGGAGAGGAGATGGGTTAATTAGGGTGTGAGGTAGTATCGATGAAGAACACATCTTTCCCCCAGATCCTGGATGCTTCCTCCCCCCAACTACCATGATCCGAATTCTACCTTGCAGGGCTGGATAGGACAGAGGCTGTACACTGGTACATATGAGGGTTGGAGGTACAGGGAATCCAGGGTGGATGATACCTTCAGGACCAAGGGCGTGAGGGACGATGCTGGGAGAGTGGAGGGTGAGTGGGTTGGAAAGGGGGAACTGATTACAAGGAGCCACATGTGACCTCTTCCCTGGGAGAGGGACAGCAGAGAAGGGGGGAAGGGAGACCCCGAATAGGGCAAGATATGACAAAATAACGAGGTATAAATTACCAAGGGCATATGAGGGAGGGGGGAAAGGGGAGGGAGGGGGGGAAAAAAAAGAGGACCTGATGCAAGGGGCTTAAGTGGAGAGCAAATGCCTTGAGAATGATTGGGGCAGGGAATGTATGGGTGTGCTTTATACAATTGATGTATGTATATGTATGGATTGTGGTAAGAGTTGTTGGAGTCCCTAATAAAATGTAAAAGAAGAAAAGAGAAAAAAATGATTAGGGCAAAGACTGTACAGATGTGCTTTATACAATTGATGTATGTATATGTATGAACTGTGAAAAGAATTGTATCAGCCCCAATAAATTGTTAAAAAAAAAAAAAGAAATCTAAAATTAAAAAAAAAAAAAGTGAAAGGGAGACATGTCCTAAAATTGATTAAGGTGACAATTGTACAACTCGATATCATTGAACTATTGAATTCTATATATAATATGGAGTTTACATGCCCATAACACAATTTTTAAAAGCATACAGACTAGGGAATTAAATAAAAATAATATAATAAAAACAAGAAGGATCCACAATCGTGAGAAAGTAATCTGATAAATGCTACATCTCAGGGCATAGATCCTAAAGACACCAGTGAAAAGTGAGGAGAGATGGCTTCACCAGGCAAATACACGACTGCACACAGCGAAGGGAGAAGTGAGCAAACAGAATGAATCAACTTGTAATTTTGATCAGGACTTTGAACACACATGGCAAAATAAATAGCTTTTGTTAGTTTTCTATGCAGAAAATCTTAGTAAAATATTAATGAACATTTATACTTAAGAATAAAATACCTCTGTAACCATAGACTTTGACCGATACCTAATGTGAGTGTGACAGGCGGTAACACAGTGCTACATCATAACGCTCCATCACAGCATTACGCACCATCTGTACATGATCTCCTGATTGTTCATGCCCCAGTGAAATCACTCTGCAGGAACACAGCTTGAAACTTTTGTTTGAGGGAGAAAGTTCTGTGTGGTTTCTACTTCCCTTGGAAATTTTGTCATTCTCATTTGCTTATTAATTGTTTCTTAACTTTAACCTCTTTATCACTACAGGACCCCTGACCATGTAGTAATTGTGCATTGGGGATCACATATCCAGAGTTCAAAGTTACCTGAAGCTCTGTAGGCTTTCTATTCCTGTAAATTGTCTTTAAAACACAAAACTGGTTACTATAAATCAGCAATGGCTTGATATCTGTTAATATTTTTTATTCAGTCAACAGCATTTTAATAGGCATTCTTATATATAGTTTTTGTGATGTGCATTGTTTGTACTAAATGTGCAAAAATTAATGTAATTATAATTAATAATTATGTGTGATTAATAATTTAGCATGTAGTGACCAATTGATGCTAATTGGTTCTGATTAATACCCTCTATTTTACCCCTCTAGTTTATAATATTCACGAAATGGCTACCTGAAACTCACAGTATATCCATGATAAAATAATACGGAAGTTTCCTCATTGAAAGACCAGTGTGAAATGACTCAGAAAGTTGTTTATCCCAACATGTTGCAAAGTTTTATCAGCTCTGCTCACAAATCCCCAAAGGAGCATAAGATTCCACTACAAGGCTCAACAGGAAGGCATTCTAGCTCTCTGGATGAGTAAACACAGACCCTGAATTAAGTGCACAGAAGCACTGGGCTTCAGTAAGGCTCAGCCTAAAGACACTCAGCACTATTTAAGAGGGCCAGGAAGCCCAGTTTTTCCAATTAAATGCCCAGAGGCACTCCACTCCACAAGCCAACCTCTAGCACCAAAGCATTCAGTGTTACTTGCTCCCTGGTTTCAGAAACCAATGACCCTGATCAATGATCTGGTTACTTGTCTGTTTTTGCTCTTCTGCTGTTAATGCTGTTTCTGAATCCAGGAAGTTCAATGTGCAGGGTTGCAGGGTTTTCAGGACGGGCTCCACTCCAGGCCTTTCTAGTAATGAGATCTCTTCTGATGCTTCTCCTTTGATACAAAGAAGGGAATCCTGTTCACAATCACAGATGGATTATATCAATATTCACCCCCTTCCCCACCCAATATTACTAAATATATGCAGGTAATGGTAATTTGATCAGAATTAGAGAATGTTTCTAGAAGTATTACCTTACATAATTTAATACCCCTGTACTTAATGTGTATAGTCTATAAATAGGTTCCACTAATATTTGGCCAGTTTTTCTTAGTGTGGTGGCTTTTGTGTTGTTGTAATGCAAAAGCTAAGTAACTGATATTGTAAATGTCAGCAAGGGTACCCAAAGAGAACAATTATCAGTGGAGCTTCCAGACTAAGAAGAGTCATTGAGGAAGAATGTGGCTGCAAAAATTTGCTCATCATCACAACTTTGAATGTGCAAAACATGAATCCAGGAAAATTGATAGTCATCAAACTGAAATGGAACACATCAAGATGGATATCCTAGGCATAAGTGAGCTGAAAAAGACTGGCATTGGCCATTTTGAATCAGAATATCGTGTGATATAGTATGCAGGAGATGAAACTAAGAAGAGAAATGATGTAGCATTTCATTGTCAAAGGATATTGCAAAATTAGTCTTGAAGTACAATGTGGTATATTTATCCCCCTTGAAGGATATGCAATCTATACAAATATTATTCAAATTTATGCAAGAACAACAAAAGCTAGTGATGAACCAAATAAAGAGTTCTATAGTCTTGAGTGTGAAACTGATGAAAGATGCAATTAAAGTGCATTGATGATAATTGGCTGTTGTAATGTCAAAAATTAGAAAAAGACAAAATGGAACAGAAGTTGGAAAATTGAAACTTGATGATAGAAGTGAAGGTGGAGATCACATGATTGAATTTTGCCTGGTCAAAGATTTGTTCATAGTAAATATCCTTTTTCAACAGCACAAACAGTAACTATGCAGATAGACCTCTCAGGAAGAAATATGAGATCATGGAGATGTTTAATGCCAACAGCTAAAAGTAGGCCAGCGGTTAACTCTGGAAAACTTGTTATAAGTAAATCAGGATGAGGTTGAAAAAAATTAGAACAAGTCCATGAAAACCAAAATTTAAACTTGATTTTATTCCAGCAGAATTTTGAGAATACATGAAGAAGAGATTGACTGCAAAAATCACTAATGAGAGAAGACCTGGGAAGCTATGGGAAAACAGCAAGAGCATTATCCATAAGAGAGGAAAAAGGCAAGAAATAAAATTGTCTAATAATTACTATGCATTAAGGAGAAATATTGTTCTGTTAGGAGGCATTGAATTTATGTTCTTGGTGAGGTAATAAGATGGTGATGGAAAAATATATCAGTAATGATTCATATAATCAGGAGTATCATCCATGGCACCGACTTATATACATATATAATTTGTGGAATTAGAGCTTTCCTGTGTAATGTTTACCATAAATTGAACAAAATAATGACATGAATAACAGGGAGTACAAGGAAGAATTAAACGTTCTACAACTAACTGTGGTGCTAATTGTGCAATTCTGCTTACATGATTGCACTATTGAGTTCATGACATGTGGATAAAGTGCTAAGAAAATTGTTTATAATAGCCAAAAATCATTAAATAAATAAGAAAGAAACAAAAGGTCAAAGTGGATGTCACAAGAGACATGCTGTGTGTCTCAGCCTTATACTTAATCATGATGAGCCAAAGTAAATAGAAAAAAAAATGAAGTCATAGAACTGGACAGAAAATGTCAAAGGGCACCTGAGAAGACAAAGTACAATATTATAATGAAATTTGCAACAATTTATTAAAGAATTGTTAAATTCAAAACAAAAAGAAAGAATGTACTCAGCAT
Source organism: Tenrec ecaudatus (assembly GCF_050624435.1). Lineage (NCBI taxonomy): Eukaryota > Metazoa > Chordata > Mammalia > Afrosoricida > Tenrecidae > Tenrec > Tenrec ecaudatus. The sequence goes on from NC_134531.1 coordinate 202,630,397, forward strand.
ATCTTTAACTGAAAGAACTCTGCACAACTTCCAGACATGATCGCTGAAGACAAATGTGTGCATAAGCAAATGTGGTATAGTAAGTTGATGGTGCCCTGCTATCAGAAGACATAGTGCCTGGGGCCTTTAAGGCTTGCAAGGAAACAAACAGCCATCCAGTTCAGAAGCAGCATAATCAAAATGGAAGAAGCACACAAGCCTGTGTGATCATGAGGTGTCCAAGGGGTCAGGTATTAGGCATCAAAGAACAAAAAATCTAATCATTGTAAATGAGGAGGAGTGCAGAGTTGAGACCCAAAGCCCATCCGAAGGTAACAGGACACCCCCTTACAGATACAGAAGTGTAGCAGGGAGGAGATGAGCCAGTCAATGTGCGGTGCAGCAACAATGAAACTTACAACTTTCCTCTAGTTCTAAAATGCTTCCCCCCCCCCCACTATCATGATCCCAATTCTCCCTTACAAATCCGGCTATACCAGAGGATGTACACTGGTACAGATAGGAACCGGAAACACGGGGAATCCAGGATGGATGATCCCTTTAGGACCAGTAGTGAGAGTGGATATACTGGACGGTGGAAGGAAGGTAGGGTAAAAAGAGGGAACCGATTATAAGGATCTACATATATCCTCCTCACTGGGGGATGGACAACAGAAAAGTGGGTGAAGGGAGACCTTGGACAGTGTAATAAATTGTCATGGATTCATGAAACAGGGAGGAACAGAGAGGGAGAAGGAAAAATGAGGAGTGATACCAAGGTTTTAAGTGGAGAGCAAATATTTTGAGAATGATGAGGGCAACGAATGTACAGATATGCTTGATACAATTGATGCACGTATGGATTCTGATAAGATTTGTATGGGCCCCGATAAATGTTTTTTTAAAAGAAAAATATAACATGAAATATATTGAGTTATGCATGAGGCATCAAAAGAAGAGAGAAAGAATACACAGTCACTGTACCAAAAATAACTTGTCAACATTGCACAACTCTTTGCTGAGCATATGAGCAAGAAACAATGGTATTAAGGAAAAAGTCCTCAGAGGCTTGTAAAAAAATAGTAAATTGTCTCAAGCCTGAGATGGTCACAAGGATCCCAAACAAGATTTGAAGAGAAACTAGATAGTGTCTGACTATCAAAAAGATTAGCTAACACCTGAGGTTATAAAGGCCTGCCTTCAAACAAGCAGCAATCTAAGTGAAGTGTTAACTAAGTCAAAATGGAAAAAGCACATCAGCCCATGTGATCCAAGGTTGGTAAATAATAAAATCCAAATATGAGGAAGGGAGCGGTATCAGCTGGAATTGTGAACATCTGATTTGCAGAAGCCATAGAAAATAGTGGCAGTCCAAAATCCAGTTGCAGCGCTATTGCATAGATTACGTTTACAGTGAATGAGTGAATGTGCCCTGACCAGGGTTGGAATAGTCTTGTTATCATTGGAAAGTGGATTTTGGCGAGGATTTTTGTTGTTAGGGGTCACCTGTTTGATTCAGACCCATAGTTACATTGTGTACAACACAATGATACACTTCCTTGATCTCTGCCATCCTCATAATTGCTCTTACACTTGAGTCCATTGTGCAGCCACGGGGTCAATCCATCTCCTTAAGGGCCTTCCTTTTTTTCTCTGCCACATCACTTCAGCAAACACCATGTATTCTCCAGGGATTCATCTCTACTGACATGTTCAAAGTAGGTAAGACAAAGTGTCACCATCTTTCTGTTTTGAAGGAGCACTATCTTATACTCCTTTCAAGATCAATCTGTTTATGCTTTTAGCAGTTCATGATAATTTCCATATTCTTCTCCAGCACTACAATTCAAATGCATCTTTTTAATTCAATGTCCAACTTTCACATATCCATGGGGCACTTGAAAATGCCATGATTTGGGCCAGGTGCACCTTGGTCCTCAGGAAACATCCTTGCTTTTCAATACTCTAAAGAGATCTTATGCAAGAGACTGGGGGAATGCACTGCATAGTTTGATCAGTTCACTGCTGCTCCCATGAGTATTGATCGTGGATCCAAGCAAGACAAAATCCTTGACATTGATCATAATGATATCTATTGGTCTTGCTGTGGGGGTTTTGGTTTTCTTTATGTTGAATTGCAATCTATACATAAGGTAGCAATCATTGATCTTCATGGCAGATGTAGATAAGTTCAAAATTCACAACTTATCTATGATTTTGCTTTTGACCCATTTTAAAGTTGTAATTTTGAATAGTTTCAACTTTCTTTTCAATTGAGATATTTTCCTGAAATTTATTTTATAATTGTTAACAGGTTTTTTGTTTTATATCTTTTTATATATATGAAATTCAGGATATGTAAATCCCTAGAGACAGTAACTGGATTTATTATTTTATGGGTAGTGCCGGGATGTTGATGGAAAGGTGGCCCTAATAATAGTAATAGAAGAAAATGTTCTAAAATGTATTAAAGTAATAATTGTATGACTCAGTAAGATCAAACTATTGAAATACATGATTTGTGGTTTATATGCCTATAAAACAATTATTTAAAAGCACTGTTGGGTGTAAATAAAAATAATTGAATAGAAACAAGTAGGGATCCTAAATTCTGAGAACGTAATCTGATAAAACTACCCCTCTTGTCATGGACCCCAAGGATACCTGTGTAAACAAGAGGAGAGATGGCTTAAGAAGTTAACACACCACTTGTAACGGTGGAGGGAGAAGTGAGAGAACACAATGGATAAACCTGTGTCATCTAAAGCCAACTGTGAATGCATGGCAAAATCATTACAATTTGGAAGAGGTTTTTATGCTAAAAGTGTAATGAAGCATTAGTTAAGGTTGGCACATCTATAACCACAGAGCTTCAACTATTACCCAATGTGAATGAGCAATGGAATAGCTAAGTGCGCCGTGGGGCGCTCCAGCACAACATCATACACAGTTTGTAAAAAATCTGCAGAATGTTCCTTTTCCCAGTGAAATCACTCTGCATGAACACAGCAGGAACCTTTTGTCTTTAAGGAGGAATGTTTTATGTGGTCTAGTTACTTTGGAAAGATTTGTTAATCTCTTTTGTTTATTAATGTTGTTGATCAACTTTAACCTCTTTTTCCCACCAGGAGCATTGGTGATGTAGTGGTTATGCATTCATGGTCTGCAAACCACCAGCAGCTCTTTAGAACAGCGGTTGGGCTTTCTACTCTTGTGAACGGTCTTGGAAACCAACACGTGCTTCCTATGGGTCATCACTGGCTTGATGGCAGTCAATTTGTCTCTTACTGGTTATGACACCAGCTTTTCCACAATTTCTTATACATAGTTTTTGTGACCTGCATTAGTTATGCTAACTGTGTAATACTTAGTGTAATTTTAATTAATAGCTAAATGTAACAAATAATTAAATGTGTAATGACCAATTAGGACTAATGTGTTAATTAATATTCTCTGTTTCACCTCCCTAAGTTCTGAATTTCATTCTAACTTGACCAATAATTATTATGTGTGAAGGAGAAAGATTTTCCCTATTGGAAGCCGTGAATTATGTTCCTGGTGCTAGAATAATTTGTAGAAGGTTATCAATAATTATTTATATAATCAGGAATATAAACCATGGTGCTGAAATGTACATGTAGAACTTGTGGAATTTGGGAGTTTTCTTGAGTAATTTTTGCCAGAATTAGACATAAATAAATACACGAACAACAATTAGTATAAGGAAGCAGAAAATTTCTAGAATTGAATGTGGTAGTAATTGTACAATACTTGTTGACATGATTGAAATACTGAATTTATGACATGTGGCTGAAATGCTAATTAGACTTTTTAAAAAGACAAATATCATTAAAAAATAAGAAACAAAAACCATAGCGCATGTGAGAGAAGACTCTCAAACTTACACTGAATCATAGATGACCCAAGGCAAATAGAATAAATGAAGAAGCCATAGAATTGGGTAGAGGATATCAAAGGGCACATGAGAAGACAAAGTAAACTATTGTAATGACATTTGAAAAGTTCTAGACTTAAAAACAGAAGGGAGTTGCACACATAGCATATCTTTAACTGAAAGAAATCAAGAAAAACTAAAGCTTTGTTCTGCAACTTTGAAAGATACAACAGGCAAAATATTGAGTTACACATGAAGCATCAAAAGAAAAGGGAAAGAATACAGAGTCACTGTGCCAAAAGGAACTTGTCAACATTCCACAATATCTTGCTCAGCATATGAGCAAGAAACAACTGCATTAAGGAAAAAGTTCAAGCAGAACTGAAACCATTAGCTAAGAACACGGCTACAGGAATTTATAAAAATATGAACTGAAATGTTTCAATAAACTGATGAATCACTGGAAGGACATATTCACCTGTGCTAGGATATTTGGAAGACAACTACTTTCCAACTTACTGGAAGAGATCCATCTGTGTACATATTCCAAAGAAGGTGACCCAATAGAATGCTGAATATATAGGGCAATACCATTGATATTACATGTAAGTTAAATTCTGCTTAGTATCATCCAAAATCAGTTGCAGCAAATCATTGACAGGGAGCTGGTAGAGAATCAGGCCGGATCCAGAAGATGTGGAAAAGGATAGTGTTACTGATGTCAGATGGATCTCAGCTAAAATCATAGAATAACAAAGGTAGGTTTATATATATTTGATTGACTATGCCAAGGCACTTGACTATTTGCATTCTTACAAAATATGGATAGCATTGAGAGTAGGGAAATACTGTCCTGTTTCCCTCTGGGATAGATAAGTTTATTAAACCAAAATTGGGTTAAGTGGGTGACAGTTTGCATGTGGAAGGGACTTGGCACAGACAATGAGTGAGAAGGAGATTACTTGTTGCAACAACAAGACTCTCAATGAGGTCAGATTTTGATAACATGCACTAATATAGGCCCCGCATTGAACTTTTGTGAACTTCCTCCTTTGCATCCTCCTTGGACGTGCTAATAAAACGGGTGAGTGGGGCAGCTTAGGAGGTTTTCTCTCCCTTGAGTACCTCTCCCATTCCCTCATAACACAATTTCATAACTCAATTTCCCTCATAACACAATTTCCAGAACACCTCATTGTACACATGTGAAGCTTGCACACTGAACAAGAGGTAGTTCTGTGAACAAAACAAGGATACTGTGCATGTTTTTTTTTTATGATTAGGAAATGTATGCTTTAGTTCTCTCCTTTCACCTACTTAGTCAGTCTGTATGCTGAACAAATCATCACAGAACCTGGATTATATAAAAAAGAATGGAGCATCAGGATTGATGGAAGGCTTATTATCAACTTACATTATACAGCTGCTACAAACTTGCTTTCTGCTGAAGGTCGGGATTTGAGCCTTCAGTATGACTGCAACTCAACATAAAGAATAATTCTTTTTTCCACACATAAATATTTAACCACTTGTGTTAGCACTATTAATATATTTATTTCAGTAAAATGGAATATAAATATTTCATTATAACATGTTTCAATATTCAATCAACAATATCTCTTTGTATGAAGATTAAAATTTGCATAGTTTCAAATTTATTTGTTTCAGGGTCACATACATAAATGTAACTTACTTTAAGTGTCTTATTTAAGTATTTTTATCTTTAAGTAAGAAAATTTCTTCTTGAGAACTCCAAATAACTGTTGAACATTCTGCCCAGTGTAATGCTAATATCCCTTGTTTCAAAGGCCGAAGATTCTTAAGGATATTAGTATAAGAGAGTCCATATAGGAATCATGAATACCATAATAAACTATACTTTCTAATAATAGCTCTCATTTCTATCAGCTTGTACTAGCTGTCAGATCTTTACATTAACAAAAACCACAAGTGATTTGAATTATTATTAGTATCATATCTAGACATCATCAGTAATATTTCTATTTTCATCCCTCCAAAGAATTATTGACTTCCATTATACAATTTTGTCAAAAGCATATGTCCAATAATAGGTTTTTATATGTATGGTACATCTCTTTTTTCCATGAATGAAAAACAGAAATCTGTGTCCCCAGTGTGTACACCAAATATTTTTATTATCCCAAGTATTAATTTGATCTGAAATATTGAACTTTAAATATCCCTTTAGAATATGAAAATAGAGTTTCTTGGTGATGTGTTTTTCTCTGCAGTTAACTAATATAAAAAATAGTACCTTATAGGAACATACAATTTAGGCACATTGAAATATACAGGTGTTTAGAAAGGGTTCTCTAGAGAAATAAAACCAGGATACATATGGTTTTATATATGTATTTATAAAGACAGATATAGATATATAATAAAACATAAGAAATAAAGAGATAATTAATCTATAGAGCATTACAAATGTCTCTGTGCTATCACTTTGTAAGAAAGTGGCAGTCCTTGAAGTCTTGAGAGCTGGCCAGGCAGTCCTCTATAGTCTACAGACAAATTCAGGCTATCTGGCTACAGGCAGCAAACAACAAGGCAGGTCACCAACAGTAAGTCAGATGACAGTGTCCTATAGTCCCACGCTCAAGCAAGGTATACTCCAATAGTGTGGCGAAGCAGGCCTAGAAGGAACCTCTAAATATGCATACACTGTCTGCAGGATAGGTGCCCCACAGGAAATATAGCTTGCAAGTTGAGGTACAGAACCAACTAAGTCAGCTGTACACTGGTCTGATCATCAAAGGGCAAGAGCCAAGAAAGATGATGCTCACCAAACCATTTATCTCTCCACCCTTCAATTAATCTCACATGTGTTAATTAGCCAGTTTGGTACAATAAACACATCTATTACAATAGAAACATACAATGTGGGCATACTGAAAAAAAAATCCACCCAAATTCAAATATGGAATCAAATAAATATGATGCAATAAAAAGTGTAACATTGGAAAAATTACTCCCATAGAAACCAAACAACTTCCCACACAAAAATAAAGATTAAATTAAAAATAAATAATAGCAATAATGAGTTTTTCACTATAAAATGATTATATATGAAAATAAAATGCAGAATGAAACAATCCCAATAAATACATTTTGACTCAGAGTTACAATAAAGGGTTTTTGAGATTGTAAATTGCCATGTGAGCAGCTAGTCTCATCATTCTGGTGTGGTGAGCAGTCCAACACTAACCAGTCGGCACCACCAAGTAAGTGGAATCAGAAAATGAAGCCTTGGATGACTGAGTCTAATTAATGACAGCAAAACAACATAAGCAAAAATTGCCACAATGTTGAAACAAAGTGAAAATTGCTGACAAATATCAATGAATGTTATGTGTAGAAATAGTTAACTTACATCATACCTTGATGTGTACATTTTTTAAATTAAGGAAAAAACAGTTAAAGAATTTTGAGTTTCATCCAAACTTTATCAAACAATGATAGGACACAAGAGAGTATGATTTAGTACCCTAGTATTATTTTTCTTCATGAAATTTAACTATTTATTCATTATAAAACATAATAATATTCACAAAAGTTTCTACTAGTATTAATAATTCTTTGAATTTAAGTAAAGCGCTTTTCAAATAATTAAGTACTGCTTACTTATATACTCCCCATGTTTCTTAAATAGCAAAATGTCTCAAAATTTTGACTTTATCTGAATGTCAAAATTAAAGATGAAGTGATTGAAATGTTTTATTCGGTCAAAGAAAAGAAGCACACAAACACACAGCAGGAACAAAAGTGATTAGGGGAACCTGGAATATCTAAAAACCATTCTGTGAAGAGCACTCTGATTTCCTTGTTCCTGAGGCTAAAGATAATCGGATTAATAAAGAGGGGCACTATGTGAGAACCTTTTGAACAGCTGATACATTTGAGTTGGAGCTGAAAGCAGGAAATATCACAGAGATTAGAAACAAAATAACTGTAGCTAGCTGGGGGGAGCAGGTAGAGAAAGCTTTGTTTCCGGCTTCCATAGATTTCATCCAAAGCGCAGTAGAAAATATGTTAACATAGGAGATAAATAAGACAACAAAACAGACTAAGGCCAAGCCTGAACTGACTGCAAGAGCCACTGTTACAGAAAACTTCACAGACTGGGATGAAAGGCTCAGTATTTGAGGAAAGTCACAGAAAAACTGGTGGATGACATTGGATTTTGTGAAGGGCAGCCTGAACTAGGTGCCTGTATGGATTGCTGAATACACCAGGCCACTGGCCCACGTGCCACCTGAGATTTGTGCGCACAGCAGTGGGCTGATGATGAGTTGATAATGCAGAGGGTGACAAATGGCAACATAGTGGTCATAGGACATGACCATAAGGAGAAAAAGTCTGGCTGCAAATAAGATAAACAGGAAAACTTGAGCCCCACATTCTCTGAGAGAAATCACTTTACTGTCCATCATAGAATTTAAACTGATTTGGGAACAGTTACTGAAATACAGCAAAAATCTAGCAAGGATAAGTTGGCTATGAAGAAGTACATTGGGAAATGAAGGTGCATGTCTGTTATAATGACAGTAATAGAACATTTCCAGCAATGGATCCCAGATAAATCTGTAGGAAAGCAGACCTTGCAGGGCTTGGAGCTTGTGATGTCCATGAGGAGGAATTCTGTGATGATGGTGAAGTCGCCCATGTCTGCTAACACCCTCTTCTCTCCCTGGAATGGAATGATAAAGTGATAAAATTATGGAACCCAACAAAACATGTACTCTGACTATCCTCATCAGACATTGAAACCTACACAAAATTTCATCTATTTTAAATAATTATTTTATTTAATAATTGTTTTATTTTTAACTTAAAAAGTAGCAAATATTAGTGAATAAGAAAATCAAAAGTCTGCATATAGTACACACAAATATGTTACTATCCATATAGATATATCAATATACCTTTTGTAATTTAGTTAAAATAACAAGAGAAATCAGTAAAATTAAAATGAAACAAATATACCTTAGCACAAAGCTTGCAGTTTTATCCTCTCTCTGTTAGTACTGTTATCCCTCATATGGTACTCTGATGTAAAGCCCAACCCTGTGCTTTTTACAATCTCTTCCATGAAAGTTCTCTGTAGTTGACTATTCTTTGTCCTTAGTGGCATATTTTATCTAAGCCATGATAAGTGATATGTCTGATGCTCGGTGATGGGAATTGTAATTTGAAGTATGCTAGTGTACTTATAGACTTAAATCCTCGGGGAAAGCAACTAATTGCAGCCTTCAGAAAAGATAAAGCCCTTCTACGGCTGCTTCCTCCTATATATTTGCACCTCTCCAGTGAGAGTAATTTGAGTCATTCACTGAATTTTTAGAAATAACAATATAATAGAATTTTTGAAAGATATGAAATAGAAAAAGTTTCCAAAATAAATTCTTGGTCAACATTCCTATCTCTTGATAATACAATTAAGCACTCTTAGGAAAGATAGAATAACTCCCAGAGTTTTATATATTAAAGTACTGTATAAATATATTGAAGCATGTGTGTAAGACTGACTTATGAAAGGAAGAGGGCTGAACTCACTGCAGTCAAGCACACCATCATTATCTGAAACAACTTCAAAGTATTTATTAATGATAAGTCACATGCAATAAAATTGAAAAGTGACAGCAATAGAATGAAAGACATGTATTCTCTTTTATTGAAATATGTAAAGCTCCTACTATAATATTGAGAACACTCCCTTATTGATGCTTCTGAGAGTTTACATATAGAATAGTAAATAGTCTCAAGCCTGAGATGATCACCAGAATTCCCAAAACGATTGGAGGAGAAAGCAGATGGTGCCTGGCTATCAGAGAGCATTGAGTCTGGGGTCATAAAGGCTTTCCTTCAAAAAAGCAGCCATCTGAGTGAAGTATCAACTAAGTCTAAATGGAAAAAAGCACATCAGCCTGTGTGATCAAAGATTGTAAATAATAAAATCCAATGTGCCTCTACCAGTATATTGTGAGATAAGTGTCTCTTCTTCTACACCTACTGTGCTGTGTATACATACCTCAGGGGACTCATGATATACTTGTCCTCTGGTGATTGGCTGAACTCACTTAGCATAATTTCCTCCAAATATGCCTATAAAATGATATGTTTCATGTGATAATATGTGATTTGTTATGCTGCACAGTACTCGGTTGTGTGTGTGTGTGTGTGCCAGAGTATAGCAATCCACTGGTCTATTGATGGAAATTAAGGTGGTTTCCAATGCTTTGAGATTGTGAATTCCATCCCAAAAAACATTGGGACACAGAAGACTGGCCGTGCTTGATTTCTTCCCTCTTCTGTTATAAGGTAGATCAATTTCCATTTTCTTTCAATATTGCTGGGTTGCCTTCCACACTGGCTGTACATATCTACAGGACCACCAGCAGTGGAGATCTCCTTTTTCACCACATCCCCTCCACCATTTGGTGCTCTTTGATTTTCTGATTTGGGCTAACCTCAAGGGTGGTAGAAGATATCTCATGGTTGTTTAATTTGAATTTCTCTTGTGATTAATGATAGGGAGCACTTTCTCGTGTCTTTACGGGCCATCCAGTTCTCCTCCCTTATGAGACTTCCTTTCAATTTTGTCCCCCACTTCCTAGGGGAGTTAACTGTTTTCCTTTTTTTTTTTTTTGCAGGACAGGAGGATATTGCACATTTCAGTTATAACCCCTTTGTCTGATGTGACTTTGCTAAAAATCTTCGCCCTGTCCATATGTTGCCTTCTTATCTTCTAGGTGAAATGTTTCAACTCATACCGGTGTTTTATTCTCATTGAATCCCATTTGTCGATTTCCAGTTCAGTTGTGTGTATACCTTTTCCTATTATGGTGAGACTATGTATTTCCTTGGGCCATTGATATTAGACTAGTTCCAATTGCTTCATTCATTGTCCTCCTGGTTTGGGCTTTTACTTCTAGGTCTGTGATCCACCTTGAGTTTGTTCTTGTTCATGGGTGAGTTAAACATTTTATTTTATTTGTCTACGTGTGGATATCCATTGTTTTCAGCAGCACTTGTGAAAGAGGGCATCCAACTTTGAATAGATCATTTTGGGGCCCTTATCAAAGATCAGTTGTCTATATGCTGATGCTTTCACTTCTGGGCTTTCTGTTCTTTCCCACGGGTCTGAGTATCTGTCATTATGCCAGTACCACACTGTTTTGATCCTTGTGGTTGTGTAGTAGGTGTTAAAATCAGGTAAAGCATGTCCTCAGACTTTGATCTTCATCTTAAGTAGTTCTCTGCTAATTCTGGCTTTCTCTCTCTCCATATGACATAGGTGGTCAGGTTTGCCAATTTTTTGAAGGAGATTGTTGGTATTTGAATCACAATAGCATTAAACTTATAAAGTGCATGGGTTAAGTTTGACAGCTTTCCTGAGCTGAGTCCTCGAATTCACGAGCATTGGACATTCTTTCTTTTGTGGATATCACTTTTGTTTTCCTATAGTAGCGTCTTTTAAAAACACCAATCATTTTATTGGGGCTCATATAACTCTTATCACAATCCATACATACATCAGTTGAGTTGAGCAAACGTATACATTCATTGGCCTCATCATTCTCAAAAATCGCCTTCTGCTTGGGTACCTTGAATCAGCTCCATATTTTTGTTTATTCCCTCCCCCTCTCTCCCCGCTTCCCCCCTCTCATGAACCCTTAATAATTTATAAATTATTTTATCTCATCTTACACTGCCCAGCTTCTCCCTTCACCCACTTTCCCGATGCCCATCCCCCAGAGATGAGGCTATATGTAGATCCCCGAGATCGGTTCCCCCTTTCTACATTCCCTTCTGCTCTGGTATGGCCACTCTCACCTAGATTCCCTGTGTTTCCAGATCCAAAATGTACCACTGTGTATCCTCTGTTCTAAACAGGTTTGCAAGGTAGAATTAGGATCATGATATTTGTGGGGGAAGAAGCATTTAAGAAGTAGAGAAAGTTTGTGAATTTCATTATTGTTACCCTGAACCCTGAGTGACTCATCTCCTCCCCACTACCCCTCTGCAAGGGATATCCCGTTGCCTACAGAAGGGTATTGGGTCCCCATCATGCACTCTCCTAATTCACGATGATATGATTTCCCCCCTGCCTTTGTTCCTTGAAACCTGATCCCCTCGGCCCTTCATGATCACACATGCTGGTGTACTACTTTGACATGGGCTTTGTTGCTTCTGCGCTAGATGGCCGCTTGTTTACTTTCAAGTCTTCAAGTCCCCAGATGCTATATCTCTCGATAGCTGGCCACCCTTAGTCTTCTTCACCACACTTACTTGTGCACACATTCGTCTTCAGTGTTTATGTGGGGAAGGTGATCATACAATGATGGTTTTTGTTTTTTGGTGTCTGCTACCTGCTCCCTTCAACACCTCGTGTTCACTTACTTGTGTGCATCTTCTCTGTGAGCTTTCTTGCTTCTGAGCTGGATGGTTGCTTGTTTGCCTTCAATCCTCTAAGACCTCGGATGCTATATATTTTGATAGCCGGGCCCCATAAGCTTTGTTCACCACGTTTGCTTGTGCACACGTCTGTCTTCAGCGATCACGTCACAAAGGAGGGTTTCATGAATGATGATTTAGCTGAGCAAGGTGCTCTTCTATTGAGGGAATGCGCGCGAGGAGGCCGAATGTCCACCTACTACTAAACCTATAAAGATAAGCACATATGTCTATTTCCCCCATAATCATAAATATACTTACATATGTACATGTTGGTATTGAGGCTTCTATATATGTCATGTGCCTCCTACTCCTTTTCTCTATTTCTTTACACTTTCCTCCTGTCACACTACCATGTTCAGCATTCATTCTGGTTTCAGTATTTCTTCTCAGTTATCTCCTTGGTCACTCCATAACAGTCCATCCATCACCTCCCTTCCCTGGTTTTGAACCACACATTGTTCCCTTGTCCCTGGTTTGGCCAACACCTCCTCGCTTCCCCTACCTCCCACACTCTCATGTCCCTCCAGTATCATTGATCGCTTTATTTTCTTCTCACATTTTTTGTCCAGCCTATCTTATCTAGGTGGACCTGCAGATATAATAATATGTGCATAAAATGTGGATGGCTTTGACAGCACCAAAGTGGCACATAAGAACATTGCGTCTATGGAAGCAACACCGACAAGCTAACAAACAAATAAGCCACTGGCATACAAAATTTTTAAAATGAGAAAAAAAAGAAGACTAGAAGACAACCAAAAAAAAAAACCTGTTAGTAGTTCAAGGTCTGTTTGTTGACCTTAAGCATGTTTTCCGGACAAGACTGATGAGGTGCCAAGTCCTGGCCCCAAAGTCCATCCTTTATACTCCCTCGAGACCTCCTTGCTCTGCTACCCCCCTGCTCCATTGCATGCACCCAGTGTTTTGCCTCAGTATGGTGGGATCAACTCAGTTGCACACCCCCCACTGTGTCTCCGGGGCTGTCCCATGTAGGGCCATGGGACAGTGCAAGGTGTCACATCTTGCCATGGGGCCGGCTATATGGTCCTCTCTGTACATTGGGCCCTTCGAACCAGGCTATCGTCTTCTGAGCTTGGTGGGCCCAGGATGCTCCGCTCGGTTCTTCCTCCTTCCTTTGCTTCAGCTTCCTTCTGGTTGGGTGTGGTAGGTCAGTTCCTTTCCCACACCAGACAATCTATTTTCATTTTCTGTGGTACTCCCTTCCATGGTGGGGGGCGGGCTAATTCTGTTTGGGGCCAGCATATGGTCCAGTCTCTTTGTGCATTCCTCCACGTGTTACGTTGCCCTCCTAGTTTGGCATGTTATGGTGGGGTCCGTATGCAATTTCCAGTTCTGTGGAGATGCAACCAATACTCTCCCCATGGGTGGGTTACTGCCCTGTTCCCCCCATGCCAGCCACTTGGTTTCTCCTCACCCCGCTTCTCCCTCAACCTGTCCCACTTCTCTTTTTTTTGTTGGGCTCTCATGTACCTCCCTAGGTGTGGCCTGCCCTCCCACCAATTACCTATGCTTCCACCAGGATTTGTGAAAAAGGTATTTATTCTGATATTCCAGGCATGCTGATTGTACTTACCTCAGGGCCTCATATTATGCCTGTCCTTTTGAATTTGGCTTACCTCGCTTAACATGATTCCTTCCAGTTCTTCTCACAAAAAGACGTGTTTCATGTGATCATCTGTGCTTTTCAGTGCTGCATAGTACCCATTGTGTGTATGTGCTAGAGTTTACTAATCCACTCATCTATCGATGGAAACTTAGGCTGTTTCCAAGTCTTTGTGATTGTGAATTGTGCCACAATAAACATAGGAGCACAGATGACTGGTCGTGTTTTATTTGTTGCTTCCACCTGGTATATGCCCAGTAGAGGGATGGCTGGGTCCTAAGGTAGATCTACTTCCATTTTCTTTAAGTATTTCCAGATTGATTTCCATATTAGCTGTACAAATATACACAACCACCAGCCGTGTAAAGGGTTCCTACTTCACCACGCCAGACCAACACTTGTTGCTCTGTGATTTGCAGATTTGGGCTAGCCTCAGGGGTGTTAGGAGGTATCTCATGATTGTTTTGATTTGCATTTCTCTCATGGCTAATGACGGGAACACTTTCTCATGTGCTTATTGGCCATATGGGTCTCCTCCCTAGTGAAAGCTCTTTTCAGTTCTTTTGCTCACTTCCTTAGGGGGTTAACTGTTTTCCTCTTTTTGCAGGTCATGATGGTGTTGTAGATTTTATTAATGAGCCCTTTGTCTGATGTGTCATTACTAAACATCTTCTCACAGTCTTTGGGTTGTATTGTCACCCTCTTGGTGAAATTTTTCTAGATGCACAGGTGCTTTATTCTTATTAAATCCCATTTGTCGATTTCTAGTTCACCTGTGTGTGTGCCCTTCCCTATTGCAGGGAGCCTATGAGTTCACTGGGCCTGCGCTTTCTGGTTATTTCCAGTTCCATCCCTGATGGTCCTGATGGTTTGGAGTTTGACTTCTAGGTCTGTGACTCACCTTGAGTTTATCCTTGTGCATGGTGTGAGGTAAATGTCTTGTTTCATCTTTCTACATGTGGATATACATTGTTTCCAACACCACCCATTACAAAGGGCAGCTGCACCCCACTTGATGGTTTGGGGACCCTGGTCAAAGATCTATTGTCTATATGATTATGGTTTTATTCTTTGGCTTTCTATTCTTTTACACTGGTCTGAGAGTCTGTCATTGTGCCAGTACCACGCTATTTGACTACTATAGCTAAAATCGGATAAGGTGAGTCCTCCAACTGTATCCTTCTTGAGGAGTTCTCTGGTAATTCTGGGTTTCTTCTCTCTCCATATGGAATTAGTGGTCAGTTTTTCCAATTATTTGAAGAAGGTTGATGTTATTTGAATTTGTATAGAATTAAACTTTTAATTGTTTTAGGTAGGAGTGTCTTCTTTTCTATGTTCAGACTTCCAATCCAAGAGATCTTCCCTTTGTGGTGGTTGCTTTCAGTTTCCTGTAGTAGGATTTATAGTACTCTCGTATAGGTGTTTAGTATTTTTTTGGTAAACATATTCCTAGGTATTTCAGTTTGTTCTTGGCTACTGTGAAGGGTACTTCTTAATCCCCTCTTCCATGGTCCTGTCCAATGTGCATAGAAAACCTACCCACTGATCTTTATTGATCTTGTATCCTGTCCCTCTTCCATATTCCTCTATCTCTGTTAGTAATCAAGGTGTGGAGTTTTGGGGCTTTTCAATGTGCAGGATCATGTCGTCTGCAAATAGCTATAGTTTCACCTCCTTCCCTCCCATTTGGATTCCTTTGATATCCTTCCATTGTCTTATGGTGTTAGACAGAATCTCCAAAACGATATTGAATAGAAGTGAGGACAGGGGCCATTCCTGTCTGGAACCCTTTTTCAGTGAGATTTTTTTGCCTTTTCTCCATTGACTGAGGTGTTGGCCGTTGGTCTTTCAAAGATAGCTTGTATGAGCTTGAGGAACTTACCTTCCAATCCTATCTTCATGAGTGTCTTGATTAGGAATGGGTGTTGGATATTGTCAAATGCTTTTTCTGCCTCTGTTGATATTATCATATGGTTTTGATCCTTTTGCTTCTCCATGTGATGTGTAATATTGATGGATTTTCAGATGTTACAGCATCCCTGCATCACTGGGATGAATCCTACCTGATCATGGTGGACGATATATTCTATATACTTTTGTATTCTATTGGCCAATATTTTGTTAAGGATTTTTGCATCTATAATTCTCTATACCTGTGGGATCTTTGCCCGGTTTGGGTAGGAAAGTAATGCTGGATTCGCAAAATGAGCTTGTCATCCACTTCTGTGTTATGGAATACTTTGTGGAGGATTGGTGTCAACTCTTCCCTGCATATTTGGTAGAATTCTGCTGTGATGCCATCTGACCCTAGGGCTTTTTCTGTTGGTAGGTTTTTGATGACCATATCTATTTCTTCTTTCACTCTGGGTTTGATGAGGTTCTTGATCTCTGTCTGAGATAATCCAGGGAGAGACCGTTTTTCCAACTATTTATCCATGTCTTCCATGTTTCTGAATTCATTAGAATACAGACCTTCATAATACTTTGTGAATATCCTTTCAAATTATTTGGGGTTTGTTGTTATTGCCCCTGATTCATCCATCGTCCTGGCTATTGATGTTTGCTCCTTTCTATGTTTGGTAAGCTTTGCCAGAGGACTGTCAATTTTGTTAATTCTTTTGTAGAACCAGCTTTTAGCTGCATTTATCTTTTGCTTTGTTCTCTTGTCTTCCCTCTGGTTTAACACTTCCCTGATTTTTATCATTTCATTTCTCTTGCTTTTAGAGGAGTTGTTCTGCTGATTCTGTTCTAGTTGATGGAGGATTGTATTAGTGTATCTGTCATAAGCCTTTCTTGTTTTTTTCATAGATGCATATAAAGGTATCAAGCTACCTCTGGTAACTGCCTTCGCATTGTCCCATAAGTTTGATACGTTGTATTCTCATTCTCGTTAGTTTCTAGAAATTTCCTAATATCCTCTCGGATCTTACCCTGTACCCATTCATGTTGCAGGAGATGTTTATTCATTTCCAATTGGTTGCCCTTCTTTTCTGGACATCCTCTTATTAATCTCCAGCTTTATGGTATGCTGATCTGAGAAAGATTTCTTGATAGTATCTGTGTGTTTGAATTTACTGAGGTTGGACTTGTATCCCAGCATGTGGTCTATTGAAAAAGATCCATGTGGATTTTTAAAGAATGTGAAATGCTTTGCGTTTGGATGGAAAGCGCTACAGATGTCTATGAGGACCTGCTGGCTAATTACATTGTTTAGCTCTATGGCCTCTATGCTGAGCTTCTTTCCCAGTGATCTTTTTCTGATAGCGGTTTATTAAAGTCACCTGCTATGATTGATGATTTCTTTTTTTTTAGTTTTTTAATAGTTTGTTTGATGAAATTTGCCACACCATTACTAGGAACGTAAATATTCAATATGCTAAGTGCTTACTGGTTTACTGAACCTTTGAGCATTATGTAGTGTCCCTCTTTGTCCCTTTGTGTTTTGGTTCTTGAGGCCCATTTTTTTGGAGATTAAGATAGCCACCCCTGCCTTTTTGGAGTTACAATTTGATTTGTAAACTTTTTGCCAACCTTATTCTTAGCACATTCTTGCCTGTGTGCTTAACATGTGTCTCTTGCAGGCAACAGATTGAAGGATTATGTTTTCTGAGCCAGTCCTACAGCCTCTTGCTTTTAGTGTACGAATTGGGTCCATTTGTTTTTTGAGTTATTATCACTCTCTGTGTATTCATAATCGTCATACCCTGTTTTGGGTCTTTACCTATCTCATTTCATATCAGTGTTCTGTATTTGATTGGAGAATTTCTATCTTGTACTCTTTTCCATCTGAGAACCTGCTATTCTGATAATTTTTGCTGGCATGTTGACTTTTGGATGGAGATAGGGCATATGGTGGTCTCTTGTTTGTTCTTAGTGGTTGTTGATCCTCTGGCCATAACGAGTCCGTCAGTATCTTCCACAGTGTCGGATGTCTTGCAGGACATTCTCAGAGTCTTTCCTTGTCCTGAAAGACCCTTATCTTGCCATCTATTTTAATGGATAACGTAGCTGGGTACAAGATTCTAGGGTAGGCATTATTTCTTTTAGCTTTTGAAGATTTCGTTCCATTCTTTCCTTCTCCTCAGTGTATCTGCTGAAGGTCTGAGCATATTCTTACTTGCGCTCCTTTTATGTGACTATCTTCCTTTCTCTTGCTGCACATAAAATTTTCTCTTTTCCCTCTAAGTTGGATATGTTTACTATTATATGTCTTGGTGAGTACATCTTGGTATTGTTTAGGTATTAAGGTTAGCTGGTGTCCTTTCTGCTTCCTGTATGAGTGCCGGGTTCTCCTTTGCTAGGGTGGAATATTTTTCTTACAAAAATTCTTTTGATATTTGGGCTGTCATCTTGTGCTCCGGTTGATCGATTATTCGAATATTCTTCTTCTTCATAGAATCTGTCATATTGATCTCACGCTAACTTCTGTTCCTTTAATTTTCCTATATGACTGTCTTTCTTTCATGCTTGGGTCTCTTTGAGTGTCCTCGAGATCTCTGATATGGTTCTCTCGCTCCTCATGCATAAACGTAAATACTGTGACCTTGTGCGGGGCTTCTCCTATATCCTCTGTTAGCTCCTGCAGTTCCCTTTGATGGATTGATTTCATCCTCTTTATTGTGGACTTCATGCCCTCTATTGGGAACTTCATCTCCTCTATCACTGCATCCTTATTCTGGGTTGCTTCCTTCAGCTCCTGTATTACTATAAGCAGACTCCGAAGATTTCCTTCTGTGTCACTTTTGCATCTGTTTCTTCTGATAATGTTACCTCTGCTCTTTTATTTCATCTTATTTGTGGGGGGGGGGTTGTGATGTGGTCTTTTGATATTTCCTCAGTCCTTTCATAGGCTCCATGATTGTGGATGGCCAGAGGAACCATATCTTTGTTACTGTTAAGAATTATTTCAGGCAACTGCCTATGACCTTCTATAAGGATGGATCAGACTTCTTTGTAGGCAGGGTTCGACCAAGGGTTTAGTGACCCACAGTGTTGAGATATTTCAGCAACTAGAGTGGCGCCTGAAGTTTCTGTGTGTGCCCTCAGCCTGCTTTGACATGATGTCAGGGTGGTCTTAGCAGCCCTTTTTATTCTTTAGTAACAAAAAGGAATTAAAAATTTGGAGAGGAACAATAAAAAAATTAAGAGAGAGGAAGAAGTAGAAGCTATAAAATAGGAGAGAAATGAAGTGATACTAGAAGTGGATGGAGAAGAAAAAAGAGATAGAAGAAAAGCTATAGAAAAGGGCCATAAGAGAAGAAGTAGCAATAATTGAAAAAGGAGCAAGAAAGAAGAGAGAAAAGACAACACAGAAAGTAAAAAAAGAAAAGAGAAAACTAGCACGAGATAAAATGTGTGTGTGTGTGTTTATAAAAATGAATTCGCCCCGCTTCTTTTCCTTCCAAAGTATAGTGATGCCTAAGAGAAGGGAGAGGTAGGAGTGACCTTGCTGCCATGGGAGGTGGTACTTATCTGGGCTACAGAGACCGGCAATGTGGGTTGAAAAGCTCTTCAGATCAGCAAGCACTCCCAGGTCCCTTCAGGCCTATTGAGTTGAGCCTGTGGTGAGAGGCTACACACGCGTGATCAGCCTCCGAGAGACAAGCCTGAAAATGCTTGCACAGCAAGTGGTGCTGAGAGGAACACAGGCCCTAGCGCCTGCCTCATTAGCCGCCTGGGAAGGGTTGGGGTAGGCTTTTGATTCTGATGCTGGGGAACGTGCAGGGCACCACGTTGGTGAGAGCTGGCTGGGGCACACAGTTGGCTCTGGCGGGGACCACAAAGTTGAGTCCTAGGCTCCCTAGCAGTCAGGGACTTTATTGGTTAAACGAGGGTCCTGTGAGCGGTACAGGCTCTGCAGTGAGGTGGTCTGAGCCAGATGGACAGGATTACTCTGGCTGGAAAGAGCAGGGAATGGCGCATGTCCTCTACCCAGGAAGGAATGAAACAGCAGGCTCAGAACTCAGAGCCGTCGCTGCTGGAATTCCCGCAGCACACCAGGGGGGGCAAAGTCACTCACGAAGGAATGCAAAGCCCTGTGGCTCACGCTCCCAGTAGGCAGGGGTGCCCTCTGTTCTAACCGGCGATTTTGGCACTAGAGGAGCGTCCTGCAGCAAGCAGGTCTGGTGTCCCAGGCTGCAGGCATGGGTCTCCGCAGGCACGGGTATCCACCGTGTCACAGGCCAGCCTCAAGTGGTTACAGCGGCAGAAATGCAGTGTCCCTGGTAGAAGTGGGTTGGGTTCTGGCTCCAGGTTACTGCAGACATTGTAGTTTCCCTGGACGGGAGTGGAGCAGAAGCTAGGTTGACGGGGGAAGGCAGCTGAGCAAGCGGGTTTCTAGTGGAGAGGTCCCAGGCAGCAGTTGGGGTAAATGGTCTCCCGTGGGGGTCACTCTGGCAGCCCCTGCTGGCCTGCAGATTACTTATCTGGGCCTTGGATGAATGGAGGGAGGGATGCCGGCCCAAGGACAGATAGCTCTCACGTGGGGAGAGGGGAACTGCGGGAAAGGGAAGCTTCGCTCCAAGTGGGGTCCCATACAGGACTGCTGCATGTATCTGGGCGGGGTAGGCATGTGACTCTGGACTCGGGATCCCGGTCTGGGGATGGTGTGGGGCTATAGCTAGTCTCAGCCAAGATGGTGGCAGCCTAGTGACCCAAGATATCCCACGAATCAGGTCCTCTATAGCTGAAGCCCCTACTCAGGACAAATATGTGGGGTGGGCTGGGGTGCTGTCCTGGGGGATATTTAACTCACCAGACTCCTATCACTTGGCTACCTAGACATCAAACCCACTATGTTTGGAAGAGCTCTCAGAGTATGCAGATCCTGTGGTCTGCCATCTTCCCAGCTTCTCCCCATAGTAGGGTCTTATAGTTTTCCTTGTGTAGGTCTTTAGTTTTTCTTGTTAAATATATTCCTAGGTATTTCAATTTGTTCTTTGCTATTGTGAAGGAAACTGCTTTCTTGATATCCTCTTCCATGGTCCCATCTAATGTATGTCACAAACCAATATACTTTGGTTTGTTGATCTTGTGTTCTGCCACTCTTACATGTTCCTCTATCACTGTAAGTACACTTCTTGCGGAGCTTTGGAGATTTTCACTGAACAGAATCTTGCTGTCTGCAAATAGCAAAAGTTTCACTTCCTACTCTTCTAGTGGAATACCTTTAATGTCCTTCCGGGGTCTTATGTTGTTAACTAGAACCTCCAGTAAGATACTTACAAAAGTGGGGGAAAGGGGCATCCTAGTCTGCTTCCCTATTGCAGAGGGATTGTGTTTTTCTTTTGTTCATTGACTATAATGTTGGCTGTGGGCTTTTCATAGATAGCAAGCATTAGATTGAGTAATTTTCCTTCTATAACTATTTTCATGAATATTTTAATTGGAAATGTGTGTTGGATGTTGTCAAATGATTCTTTGTGCGTCTATCGATATTGTCATGTGGTTTTTATAGTTGTCATGATCAATGTGGCATATAATATTGATGGTTTATCAGATGTGAAACCATCCCTGCATCGTTGGAATGAATAATCTCTGATCAAGGAATTTGGTTTATTTTATATACTTTTATATGCTATTAGCCAATATATTTTTAAACATTTTTGCATCTATGTTCCTAAGCAATATTGGTCTGTATTTCTTTATACCTGTGTGATCCTTGTCCTATTTGGGTATCAAAGTTATACTCTTTCTGGCATTATAGCGTGATGTTCTGAGAAAGACATCTGAATAATCTAAATGTGTTTGAATTGGTCCGGACCAATCTTGACACTGAGTCTCCAGTGTTGTCACCCATGGGGCCATGGGTTAGCAAGGGACACTGTGTCTCATAGTGGGATCACCCATATGGTCCACTGTGCAATGGCTGTTCAGAGTGGGGATATTTTCCCCAAGACTGGGTGGGCCAGAATATACTCCATCCTCTCTTCCTCCCCATTCATTTGCTCTCATGTCCTCTGATCAGACATGTTTCTGTCCCCTAGTTGCAGTTTAGTGTCCTCCTCTAAAGCAAATTCTTCTGGGGGAAGGGGCAGTTGTCCACATAAATGGTATGGGGGTATCGGGCCGCTCCACAGGCTCACTGTCTATGCCCCCATGCTATATTAACATCCTGAAACACTGGATTTAAGCCTGGTCTCTCTTTCCCTGTGGAGACACAAATATTACCTTACTTTTGGGTGGGTCAGTGCCCTATTCTGCCGCCACACATCTCTTTTTTTAAACTTTTCCTTCTTCCCCACCATGCTTTTTAGTTGCCTATCATATGCACTACTGGATTTGATCTGGCCCTTGCCATAATATCTGGACCTCAACTCTGAAGTGTTTGTATACAATAGATTTTCTCTGTGACCCTTTTGCATTTTATTTTATTTGCTTTAATAAACTTACCTCAGCGGACTCATGTTGTACTTTTCCTTTTGTGCTTGGCTTGCTTCCCTTAGCATGATTTCCCCCAGTTCTTCCCAAAAAGTGATATGCTTTATGCATTCATCCCTGCTTTTTAACAATGAATAATACTCCATGTATGCATGTTCCACAATTTTTTAATCCCTTAACCAGTTGATGGAAATTTGGGTTGTTTCCAACTCCTTGCAATTGGGAACTGTGCCACAATGACTATTGGAGCACAGATATCTGACCGTGGCTTCTTTCCTGCCTCCACTCTGTATATGCCCAGCAGGGTGATTGCTGTGTCATAAGGTAGCTCCATTTCCATCTGTTTTAGAAATTTCCAAATTGATTTCCATAGTGGCTGTACATATCTACAGGTCGACCAGCAGTGGATAATACTTCCTCTCTCACGACAGGCCCTCCAATCATTGTTGCTTTCTGATGTCTTGAGTCGAGCTATCTTTGATTATATTAGTTAGTATTTCATAGTTACTTTAGTTTGAATTTTGCTTGAGGCTAATGATTGGGAATCTTTTCTCATATGTTTATTGGTCATTTCTGTTCATGTTTTTTGCCCACCTCCTCAGTGGGCAATTAGTTTTATCTTATTGTAAGCTTGCAAAGTATTGTACATTTTAGTAATAAGGCCTTTGTCTGAGGTTTCATTGCTAAAGATGTTTTCCCAGTCGGTGTGCTCTCTTATTACACTCTTGGTGAATTCTTTTAATGTACACAGGTGACTTATCTTCGGTATATCCCACTTTTCTATTTGTGACTCCTCTGTATTTGTACGCTTCCCTATTTCTGATAGGCTATATATTCCTTGTGCCAAGGTTTTCAGGTTTGTCCCAATTCCCTCATCAATGGCCCAATTGTTTGGGGTTTTAGCTCTAGGTTTGTGATCTACCTTGAGTTTATTCTTGTGCATGGAGTGAGGCAAGGGTCTCGCTTCATTTTTCTGCCGGTAGATACCCATTTTTTCCACCACCATTTATTGAATAGGGAATCTGCTTGCCATTCCATATTTTTGGGACCCTTATCAAAATGCAGTTACCTGTATGCTGATGTTTTTATTTCTGGGCCTTCAACTCTTTTCCATTGGTCTGAATATCTATCGTTATACCAGTATCACACTGTTTTGAAAACTGTGGCTGTATAATATGTGCTAAAGTCAGGTAGAGCAAACCCTCCTACTTTGTCCATCTTTTAAAGGAGTTCTCTGATCATTCTGGGGGTTGACCCCATCATATGAAGTTGATAATCAGATTTTCCAAGTCTTTGAAAGAGGGTGGTGGTTCTCCTATTGGGATTGCATTGAATTTATAAAATGACTTGAGGAGAACTGACAACTTCGTTATATTGAGTCTTCCAATCCACAACCATGGGATGTTCTTCCATTTGTTGAGGTCACTATTGGTTTCTTAATAGTGTTTTATAAGTTTCTTAATAAAAATCTTTCATTTTTGTAATCAGGTATATCCCTAGATATTTCCATTTCTGCTTGCCTCTTGTAATCATCTCTTCTGTGATCTTGTCTGATGTGTAGCGCATTCCAATAGACTTCTGTTTGTTGATCTTGTATTGTGACCCTCTACCATATTCTTCTATTTCTTTCAACACTCCACTTGTGGATTTTAATGGATCTTTTTGGTATAGTGTCATATTGTCTACGAATAATGATAATTTTGCCTCTTCCCCAGATGAACACCTTTGACGTCTAGTATTTGTTTTATGTAGTAAGCTAGGACCTCCTATTAAATAGGAGTGGGGACAAGAGGCATTCTTGTCTGGTTCCCCTTTTTCTGTGGAATTGTTTTCAACATTTCTCCACTAATTACCACGTTGGCTGTTGGCTTTTCATATATAGCTTGCACAATATTGAGGAATTTTCCTTCGATTCCAATTTTCTTGAGTGTCTTAATCAGGAATGTGTGTTGGACATTGTCGAATGCTTTCTCTGCATCTATCAATATTATCATGTGGTTCTTATCAATTTTCCTCCCAATGTGGTGAATAATACAAATGGTCTTTTGAATGTTGAATCATTTCTGCATCCCTGAAATGAACCCCACTTGTTCACAGTGTATTATTTTTAATATGCTTTTGTGTTTTATTGGGCAATATTTTGCTAAATATTTTTGCATCACTGTTCATTAGAGTTATTCTTCTGTAGTTCTTAATTCTTGTGGGATCTTTACCCGCTGTAGGTATCAGAGTTATGCCAGCTTCATAGAAAGGGTTTGTTCCATCTTTTTATTTTCTGGAAGAGTTTGTGCAGGATTGGTTTCAGTTCGTCCCTGAATGCATGGTAGAATTCTCCTTTGAAGCCATCTAGCCCGGGGAATTTTTATTGGTAATCCCTTGACAACCTTGTCTATTTCTCCCATTGCTATTGAGGTTCTCAACATCCAAGTGGGATATCCTAGGGAGAAATTGTGTTTCCAAATATTTGTCCTTGTCTTCCTAATTGTTGAATTCTGAGCCAGTCTGATAGCCTCTTCCTTTTAATACCTGCCCTCAGGCCATTGACATTCAGTGATATTACATTCATCTGTGGAGTATGTTATGTCATGTTGTATATTTGTGTTGGGTGTTGTCCTACCTACCTATATTATCTGCTTGTGTTGCATGTGCACTATGTTTGGCTTCTGAAATTGCTTGTTGTGCCAATCTGGCTGATAAAGACAAGTGAGACTGATTGAAGGGAGGAGAGTTAAATGGCTTGGTGAGCCTCCCCTTTCTTGTCTCTCACTCTTTCCTAATTGGACCAAGGTATGACTGCCTTGTTTGTTATGTGCCTCAATTTAAAGGGTAAACTACCTGTGGGATGCCAAGCCTGTGGACTCTGTCGTTGTAAGTTGAGGTCTCATTAAGACCACATGACTAGAATTTACATCTCTGGAGCTGGGGGCTGACAGTTGGTAATCTGCCTTGCTGTTTGCTGCCTGTGCTGGGATAGCCTAGCTCTCTCTCTCTACAGAGGACTACCTGGCATCTCTCGAAACTCGAAGGACTACTAGTATCTCACAACCCTCTCACGGGAGTGAGGAACATTGTGTCATTTGTGTTAGGTAAACAGAGGCACGAAACAAGAAGAGACGGACCATACTCGCCAAAGACTGATGAAAAAGCTGGCTTTATTGGGTAAAAGTGGACAGGTTCAACAGCCCCCAGTAAAGTGGAGTTGTGGAAGCCACCCCAGGGGAGCACTTAAGGGGTTTTTTATACTCACCCACCCCCAACCCCTGTTGAAGCTTCTGGAGAGTTGACATATGGTGCGGTTTTGCTCAGTGGGGCATCCATAACTCTTTGCTCATTGTACAAGGTCAGTCTGTTCTGGTTCTAGGAATAATGATATGGGCGGTCTGTGCTTTTAGAGGATACAGTTGTTCACAGAACTAGCCTATTTCTGGGAAATTCAGTCCGGGGGAAGGGTGTCCATGCTTTTACCAGACATCCCTGACTCTGTCTAATAGGGAAAGGCAGCACTGATGAGGTCGTCCGTGATTTCTTCCTTCTGTACGGGGGCGTAGTGGGGAAGTTTATCAGACAGAAATCAGGGACTCCGGGCTTGGCACGGACGGCAGGGGTTGGTATTGCTGACACGGTGATGTAATATCAGCACTCTTCTTGGAAGTAAAGCAAGTGCCTCCTTTTTCAACGGTGATTAGGTCTAAGGCTCGTCGATTCTGTAAGGCAACTTGGGCGACAGAGGTTATTTGTTTTTACAATGAAGCTAGGGATTCGGCGGAGGAATTTATGGCCATTTGGAATTACATGGCTAGCTTGTCTGTGGTTAGGACGGAATGTGCCAGGGCCCCTCCGCTAAGTCCCAAGGCTACCGCAGAGGATGCGAGTGGTAGTTCTGCGACCAATGGAAGAAAATGGCTCCTTTTTTTCTTCCTGTTGGGGGAAGGTGGGCTTGGTTTATGCTTTGGAATTCTGCCGGTGTGTAAATAGTTGGTTGTGGAATTAGGGTGACCAGAAGGCAAAGTTGGTGAGTTGCTATGTTGGGGTACAATACTTTGGACAAAGTGTGGATGCACCATAAAATGTATCCATTTGGAGCAACTTGAGTTTGTATGAAGGGACTGGTAGAGTTGCACAGCTGGGTAGAAGCATTCCAAAGTAGAGCTTTATATATGAATGAGGCAAGGGTACATAGCTTGCATAGTGTAATAATAGCATCCTGATAAAATTGCTCTCAGCACAAACAATTTCTTGGGACTAATCTTATCTTAACAAGGGCAGCTGTGTTCTCAGTTTACTTTTTGCGTCTCAGAATTTGGGAAAACATAAAGACACGGTGTCTTAAGAGAGTTTCTAGTACACTTCAATTTAAACTCAGTGATTCTCTATATCCCCCATTTTGTTTTATTTTATAGCTACCATTGAAGAGTTGAAAGGCAGTTATCTGCTGAAGCTGTGGTTTTGCTAAAATGCTGCAGGGTACAGAAATGGAACATTTGGTTAAGCTGAACTTTATGCAAGGTTGGGATCATCCTGCTTTCTTCTGTTCTTATTGCAAACCTAGAACAGTTTTACCCAGAACAATCGCAACTTCCTTACCACTTAGAACAATCTCAATTTCCTTCTCACTCAGAACAATTTCAACTTCTTTATCACCTTCTCCATCACATCACATCCTCATCACATCCTTATCATATTCCTTATCTTTCTTAGAACAATTTCAACTTCTTTATTACCTTCTCCAGCACATCATCACATCCTTATTACTCGTTATTTTAAAAATCACATTCCTTATCCCTTCTTCATCACATCCTCATCACATCCTTATCACATTCCTTATCTTTCTTTACTGGTTTGGGGGCGTACTCAGTTTTCTGACTCAGTTTGACTTGATCTTGCACAAAGTTCAACTTCTTCCTTACTTCTGCTTGGGTCAGCCTAACAACTTCAATTTTGTTTGCAATAAAAGTAACCCTAGGCCTAGTCGGTGGGTTTTTGAAATTGGAAACTAGGTGGTTAGGGTACACATTAGGGGTTTTTATAAGCTTAATTAGGACTGGCTCGTGGTGACTTGCCAATGCGTGTGTACTAATATCCCAGGTTTCAGGAGACACCTCGGGTAACAGCTGGATGATTGGGGGTGGGGATGAGGTTGTGGAGGTGGCCTGACTTAAGAGGGCGATAAAGCGGAGAGCGTTGCTGGATAGGGTTATAAAATATTCCTTCCTAGCAATGTAACGGGGCACGAGGAGATAACTAAAAAGGAGTGAGAAAATGTGAGTTGATTAAATTGGCAAAAGAAAGGTTCTGTTTTCTGTGGAGTGGAGGGGAACCCATCTATTCCCATAACCAAGACCTGGGAAGGGGAAGCATGGCCCGAGTGAGAGAGCAAAAACAGAGAACGTAGCCCACTACCTGGAGAACGACCCTGGGCTCGGCTAGGGTGACTGGACTCGAGGCGCCAGGGCCAATTCAGTCATCTGCCAATTCGGGAGCTCAAATACCGGAAGGTCTGGAAGATTCCGGGGCCCAACTCCTCCACATAGAGATGCCAAGTGTGTGGCCCGAAGCTGGGCTATCCGATTTTCAGTGACCTGACTGCTTACATTGGGGGAAAGGTCGGCTTGGAGGTCTGGGGTTAGGGCAGCAATTGGCCTTGTGGCCACTTTTTCTGCACTTGAAGCAGGCACCTGGTGGTGTTTGCGAACCCCCTTAGAGGGTCGCTGTGGTGGAGCTGAGCCACTTGCCGGCCTCAGGGCGGCCACCAAGGCTTGGGTCTGGAGGCTATCCTTTTCCTGGAGTCTGGCCTGGCAGATAGCCTCAGCCGTCTCCTCTCAAGCATGAAAAACTATTAAAGTCATTTTTACCAGGTCTTGGATGGGAGTTTCAGGGACGTCCTCATCCTTTTTTTTAACTATTTTCTAATGTCGGGTGCTGATTGGGAAATGAACTGGGAAGCTAGGATTGTAGCCGCATTTTGGGATCCTGGATCTAGCCTGGAAAAACGAACCAGGGCTTCCTGCAACCTGTTCAGGAGGAGAGCAGGGTTTTCATCTGCCTTCTGGGTAACTTCCCTGAGTTTATCATAGTTCACCACCTTATTAGAAACTGCTTCCAGTTCTCAGAGAAGATACCTGAGCATAAGGTTCCTGTGGGGAATGTTGTTGCCCTGCCCTATTTGATAGTTCCAGTTGGGGTCCTCCCTGGAATGGCATGCTCTCCCAAGCGGATGGTATTGTCTATAACATGGTCCCGGTCGGTCTGTTGCCTGCCTTCATCCGTTACTTTGGCACATTCATCCGGTGTTAGTGAGAAAGCTAAAATGACCTGTACGTCATGCCAGGTTAAATAAGGGTTAAGTGTTGAAATTCTTTTATAAAGGGAAGATACAGGCGAGGCTCTGACAGAGGAAGGGGGGGAGGCTGCATGGGTGCTGCCGAATGCAGGGGTGGCTTTACAGCAGAAGACATTGCTGGAGGAGAATGATATGGGGTTGGAGGAGGTGCACTGAGGAGTTCGGGCGGCTCTTTGAGAGCCCGGGGTTTGGTTCCGTCTTGGAGGCTTGCGCTAAGAGGATTTGGCGGGTGGAACAGTGGCTACAGAGTTTGGGGTGGGAACGCTAGTCCCAAAAAGCCTGCACACAGGGGATCTCAGAATGCTTACCAGTACGCCGGAAAAAATTGTCCAGGTCCTGTAGAATGCTGAAATCGAAGGTGCCAGTCGGAGACCAATGTGACTGGTTGTCAAGCTGGTACTGGGTCAGGCAACTTGGGAGAGAAAAACAAGTTTTTTTTCTTTCGCAAGGTCTGGGTGTACCCCAAGTTAGAGAAATTTTTTAAGAGACAGCCCAATGGAGTCAATGGGTCAATTTTAGACTGCCCTGTGCCCATGGTGAGGGTAGGAGGGAGGAGTTGATAAAGAGATGTAGTTTACAGACACTGAAGTTGTGTGAATAGGAAGCACATATCCAGGTAAAACAGACTTAGGCTGACCCTTTGTGGCCGAGTACAGTGTGAGGGGGCAGCTGCCGCGAGGCCTATTGCCAACAGTCCCATCAGCGGTAGGAACATCATAAAATGAATGCCAGCAGAATAGGCAAAAGGCCACATGGAAAGAGGGAGAGGGAGTGAACAGAGACTAGGTTTCAGGTTCCTGGTGAGCAGGACCAGGCAGGAGGCACCCAGGCGTCCCCAAGTGTGTCCTGACTGGGACAGCAGTAAAGGACAGGAAGAGGGATTGACAAGACGTCTCAAGAACAATCACTCCCCTAGGGCCCCTGGGGCCACTGGAAGGAGAATTCCTGGCGTGGCTGCGTCTCAGGCGGAAAGACTCTGGAGGAGCTCAAGAAACTGAAACCAAGTTGCCGGGGGAGGGGGGGGGCGGGGGAGCTGGGAGGGAGAGAGAGAGAGACTCACCAGGGTGGCTGTAGATTGGTTTTGAGCGTGCCCGAGCGCTGAAGGTAAGCGCCACGCCAAAAGGTCCTGGAGATTTAGAGGAGAGAGAGGGGCTCTCAGGGGACCACCAAAAGAGGGGGGATCCACTCACCCCTTCTGGGTTTCGGCGCCAAAATTGTTAGGTAAACTGAGGCACGAAATAACTAGAGATGGACTATACTCACTGAGGACTGATTAAAAAGCAGGCTTTATTGGGGACAAATGGACAGGTTCAACAGCCAACAGTAAAGTGAAGCTGTGGAATTTGCCCCAGGGAAGCGCTTAAGGGACTTTTTATCCCCCCCCCCCCCCCCCCGCCCGTTGAAGCTTCTCGAGAGTTGAGGTAAGGTGCGATTTTGTTCAATGGGGCTTACGTGAGTTTTTGCTCGTTGTACAATGTCAGTCTGTTCTGGTTCTAGGAACAATGATATGGTGGTCTGTGCTCTTAGAGGGTACAGTTTTTCACAGAACGAGCCCGTTTCTGGGAAACTCGCTCTGGGGGAAGGGTGTCTATGCTTTTACCAGACAATATGCACTGCTTTATAATATTAATGTACACCAGTTTGTCTTAATTAGTTATTACACATTTACTTATTAATTACATATTATTAATACTTAAAATTACATTAAGCATTACACAGTATAGCAAATTCAGGTCACAAAAACTATATATAAGAAATTGTGGAAAAGCTGGTGTCATAACTAGTAAAAGACAAATTGACCGCCATTAAGCCAATGATAACCCATAGGAAGCATGTGTTGGTTTCCAAGACCGTTTACAAGAGTAGAAATCCAACCATTGTTCTAAGGAACTACTAGTGGTTACAAATTGATGGTTTAGGGACCCAGAATGCATAACCACTACATGACCAGTGCTCCTGGTGGGAAAAGAGGTTAAAGTGGATAAACAAAATTAATAGGCAAATGAGATTAACAAACTATTCCAGGGTAAGTAGAAACCACAGAAAACATTCCTTCTCAAAGCAAAAGGTTTAAGCTGTTTTTGTGCAGAGTGATTTCACTGGTAAAAGGAATATTCTGCAGATTTTTTAAAGACTATGAATGATGCTGTGCTGGCGCTCCCCACAGCACACTTAGTTATCCCATTGATCATTCACATTGGGTAATAGTTGAAGTCCTGTGGCTACAGACATGTCAACATTAATTAATACTTCATTACCCTATTCATCATAGAAACCTCTTACAAAATGTATTCATTTTGCCACGTGTTCACAGTTCACTTTAGATTTTACATATTTATTCATTGTGTTCTCTCATTTCTCCCTCCAATGTTAGAAGTGGTATATTTAACATCTTAAGCTACTCTCCTCTTGTTTGCACAGGTGTCTTTGTGATCCGTGAACACAGTGGTTTTTTAAATCAGATTACTTCCTCAGGATTTAGCATCTGTACTTGTTTCTGTTCAATTATATTCTATTTACCCCCATCAGGGATTTTTAATTATTGTTTTATGGCCACATAAATCACATATCATATAATTCAATACTTTGATCATACTGAGTTGTACAATCATTTACTTAATAAATTTTAGAACATTTTATTCTTTCATCGTTATTGGGACTGCCTTTCCATCAACCAACCTGGCATTACCCCCAAAACAATAAATCCAGTTATTGTCCCTAGAGATTTACTTATCTTGTATTTCCTATATAGAAAAAGATACAAAAGAAAAACCTATTAACAATTATAAAATAAAATTCTGGAAAACATCTCAATTAAAAAGAAAGTAAAAAATATTCAAAGTTACAACAATTTTAAAATGGGTCAAAAGTGAGATCATAGATAAGTTGTGAAATTTGAACTTATCTACATCTGCCATGAAGATCAAGAATTGTAGCATTAAGTATAGATTGAAATTCAATATAAAGAAAGCTAAAACTCTCAAAAGAAGACAAACAGATATCATTATGACAGAGATACATTTGAAGTAAATCATCAAGGATTTTATCTTACTTGGATCCACAATCAGTACTCATGGGAGCAGTAGTCAAGTGATCAAAAGATGCAGTGCATTCCCCAAATCTCTTGCATAAGATCTCTTTTAGAGTATTGAAAAACAAGGATGTTTCCTTGAGGCCTAAGGTGCACCTGATCCAAATCATGGCATTTTCAAGTGCCCCATGGATATGCGAAAGTTGGACAATGAATTAAAATGATACATTTGAATTGTAGTCCTGGAAATGTACCAGTGCAGTGCTGAAAAATACGACTGGGCACCCCTAACTGAAGGGTTGTAGGGGGAGATGAGCCAGTCAGGGTGCAGGGTAGCAACGATGAAACATATAACTTCCCCTTGTTCTTAAATGCTTCCTCCTCCCCACCCTCGTCCCACTATCATGGTCCCTATTCTACCTTACAAAACTGGTTAGACCAGAGGATGTACATAGGTACAGATAGCAACTGTGAAAACAGGGAATCCCAGACAGATGACTCCTTCAAGACCAGTGGAGAGAATGACAATGCCTGGAGGGTGGAGAGAATATGGGGTGAAACTGATTGCAAGAATCTAGGTATAGCCTCCTCCCGGGGGGACAGACAGCAGAGAAGAACGCGGGGGAAGAAGTCAGACAGTGTAACTTATGAGAAAATAATAATAATTTATGAATGATGAAGGATTCATGAGGTATGGGGGAGTGGGGAGGGGGGAAAATGAGCAGCAGATATTAAGGGCTCAAGTAGAAGGCAAATATTTTGAGAATGATGATGGCAACAAATGTGCATATGTTCTTGACACAATGGCTGTATGTATGGATTGTGATAAGAATTGTATGATCCCCCAATAAAATGATTTTTAAAAGTACCGTGAATTGCTAAAAGGGCAAAGAGATCAGTCTTGAAAGGAGTATTACAATAGTATTCCTTAAGGACAGACAGAAGGATGGTGACCCTGTCTTACATACTCTAAAATGGGTTGTCAGCAGAGATCAATTCCTGGAGAATACATTGTGTTCGCTGAAGTGGTGTGGCAGTGAAAAATGGAAGGTCCTCAAGGAGATGGATTGACCAGTGGCTGCAACAATGGGTTCAAATATAGGAATAATTGTGAGGATGGCAGTGATCAAGGAAGTGTGTCATTCCGTTGTACACAATGTGTATGGGTTTGATTTAGCCAGATGGCCCATAAGAACAAAAGTAACTGCCAAAATCCACTTTTCTTTCTTTTTAAAAATTATAACATTCATTTTCATACAGCTCTTATCACAATCTGTACATACATCAATTGTGTAAAGCATGTTTGTGCATCCACTGACCTCTTTTCAATGAGCTCTTCGTGAGAGCAGAGCAATTATGACAGTGGTCAGAGGGGATTCACCGTAACCTTAATCTATCTAATGAACCTGCAAATGGATTTGGGGCTTCACTGTCGTCTGTGTCCTTATGTTCACAATTCCACCTGATACAATTCTCTTTTTCAGGTTTGGATTTCATTATTTACCAAACTTGTATCATTCAGGCTGATGTGCTTTTCTTTGTGAATTTAGTTGATGCTTCACTTGGCTGCTTGTTTGAGGGAAGCCATTATGACCTCGGGTGCTAGCTAATCTTTTTGAAAGTCACATACCATCTACTTTCTCTTCAAATCTTGTTGGGAATCCTTGTGACCATTTCAAGTTTGAGACAATTTACTATTTTTTTTTAACTACCCTTTGAGAAGCATCAGTCAGGCAAGGGGTGGTCTTGGTTTTATATTAGGAGCTTTATATAGTTCAATAATAGACAATATCTGCCTTTCATTCTATTGCTATCACCTTTCAAGTTTATTGCTTGTGCTTTACCATTAGTAAACACCTTGAAGTTGTTTCAGATAATGATGGTTTATTTAACTGAAGTGAGTACATCAATCTTCTTTTCATAAGTCATTTTTACAAATGTGCTTTGATATCTTTATCCAGTATTTTAGTTTTAAAATTCTGTAACTTATTCTGTCTTTCCTAAGAATGCTTAATCCTGCCATCAAGGCATATGAATTTCAATTTAGAAACTATTTTAGGAAACTTTTGCTTTTCCTGTTTTACAACAACTCTATTATAATGCTATCTCTAAAAATTCAAATCAATGTCTCTAATTAATCTCAATGGATAGGTCAGAATATATGAGGAAAGAGCCATTGAAAGCCCTTACTCTTTTCTGGAAACTACAATTAAGAGTGTTCCCTGAGGATTCCCACCAAAACCCCCTAAGGATTTACCAACATACTTCAAAAATAGAATTGCCATGACTAAAAATCAGATACATCACTTCTTATGACTTAGAAAATCTGTAACACCATGACAAAAAATAAACTCATAGAGAGGTTTTCCACTCAAGGGATTTAAAGAAAATATGGGGTTTGGCTTTACTTCATTGGATTTTATGAGGGATAGAAATATTAATGGAGAAAAAAATAAAACGTCAAGCTTTGTGATCAGGTATGGTTATTTCATTTTCAATTTAGTGATTTGTATTTCAATTTTGAATGAAATTACAAAGCTAATTGAATTGATATAAACACATTTGTGTGTACATATGCATAACCTTCATTTGACAATTTAGTAATCTTTTCAACTTTTTAAATTTGTTTGCCAATGGAAAATATGATTCTAAATTAGAGCAAATTTCTTCAGAGATTTAATGTTTTAGGATACTAGACACAGTATCCATTTTGGTAGGTTGCATAATTTTACCATTTTTTCATATAATTCTAGAGAGAGAAAAGTATATTAGTAGACATGGGGAACCTCACCATCATCACAGAATTCCTCCTCATGGATATCACAAGCTCTCGGGAGCTCCAAGTCTTGCAAGGTCTGCTTTTCCTACTGATTTATCTGGGATCCATGGCTGGAAATCTTCTAACTCTTACTGTCATTATAACAGACAAGCACCTTCATTTCCCAATGTACTTCTTTATAGCCAACTTGTCCTTGCTAGACTTTTGCTGTATTTCAGTAACTGTCCCCAAAGCGGTTTTAAATTCTCTGATAGACAGTAAAGTGATTCCTCTCAGAGAATGTCTGGCTCAAGTTTTCCTGTTTATCTTATTTGCATCCACAGAGTTTTCTCTCCTTTTGGTCATGTCCTATGACCGCTATGTTGCCATTTGTCACCCTCTGCATTATCAGCTCATCATGACCCCATGGCTGTGCACACAGATCTCGGGTGGCACGTGGGTTTGTGGGCTGGTGTATTCAGCAATCCATACAGTCACCTTGTTCAGGCTGCCCTTCACAAAATCCAATGTCATTCACCAGTTTTTCTGTGACTTTCCTCAAATACTGAGCATTTCATCCCCGTCTGTGCAGTTTTCTGAAACAGTGGTTCTTGCAGTCAGTTCTGGCTTTGCCTTAATCTGTTTTGTTGTCTTATTCACTTTCTATGTTAAAATATTTTCTACTGTGCTCCGGATGAAATCTATGGAAGCCCGAAACAAAGCCTTGTCTACCTGCTCTCCACAGATAGCTACAGTTATTTTATTTATAATCTCTGCAATATTTGCTGCTTTCAGCTCCAACTCAAATGTATCTGCTGTTCAAAACTTCCTCACATCTGCGTTCTACGCCATAGTACCCTCCTTTGTCAATCCGATTATCTTTAGCCTGAGGAACAAAGAAATCAAGAGTGCTCTTGGCAGAATGATGTTTAGATATTCCAGGTTCCTCTAAGGCTCTTTGTTCCTGCTGTGTGTTTTTGTGCTCCCTTGATTGACTGGAAATAACATTTCAATAACATCATCTTTAACTTCAGAAAAAGTTAAAACTTTCAGATTTTTTGCTATTTAGGAAACCTGGGGAGTATATAAATAAGCAATACTTAATGATTTGAAAAAGGCTTTACTTGAATTCAGTGAATTATTAATACTACTTGACACTTTTGTGAATATTAGTTATTTTATGTATATTAGTGGATAAATAGAGCAATTTTAATGATCTAATTTTATCGTCCATGAAAGAAATTCTAGGGCATTAAATCATACTGTCTTGTGTTCTATCATTGTTTGATAAAGTTTGGATGAAAACTCAATAATCTAACTGTTTTAGCTTAATTTTAAAAATGTACACATCAAGGTAGGATGTCAGTGAACTATTTCTACATATTACCCTCATTGTAATTTGTCAGATATGTTCACTTTGTTTCAACATTGTGGTTATTTTTACTCAAGTTGTTTCCTTCTCATTAGTTAAGACTCACTCACCCAAGTCTTCATTTTCTGGTTCCACTTAATTGGTGGTGCCGTCTGGTGAATGTTGGACTGCTCACCACAAGATTAGTGGGTTCAAACACCAGAATGATGAGTCTAGCTGCTCACATGGTGATTTATAACCTTAAAAACCCTTTATCATAACTATGAGTCAAAATATATTTATTGGGATAGTTTTATTCTTCATTTTATTCTCATATATAATAATTTGAAAGTGAAAACCTTATTATCGACATTCTTTACTTTTTTATTTAATATTCATTTTTGTGTGCTAAGTTGGTTGGTTGGTTCCTCTGGGAGGAATTTTTTCAATGGTATACTTTTTCTTGCATCACATTTATTTGATTCTATATTTGAATTGTGGTTGATTTTTTTTCCAGTATGCTCATATTGTATGTTCCTATTGTAATAGGTTTAGTGTGCCAACCTGTCCAATTAACACATGTGAGATTAGTTGAAGGGTGGAGAAATAAATGGTTCGGCGAGCCTCATCTTTCTTGCCTCTTGCTCTTTGATGATCAGACCAGTATACAGCTGCCTTAGCTGGTTCTGTGCCTCAACTTGCAAGCTCTACTACCTGTGGGACAGCTAACACATGGACTGTGTATGTGTAG
Organism: Tenrec ecaudatus; assembly: GCF_050624435.1. Classification (NCBI taxonomy): domain Eukaryota; kingdom Metazoa; phylum Chordata; class Mammalia; order Afrosoricida; family Tenrecidae; genus Tenrec; species Tenrec ecaudatus. The sequence continues at coordinate 202,666,986 of NC_134531.1, forward strand.
TTTGAAGTTCTTTCAAGACCTGTTTTGTGACGCTACTGGAATATACATCACTTGAGCTGGTTCTGTAGAACGCTGTCATCTGCCTAACTGTTTGTGACCTGCCTTGTTGTTTGCTGCCTATGGCCAGATAGCCTGAATTAGGACTGCCTGGAATGCCCTCAAGACTTGAAGGAGTTGCCAGGGTACTAGCTGTCTCATGAAGTAAGTGGCACTGGGCCATTTGTACTGTTCTATAGAAACTCTTTGTTTCTTTTGTTATATATATGCATATATATGCCTATAAAAATATATACAGAACCATAAGTATCCTGGTTTTGTTTCTCAGGAGAACTCTATCTAAATACCTGTATAATTCAATATGCCTGAATTGCATGTTCCTGTGAGTTACTTGTTTTTTTAATTAACTACAGAAGAAAACACATCACCAAAAAACCCCATTTATTTCAGTATTCTAATGGGATATTTAAAGTTCAACATTTTAATCAACATTGAATACTCAGGATAATAAAAATTAGTTGGTGTACACACTAGGGACAAAGATTACTCTTTTGCATTCATGTAAAAAAGGGATGTACCATGCATACAAAAACCTATCATTGGACATGCTTTTGACAAAGTTGTATATTGAAAGTCAATAATTCTTTTGAGATATGAAGAATAGAAATATCAGAGATGATGTCTAGATATGATTCAAATAAGGATTCAAATAGTTTGTGATTTTTGTTAATGTAAAAACCTGACAGCTAGTATAAGCTGGTAGAAATGAGAGCTATAATTAGAAAGTACAATTTATTATGGTATCTATGATTCCTACACTAATATCCTTAAGAGTCACCATTAGAATGCCTGTTTATTGTATCCTGACCCAGCATTCATTTAAACAGCTTTATTCTAAAACTTGAGGGAATTAATACATAGTTTTAAAGGTGTCATTGTTTCCTTTTATTCAGACATTGGAAAACTGCAACTAATGCAATCCTGAATTGAAAAAAATAGTAACAGTCAGGATAAGAATCTCTATTTACAAAACACAGAGGTAGTTATCCTACTAATCTGTTACATAAGGATGAATTCATATTCAATATGGATATCTGTGCATATTTGTCCCAGTGTTTTAACTAATTGTAATAAATGGAAACAGTATAGATTTTATTGTGTTTTTTGTAAATCAAATGGATCAGTAAAGCTGCACTGAGTCTTATAATGATGCAATTTATTTGCTACGTCTTAATCCCGGAATGCACAAGTCATTCTAAATCTCGGATTATTGAATTTATATTCAATCTTTATCACACTTGCAGATTCACATTAATAATTTATCATCATTGTGCTTATTCATATTTTCTCTATGAAAGCAAGCTAAATCCCAGGTGTCTAATTATTGGCATTCGTTATGTGAAAACTGTGTCACATTTGTCTATGCTGCATTTTCCCAGTTACGAATGAATCAGTTGCAAGAAAAATGAGGTTTTCTCCTCCTGTACAGAATTGTGCTTGAAAACTCACAGTAACAGTTCAACTCTCTTATAGGGTCGCTATGAGATGAACTTGACTTTACAGGCAGAGAGTTAGTTTCAGTGGTTGTTTTTGAATTAGTGGATTAGACCTTCTCATATTTGATAGTCATGTGGAAATGCTCTTTCAAAATATTTTGTATTCTCTATATTAAGTTTCTGATTGTACTTATTGATTTTGTATGTATCTATGTTCATGTTCTTTGTGTGTTCTTTGTATATTTGGAGGAAGAGAAACAACCACTTGCATAAGAACATTCATATGAACAGGAAATAAAATTATGTTATGTGAATTTTCTGGGTTGGGATGCTGAGAAATAATTTAAAATATTTGCACCCCAATAAAGGCTGATGCATTAGCAAAAGGTTGTGGGTATTTATGGATTCTGATTTCTTTTTTTTTAAGAAGCTGAATGTTTTATTAAATGGTTTCTTATGTTGCTGCAAGGCTGTTGCTTCATTGTATAAAAATTGCACCAGCAATGGCAAGTGTATCGCAAACTTAAAATTGTGCTGTTCTTTAGCTGCTACTGTACAATTAATAAAACCTTATCTCCACTCCTGGTTAATTACGCTGGCTCAAACCCAGGTCTGGATATCCCCAGTAGCTATGTTAGGAGGCTTAAGATAACAGTGTACCTTTTGAGTTACATTGTTCTGTGGCTGTTCTCACCACAGATCATTTCATGACTTCTGAATATTATAACTAGATCATAACATAAAAATCACAGGCTACTGTGAGAAAAAGTGTGCATTGTGCTTCTCGACAATCATTAGGAAGTTAAGGAGTACTTTTGTCCAATAGCATAATTGCCCCCAACAGATTTCTCTGTTCGAGTGGTACTGCTAAAGGCTACTTCAGTTCTTTGCCCCGCTGATTTAAGACAACCATGCTGGCGTAAGTTGTTTCATTGTAGCTTATTGAGGGGTCCCATTTTCACTCCTCGATGGATTTTATGTATTTCTCATAGGCCTCTTCACTCATTAGTTCATCAAGTTCTGAAGGATTAGTCAGTGTCATCTTGATCAGCCAACCATCTTCATAACAGGATTTGTTCACAAGCCCGGGTTTCTCTGTAAGTGTGTTATTAATTTCTGTGACTTCTCCTGATAAAGGAGAGTAGAGTTCACTAGCAGCTTTCACACTTTCCAAAGCACCAGACTCATCCTGTTTGTTCAGCTTTGTCCTAACTTCAGGAAGACTACAGTAAACAACATCTCCCAACGCTTCCTGTGCAAAATTGCTGATCCCCACTGTTCCAACACCATTTTCTGTCGTTATCCATTCGTGTTTGTCTATGAACTTGCACGCTGAGAGCAGAGCCCGGCTGGAGCGCAGCGTCCGCACAGTGGCCGACCCGGGACCCCAGCATCGCGCCTGGCAGAGCGTGCAGTCCGCCGAGAGCACACGCAAGCTGCAGGCTGCAGCCCGCGCACTCCGCTCCGCTAGCAGCGCTATGTTCACTGGCGGGGTGAGAACTGCCGCCGCTCAGGACTCGGACCCTGGGGCGCGGGACCTATATTCTGATTTCTGTCTTTTCAAATTTGTCTATGAATCTCTCTGCTGTATACTAATTTAAAGCAAAATAATACTATAGGATTTTTCACTTTCATTTGTGGTGATCCTTTTTTCCCTCTCACAGCTCTTTTTCCAATTCCTAGTATGTTGTGTGTATGTGAAGGTGTAAAGTGAACAAGCAAAACAGGATACGAATTGTGGCATTTGGTTATGGTACTGATGTAGAATATTTGAAAGGACCACAAATGCCCAGGAAAAAAAAACACTGTATCTTGACAGTACAGCCAGAATGCTCCTTAGGAATAAGAATGACAAAACTTCAACTTATACCCTATGGGGACCAATTCGTGAAATGGACACCATGCCTAGTAAAGTAGGGGGTCAGTGGGGAAAAAAAAGAAGAAAGTCAATGAGATGAATTAACACAGTGGATGTAATAATTGGCTCCAACATGAAGATTGAGAGTATGTCACATCACTGGGCAATGTTGTATTCTGTGGCACATAAGGGCTCTATGAGTCAGATCCAACTTCATGTCACCTTACAACAGTAGTAGCATGTGCTAAACAATCTACTATTTTTGCCACCTTCTTAAGGATAACATAAAATTACATGGTAGGAAAAAGCACACAAATATATTGTCCAATTTATACCTGAGGGAAGTTGACAGAGTGAGGACTCAGGCTTCGTGCAGCCAAATTGAGTTAGGGCTTCAGTAGAAAGCAGTGAAGGAACCTTTCAGAAAGGTTCAGAATGAGCACATCACAAAATCCTGTTGTGAGAATCCAGCCTAGTTTTGCAGGCTGCTAGCAGTGGTTCCTGGATTTTCTTTCCAAAGAGTACATTAAAGAACTGTTGGTCAGCAACATCAAAAATGAAAACAGAAAAACTGACACCACATTACCAATAATTTAAATAGTTCTATGTTAAAATTCTCCACATATTTTAGAGATAAGCAATATTATCCACAATTCTAAATATTATTTCAGTGACTATAATTCTGTGTGACTAACTCTCTATAGAACTTAAATCATACTAATTAGTATACTCAACAGAATTAATTTCATGAATTCCCCATATCCTATTATACTTGCTTTAGCAAATGAGCACCATAAAAATTGATTAATTTTAAACAGCATCCCTTTCCTCACTCTAATCTTTATAAACTTAAATAATTACAAAGCTCAACATACTCTGGAGAGAGATTGAGGTGGCTGGATGAAGGCTATAAATCATGTTTTATAGCAGAGGGACATTGAATAAAATGAAGATCCTCAATGAAACAGTTTGACACTGTGGCCGCAACAACTGGGTCACACAGGACGACAATGGTGAGAATGGTGCAGGACTTGGTGTTGCTCTGTTCTGGGTACAATGTGGGGCGATGAGTTAGACCAACTGGATGGCACCTAAAAGGAACACCAACACCTCTGTAGGCTTAAAAACAAAACAAACAGAGTGGAGATACAAATAATAACTCTTAGTAAATGGAAGCAGAACATTTTACAACAGCGTAAGGGTATAGATGAGTCTGAACAATATTTTAATAATATCAATTTAGGAATGACGCATTGTGTTCCTTTTGTAAAGGATACAATTTTCTGTTTGGGTTTCCAAGAATGTAACAGTTTATAAGAGTTAAAAGGCTTCTCTCTCTGCCCTGCAGAGGCTGGTGGTTACAAACTGCTGACCTGTGCTTAGTGTTCCAGGATAAAACCAACTAGGCCAGCAGAACTCCTTGACCAACCTATTGTCTTCATGTGCCATCCATTCATTTTCAACCCTTAGTGGCCTGAAGCACACCTGAAGGAAACATTTCCTGGTCCTGCACCACAATCAAAATTGATCCTTGCAGCAACTGCCAATACATCTCTGTGAGGGCCTTCCTCCTGTTTCACTATTCCTCTACTTTACCAAGCACATACCTCATCAGGACCTGAATTCTCATGACAAAATGTCCAATGGATGTTAGACGAAGTCTTCCAATTCATGCCTCTAGATAGCTCTGGCCATATTTCTTTCTTTTTAAAAAATCTTTATTAATTTATGTTTATATCTCATATCTTTCTATTGGAGGTTCTTACAACTCTTGTTATTATCCATACATCAATTATATCAGACGTATAACTACATATATTGTCATTGTTATTTTCTAGACATTTATATTCTATTGAGCCTTGGGATTGCTCCTCTTTTTTCCCTCAGTCCCCCCACACTTGATAGATAATAGTTTGTTATTATTTCATATCTCACACAGATCGCTGTCTCTCTTGTCCTCTGGTTTCTGTTTTTCTGCCCTCTGTGGGGGGGGGGGGTGATGGTTATGTGCCATTCATTGTGATCGGTTCTCACTTCGTCCAGACCTTCCCCCAAACCGTTTATTATTGCTATATCCTTTTATTAATGAATCCAGGATTCTGAGTGTCCTGAGCTTTATCTCTTGCCCATACCTATGTACATTAGCAGAAGCAGTCCAGAGTGGGAAGCAGTACGAGGGTCATGATATTGGGGGAAGAGGAAGTCTCACGGAACCAGAGGTATATTGCATGATCCATCAAAGCTCTAATGCACCCTGATTGACTCATCTCTTCCCCGCTTCCTCTCTGTAGGGGATGGTCCCTTGTCTAAAGATGAGCTCAAAGGTCTGCTGACCCCCCTCATTCTACCCCCATATGTTTTTGTTTGTTTGTTTGTTTGTTGTTTGCTATGAATCTTCTAATGCCTATAACTGATGTCCCAGTGACACCTCATGATTGCTCCGGGTGGTGTGCTTCTTCCATGTGGGCTTGTTGCTTCACTGTTGGAGACTGTCCTGTTTAACTTGAAGCATTTAAGACCCCAGAGGCTATATCTTTTTAATGCTGGGCACAGTTTTCTGCTTTCACCACAGATATTTATGCACCCATTTTTCCTTCAGTGATCATGTCGGGCATTAGGGCGTGGGGATTTAGCATCACAAAATGCAGTTTTGTTAGAACAAAGTGTTCATGTGTTGAGGGAGCTTAGAGTGGAGGTCCAAGGCCCATCCTCAGCCTCAGTGTACTGCCTTATAAATATATGTACATAGGCCAATGCATCTATTTTTAAGGATTAATGTACTTACATAAGTACACAAATCGTTTGATACCTCTCTAAATTTGCTTCCCAGAGCTTTCCTCTGTCTCCCTTTGCCTCCTCCTGCTTCACCATCATGTTCCCCCTTCTTCCACCTCTTAGTACTCCTTCTCACCAAATTGGTGTTGCTCTAATACCCACAGGATCTCTACAACTTCCTGGATATTGGTTTTAATTCCCTAGGCTTTTCCCCTGTCTATGGTGTTGTTTGTTCACCACAACATTTTCCCCACTACCTTCTCCCGCCAAGACACTCCGGGACCATGGCCCCCGTTGCTTTCTCCCTGAGTTTGTTTCCCCTGTCTGTCTGATATAAGTAGGCAAACCTGAAATGTCCTAGTCAAGACAAAGAAAAAACAAAAGGTTGAAAAAAGAAAAGGGAAGAAGCAGAAAAAAAAGAAGCATACATATTTCAAGGTCTGTCCTCTTGCCTTTATGAATCTCTTCCCATGGTCTTAGGGGAGTTCAAGGATCTTCCCCTCCTAGTCTGAAGTCATTTGGGGGCTCTGTAGGGAATTCATGGATTGGATTTGCTCCAACTGCAGATATGTTATGCTCCCTTCTTGGTTTGTCCCGCTGTGGGGAATTCAGGACACATTATCTCCCCACTGTGTGCCCCCATTATTGTCCTCTGTCACAGTGTGCTCCATTTAGGGGACAATATGTCTTGAGTTGTTGGTGGTCCTACAGTAATCTCCTCTGTTCCTTAGGAGCTCTGTGGAAGGACATCATCCTCTGGGTTTGGTGGGCCACTATGGAGCCTGGACCGATTGTCCCTTTTCTTTTCCCTTCTTGGTTGGCTTGCATGGGGTCAAAGTAAGTCATTTCTTTTCTCTGACCTGAAGGTTTAGTGCTGTTCTCTGTGTCAAATACTTCTAGGGCAGGGGTCAGATTGACTCTGATTGAGGCGGTCCCTGAATCTTTTCCTGCAATTCTTCATGTGGTTACATTTCCCTCCTTTTTTGGTGCGCCATCTGTATGTACACTCATAATCCTGTGGAGACACAACCAATACTCTCCCCCTGGGTGGGTTAGTGTCCTTTTACCCCCATGCCATCATCTGTTTCTCCATGCTCATTTTCTCCCTCCTTCTTCCACGCCATCTCCTTCTTTTTGTTGGATTCACATGTACCTCCTTGGGTTTGGTGTGACCTCCACCCACTTACAGGTGCCTCTATCGGTATATCGTGACATAGGTGTCTTTTCTTCTATAACTCCTCAGCTGATTATACTTAACCCCAGGGGACTCCTGTTATTCTTGTCCTCTGGTGATTGGCTGAACTCACTTAGCATAATTTCCTCTAAATATGCCCATGAAATGACATTTCATGTGATAATACGTGATTTTTACTGTTGCAGAGTACTCCATTGTGTGTGTGTGTGCCAGAGTATAGCAATCCACTGCTCTATCGATGGAAATTAAAGTTGGTTCCAACTCTTTAAGATAGTGAATTGCATCCCAAAAACATCGGGGCACAGAAGACTGGCCGTGCTTGATTTCTTACTCTTTCTGGAATATACTGGATCATAAAGTAGATCAATTTCCAATTTCTTTCAATATCACTGGGTTGCATTCCACACTGGCTGTACATATCTACAGGAACACCAGCAGTGGAGGAGATCTCCTTTTTCACGATGTCCCCTCCAAATGTTTTCGGTGCTCTTTGAATTTCTGGTTTGGGCTAACCTCAAGGTGGTAGATGATATCGCAAGGTTGTTTAATTTGCGATTAATTGTGATTAATGAGAGGGAGCACTTTCTCATGTGTTTATATGCCATACAGTTCTCCTCCCATATGAGTTTTTTTTTTCATTTCTTTTTCCCACTTCCTAAGGGAGTTAACTGTTTTCCTTTTGTTTTTTCAGGACAGGAGGATACTTCACATTTCAGTATAAGTCCTTTGTCTGATGTGACTTTGCTAAAAATCTTCTCCCAATCCGTAGATAGCCTTCTTATCCTCTAGGTGAAATGTTTCAACTGATACAGTTGTTTTACTCTCATTAAACCCCATTTGTTGATTTTCTAGTTCACTTGTGTGTATACCTTCCCCTATTACGGTGAGACTATGTATTTCCTTGGTCCAATGATCTTAGATTACTTTCAATTGCTTCATTCATTGTCCTCATGGTTTGGGGTTTTACTTCTGCATCTGAGATCTACCTTGAGTTTGTTGTCATTCATGGGGTCAGTTAAACATCTTGTTTTATTTTTCTACGTGTGGATATCCATTGTTTCCAGCACCACTTGTGAAAGAGGGCATCCAACTGTGACTTCATGCCTTTGGGGCTCTTATCAAGATCAGTTGTCTATATGCCAATGATTTCACGTCTGGGCTTTCTGTTCTTTCCCACCAGTCTAAGTATCTGTCATTATGTCAGTACCACACTGTTTTGAGCCTTGAGGTTGTGTAGTAGGTATTAAAATCAGGTAAAGCAAGTTGTCCAACTTTGTCCTTCTTGAGTACTTCTCTGCTAATACTGGCTTTCTTTACTCTCCATATGACATAGGTTATCAGTTTTTCAAATTATTTGAAGAAGATTGTTGGTATTTGAATCACAATAGCATTAAACGTATAAAGTGCATGGGTTAAGTTTGACATCTTTACTTAGTTGAGTCTTCCAATCCACGAGCATGGGATATTCTTCCTATTATGGATGTCACATTTGGTTTCCTATAGCATCTCCTTTTTTAAAAAAAATCATTTTATTGGGGCTCATACAACTCTTATCACAATCCATACATACATCAATTGTGTAAAGCACACGTATACATTCATTGCCCCCATCATTATCAAAATTCGCCTTCCACTTTGGTTCCTGTATTCAACTCCTCATTTTCATTTTCTCCTCCCTCTCCCTCCCCGCTTCCTCCTCTCTCAAGAAACTGTCATAATTTATGAATTATTATTTTATCTTATCTTACACTGCCAGCATCTCCCTTTCCCACTTTCCTGTTGCCCAATCCCCAGAGATGAGGCTATATAGAGATTCTCGAGATCGGTTCCCCCTTTCTACCCACTCTTCCCCTCCAGTGTCGCCAATCTCACCGTTGGTCCTGAGGGGTTCATTTATCCTAGATTCCCTGTGTTTCCAGATCCCAACTGTACCGCTGTGCGTCCTCTGATCTAACCAGGTTTGCAAGGTAGAATTGGGATCATGATAGTTGAGGGGCAGGAAGCGTTTAAGAACTAGAGGAAGGTTGTCCGTTTCATTATTGCTACACTGAACCCTGAGTGACTCATCTCTCTACTACCCTTCTGCAAGGCCTGTCCAGTTGTCTACAGATGGGCATTGGATCCCCATCATGCACTCTCCTCATTCACGATGATAAGAATTTCCTCCCCTCCTTTCTTGCTTAAACCTGGTCCCCTTGGCCCTTCATGATCACACATGTTGGTCTGCTGCTTCCGTGTAGGCTTTGTTGCATCTGGGCTAGATGGCCGCTTGTTTACTTTCAAGCCTTTAAGTTCTCAGACGGTATATCTCTCGATAGCTGGGCACCTTAAGCCTTCTTCACAACACTGACTTGTGCACACATTCTTCTTCAGCGTTTATGTGTGGAAGGTGATCACACAATGATGGTTTTTGTTCTTTGTATCTGCCACCTGATCCCTTCAACACCTGGTGTTCACTTAGGCTTGCGTGCATCTTCTCTGTAGGCTTTGTCACTTCTGAGCTAGATGGTCGCTTGTTTTCATTCAAGCCTTTAAGACCTTAGATCTATATATTTGATGGCCAGGACACACAGCTTTCTTCACCATGTTTGCTTATGCACACATCTGTCTTCAGCGATCATGTGGGGAAGGAGGCTATCATGGAATGACCGTTTAACTGATCAAGGCGCTCTTGTGTTGAGGGAATGCACATGAGTAGGCCCAATGTTCAACTGCTACGGTACTACTAAACTTATAAAGATATGCACATAGGTCTATTTTCCCATAATAATAAATATATTTACACAAGTACATGTCAGTATTTAGGCTTCTCTGTATGCCTTTAGCTTCCTACTGCTTTCCTCTATTTCCTTACACTTTCCTCCTGTCGCACTACCATGTTCAGCTTTCATTCGGGTTTCAGTAATTCCTCTCAGTTACCTCCTTAGTCACTCCATATCAGTCCTCCCATCACCTCCCTCCACTGGTTTTGAACCACTCGTTGTTCCCTTGTCCCTGGGTTGGCCAACACCTCCTCCTTCCCCTACCTCCCACACTCTCATGTCCCTTCGGGACCGTTGGTCCATTATTTTCTTCTCCCATTGTTTGTCCAGCCTATCTTTTCTAGGTCGACCTGCAGATACAGTAATATGTGCATAAAAAGGCGAAATCTCTGACAGCACCAAGTGACACATAAGAACTTGGCGTCCATGGAAGCAACACCGACAATCTAAGAAACAAAAACTCCACTGACCTGCAAAATTTAAAAGAGGAGGAAAAAAAGAAGAAGAAAAGCAAAAAATTAAAAAAATTGTGTTAGTAATTCAAGGTCTGGTGACCTTTAGGTGTGTTTTATGGACAAAGCTCATGGGGTGCCATGTCCTGTCCTCAAAGTCCATCCTTTCTACGCCCTCTGGATCTCCTTGTTCTGCATTACACCACCCCTTCATTGCAGGGCCCCAGTGTTTTGCCTCATGTGGTGGGGTCAGCTCTGTTGCATACGCCCAACTGTATCACCGGTGCTGTCCCGTGTAGGGCCATGGGAAAGTGCATGATGTTGCATCACCTGGGGGCCAGCGATATGGTCTTCTCTGTACATTGGGCCCTTCGAACTGGGTTATCGTTTCTAAGCTCGATGGGCCCAGGATGCTCCACTCCGTTCTTCGTCCTTCCTTTGTTTTAGCTTTCTTCTGGGTGTGGTGTGGTAGGTCAGTTCCTTTCCCACATCAGATCATCTATTTTCATTTTCTGTGGAACTCCCTTTGATGGTGGGGTTCGGGCTAATTCTGGTTGGGGACAACTTATGTTCCAGTCTCTGTGGATTACTGAGCGCGTTGCATTGCCTTCCTGGTTTGGCGTGTCTTCGTGGTGTTCGTATGCATGTTCCAGTTCTGTGGGGATGCAATCAATATCCTCCCCCAATTTGGGTTAGTGCCCTGTTCGCCTGTGACATCAACTCGGTTTCTCCCCACCCCGCTTCTCCCTCCTCCAGGCCCCCTTCTCCTTCTTTATGCTGGGTTCTCATGTACCTCCCGAGGTGTGGCTTGCCCTCCACCAACTAACTATGCTTCCACCATTTTTTTTTGCGAGATAGGTGTTTATTCTTCTATGCCTAGCATGCTGATTGTACCTAACTCAGAAGACTCATGTTATGCCTGTCCTTTTGAGTTGGGCTAACCTCACTTAACATGATTTCTTCCAGCTCTTCCCACAAAACGATGTGTTTCATGTGATCGTCCGTGCTTTTCAGTGCTGCATAGTACTCCATTGTGTGTATGTGCTAGAGTTTATTAATCCACTCGCCTATCAATGGAAACTTAGGCTGTTTCCAGTCTTTGTGATTGTGAATTGTGCGAAAAACATTGGAACGCAGATGATTGGTCGTGTTTGATTTGTTGTTTCGACCGAGTATATGCCCAGTAGGGGGATGGTTGAGTCATGAGGTAGATCAATTCCATTTTCTTTAAGTATTGCCAGATTGCTTTCCATATTGGCTGTACAAATCTACACGACCATCAGCAGTGCAGGAGGCTTCCTGCTTCACCACAGCCCCTACAGCCCTTGTTGCTCTCTGATTTGCTGATTTGGGCTAGCCTCCCGGGTGTTAGGAGGTATATCATGGTTGTTTTGATTTGCATTTCTCTCATGGTTATTGACCTGGAACACTTTCTCATGTGCTTATTGACCATATGGGTCTCCTCCCTAGTGAAAGCTCTTTTCAGTTCTTTTGCCCACTTCCTTAGGGGATTAACTGTTTTCCTCTTTTTGCAGGTCATTATGGTGTTGTAGATTTTATTAATGAGCCCTTTGTCCAATGTGTCATTACTAAACATTTTCTCACAGTCTGTGGGTTGTAGTGTCACCCACTTGGTGAAGTCTTTCTAGACACACAGGTGCTTTATTCTTATTAAATCCCATTTGTTGATTTCCAGTTCACCTATGTGTGAACACTTCCCTCTTGCAGTGAACCAATGACTTCCCTGGGCCATTGCTCTCAGGTTAATTCCAATTTCCTCCTTGATGGTCCGAATGGTTTGGGGTTTGACTTCTATGTCTGTGATCCACCTTGAGTTTATCCATGTGCATGGTGTGAGGTAAATGTCTTGTTTCATCTTTCTACATGTGGATATCCATTGTTTCCACCCCCACTCGTTACAAAGGGCATCCACTCCCTACTTGGTTTTGATGTCGAAGATCAGTTGTCTATATGCTTATCGTTTTGTTCTTTCGCTTTCTATTCTTTTCCACAGACCTGAGTGTGTGTCGTTGTGCCAGTACCACGCTGTTTTGACTACTGTAGCTGTGTAATAGGCATTAAAATCGGATGTGGTGAGTCCTCCAACTGTGACCTTCTTCTTGAGTTTTCTGCTAATTCTGGGTTTCCTCCCTGTCCATATGATATCAGCGATCAGTTTTTCCTATTCTTTGAAGAAGGTTGATGTTATTTGAATTTGTGTAGAATTAAACTTTTAATTGTTTTAGGTAGGACTGACATCTTTTCTATGTTCAGACTTCCAATCCAAGAGCTCTTCCCTTTGTGGAGTTTGCTTTCGGTTTCCTGTAGTAGGGTTTTATAGTTTTCCTTGTATAGGTCTTTAGTACCTTTTTGTTAAATATATTCCTAAGTATTTCAGTTTTCTTCTTAGCTACTATGAAGGATACTTCCTTCTTAATCCCCTCTTCCATGGTCCTGTCCAATGTGTATAGAAAACTTACCCACTTCTCTTTATTTATCTTGTATCCTACCACTCTTCCATATGCCTCTGTCTCTGTATGTACTTCAGCTGTGCAGCTTTTGGGCTTTCCAATGTGCAGGATCATGTTGTCTGCAAATAGTGATAGTTTCACCTTCTTCTCTCCCATTTGGATTCCTTTGACATCCTTCCATTGTCTTATGGTGTTGGACAGAACATCCAAAACGATATTGAATAGAAGTGGGGACAGGGGGCATTCCTGTCTTGTACCCTTTTTCAGTGGGATTGTTTTTGCCTTTTCTCCATTGACTATGATGTTGGCCGTTGGTCTTTCAAAGATAGCTTCTATCAGCTTGAGGAACTTACCTTCCAGTCCAATTTTCATGAGTGTCTTGATTAGGAATGTGTGTTGGATGTTGTCAAATGCTTTTTCTGCCTCTATTGATATTATCATATGGTTTTGATCCTTTTTCTTCTCGGTGTTATGTATAATATTGATGGATTTTCAGATGTTACAACATCCCTGCATCCCTGGGATGAATCCTACCCGGTCGTGTTGGATGATATGTTTTATATACTTTTGTATTCTATTTGAGAATATTTTGTTAAGGATTTTTGCATCTATGTTCATTAGAGCTATTTGTCTGTAATTATCTATATCTGTGGGGTCTTTGCCCGGTTTGGGTATGAAAGTAATGCTAGCTTCGGAAAATGAGTTTGTGAGTTTGTCATCCTCTTCTGTGTTATGGAATACTTTGTGGAGGATCGGCGTCAACTCTTCCCTGAATGCTTGGTAGAATTCTGCTGTAATACCATTGGCCCTGGGGCCTTTTCTGTTGGTAGGTTTTTGATGACCTTCTCTATTTCTTCTTTCGCTATGCCTTTGTTGAGGTTCTTGATCTCTGTCTGAGATAATCCAGGGAGAGAACGTTTTTCCAACTATTTATCCACGTCTTCCATGTTTCGGGATTCATTATAATACAGGTCTTCATAGTACTTTGTGAATATCCTTCTAATCTCATTGGGGTTTGATGTTTTTGCCTCTGATTTATCTGTCATCCTGGCTATTGGTGTTTGCTCCTTTATATTCTTGGTAAACTTTGCCACAGGACTGTCAATTTTGTTAATTCTTTTGTAGAACCAGCTTTTAGCTTCATTTATGTTCTGCATTGTTCTTTTGTCTTCCTGATGGTTTAACTCTGCCCTGATTTTATCATTTCTTTTCTCTTGCTTTTGGAGGAGTTGCTCTGCTGATTCTCAATATTATACAAGCTATATATGAAAAGCCAACAGCCAACGTGGTAGTTAGTGGAGAAAAGTTGAAAACAATTCAACTGAAAAAGGGGGCCCGTACAAGGATGCCTCTTGTCCCCACTCCTACTTAATATGTAGCTGGAGGTCCTAGACAACTACATAAAACAAAGACTAGACATCAAAGGTTTTCATCTGGGGAAGAGGCAAAATTATCGTTATTCTTAGACAATATGACTCTATACCCCAAAGATCCACTAAACTCCACAAGTGGAGTGTTAGAAGAATATGGTAGAAGGTCAGAATTCAAGATCAACAAACAGAAGTCTATCGGGATGCACTACACGTAAGACAAGATCACAGAAGAGACGATTACAAGAGCCAAGCAGAAATGGAAATATCTAGGGATATACCTGATTTGAAAAGTGAAAGATTTTTATTAAGAAACTTATAAAACACTACTAAAGAAACCAAGAGGGACCTCAACAAATGGGAGAACTTCCCATGCTTGTGGATTGGATAACTCAACATAGTAAAAATGTCAGTTCTCCTCAAGGCATTTTATAATTCAATGCAATTCCAATATGAGAACCACCACCTTCTTTAAAAGACTTGGAAAAACTGATGATCAACTTCATATGAAGGTGGGAAACGCCCAGAATGAGCAGAGAACTCCTCTAGAAGATGGACAAAGTGGGAGGGTTTGCTCTACCTGACTTTAGCACATATTATTCAGCCACAGTTTTCAAAACAGTGTGGTACTGGTATAGTGATAGATATTCAGACCAATGGAAAAGAGTTGAAGGCCCAGAAATAAAAACATCAGCATACAGGCAACTGCATTTTGATAAGGGTCCAAAAAATATGGAATGGCAAGCAGATTCCCTATTCAATAAATGGTGGTGGAAAAATGGATGTCTACCTGCAGAAAAATGAAGCAAGACCCTTACCTCACTCCATGCACAAGAAAGAACTCAAGGTGGATCACAGACCTAGAGCTAAAACCCCAAACAATTGGGCCATTGATGAGGGAATTGGGACAAACCTGAGTACCTTGGCACAAGGAATACATAGGCTATCAGAAATAGGGAAGTGTACAAATACAGAGGAGTCACAAATATAACAGTGGGATATACCGAAGATAAGTCACCTGTGTACATTAAAAGAATTCACCAAGAGAGTAATAAGAGAACACACCGACTGGGAAAATATCTTTAGCAATGAAACATCAGACAAAGGCCGTATTATTAAATCTACAATATTTTGCAAGCTTCATTTAAGAGAAAAACTAATTGCCCACTGAGGAGGTGGGCAAAGGACATGAACAGAAATTTCACAGAGTCCGAAATCCAAATGACTAATAAACATATGAGAAAATGTTCCCAACCATTAGCCTTAAGCGAAATTCAAACTAAAGCAACTATGAGATAGTAACTAATATCCTCAAAGATAGCCCAATTCAAAACATCAGAAAACAACAATGGTTGGAGGGCCTGTGGTGAGATAGGAAGTTTCATCCACTGCTGGTGGGCCTATAGATATGTACAGCCACTATGGAAATCAATTTGGCAATTTCAAAAACAGATGGAAATGGAGCTACCTTACGACACAGCAATTCCCCTGCTGGGCACATACCGAATGGAGGCAAGAAACAAGCCACGGTCAGATATCTGTGCTCCAATATTCATTGTGGCACTGTTCCCAATTGCAAGGAGTTGGAAACAACCCAAATTTCCATCAACCGGTTAAGGGATTAAAAAACTGTGGAGCATGCATACATGGAGTATTATGCATTGCTAAAAAGCAGTGATGAACGCATAAAGCATATCACTGTATGGGAAGAACTGGAGGAAATCATGCTAAGGGAAGCAAGCCAAGCACAAAAGGAAAAGTACAAGATGAGTCCGCTGAGGTAAGTTTATTAAAACAAATAAAATAAAATGCAAAAGGGTCACATGGAAAAGCTATTGTATACAGACACTCCAGGGTTGAGGTCCAGGTAATACAGCAAGGGCCAGATCAAATCCAGTAGTGCATATGATAGGCAACTAAAAAGCATGGTGGGGGAGAAGGAAAAGTTAAAAAAAAGAGATGTGTGGCGGCAGAATAGGGCACTGACCCGCCCAAAAGTAAGCTAATATTTGTGTCTCCACAGGGAAACAGAGACCAGGCTTTAATCCAGTGTTCCGGGATGTGAATGCAGCATGCCGGTGTAGACAGCGAGCCTGTGGAGGGGCATGATACCCCCATATCATTTACGTGGACAACTGCCCCTCCCCCTAGAATAATTTGCTTTAGAGGAGGACACTGAGACTGCAACTAGGGGACAGAAACGTGTATGATCAGAGCACATGGGAGCAAATGAATGGGGAGGAAGGGAGGGTGGAGTACATACTGGCCCACCCAGGCTTGGGGAAAATATCCCTACTCTGAACAGCCAGTGCACAGAGTGGAGCATATGGGTGATCCCACTATGAGACACAGTGTCTCTCGCTGACCCATGGCCCTATGGGGACAACACTGGAGACTCAGTGTCAGGATTGGCCTGGACTGACTTGGCGACACCAAGGCAAAACATTATAGACCTGCGGCAGCTCAACCAGGGTAGCCTAACAGGAAGTTCCCAAGGGAGTGCAAAGCATAGACTTTGGGGCCAGAACGTGGCACCCCTTCCGACTTGACTGGAGGATACCCACAAAGGTCAAAAATCAGACTTTGAGCTATTCATAGATTTTTCCTTCTGTTTAAAATTTTTCCTTTTTTTAAATTATGGTGCCTGGCTATCAAAAGATAAAGCATCTGGGCTCTTAAAGGTTTGAAGATAAAAAAGCAGCCATCTAGCTCAGAAGCAACAAAGCCCACAGAGCTTCAACTATTATGTAATGTGAATGAGCAAAGGTATAACTCAATCTTACATGAGACACTCCATCAACTATTCCATACAGTCTTTGAAAGATCTGCTGAATGTTCTTGTACCAGTGAAATCATTCTGCATGAACACAGCCTGAAACTTTTGTTTTAAGGAAGAAAGTATTATCTCATTTTTATGTACCTTGGAATGATTTGTTACTCTCATTCGCTTATTAATTATGTTTATTAACTTTAACCTTATTATCACTTCAGGTGTCATGGACATGCACTTGTTAGATACTGCGGGTCACATGGTTCACAGTTCAAAACTACCTGCAGCTCCACAGGAGAAAGTTTGGAGTTTGTACACATGTAAACGCTCTTGGAAATTCTCAGGTGGCTGCTTTGTGTCAGCATTGGCCAATTACAGGCCGATTTTGCTTCATTCAGATGAAAATAGAGCTTCAATAACTAATCATTTATAGTTTTGTGATCTCAATTGGTTATGCAAAATGCATAATCATAATATTATTGTAAACGTTAACTATATGTAATTAATAATTGAATAGGTAACAACCAATTAATCCTGACTGGTGATAATTAATTTCCTCTAGTTTACTCTTCTAGATTCCAATATTGATTGATATAGCTACACGGAACTCAGATAAAATCCATGATTTACAATTTTATTATGGAAGTTAACACATGGAAATGCCCATGAGAAGTGCTCAGGAAAATTGTGTATTAGGACATGTTACAAAGTTCTTTCAGATCCTCCAAAGGAGCAAACCTCAACTTAAGACATTCTGCTGAAGCTCCCTGAGTTAACAATGAATTAAGTGTACAGAAACACCCCACTGCAGTAAGCCTCCAAACAAAGGCACACAGACCAGATTTCCCAATTAAATGTCCAGAGGCACTCCACTGCACAAGCCAGTCTCCAGCACAGAAACATTTAGTTTTACTTGGTCCACGATTGGGAAGCCCAGGACTGTTCCATGCTCTGGCTCCTTGTTCTATTACTGCTCTTCTGATGTTAAACTTTTTTCCACTTCTGGCTCCTCTAGTAAATCTGGTGTTTCTCAGAGGGCTCTTTTTACACACAGCAGGATGTCATTCCAGGAAATCCTGTTCACAATTGCTCACAGGTGAATTCTGTCATTATCTTCTCCCCATTCTTACTAACTTCATTCAGGAAATGGTAATTTGGTCAGAGTTAGAAACTTTGACTAGAAAAATCACATTAAATAATTTACTACTGCTGTACTAATTTTCTATACTAGTCTATAAATACACTCTAATACTTATCTGTCAGTTTGTCACATAGTGGTGTTTTTTTGTTGCTGCAATGCGGAAAGTTATGTCTATGATATTTTTAATGTCAACAGGGTCATCCAATGTGAACTAGTTTCAGGAGATTTTCCAGATTAAGAAGAGACAATGAAGAAGAAAGTTGTTGCAAAAATTTTCTAATTGTGAACTTGGAATATGTGAAGTATGAATCTAGGAAAATTGGTAGTCACCAAAATGACATGGAACACATCAAGATGGCTATTCCAGAATTAGTGAGATGATGTTGAATCAGAAAATCATGATATATTATGCAGGAATTTACACTCTAAAGAGGAATGGTGTAACATTCGTTGTCAAAAGGACATTTCAAAATTAATCTTGAAGTATAATGTGATCTGTGATATATTTTCCCCTCAAAGGCATGCAATCAATACAACTTTTATTCAAATTTATGCACCAACCACAAAAGTTAGTGATGAACAGACTGAAGAATTCTACTGACTTGAGTCTGAAATTGAGTAAACATGCAATCAAGGTGAATTGATAATGATTGGTAGTTAGAATGCCAACGTTGCAAAAAGATAAAATGGAACAGAAGTTGGAAAATCAAAATTTGGTGATAGAAATGAAGGTGGAGGTCACATGATTAAATTTTGCATGGTCAAAGATTTCTTCATAGCAAACATCCTTTTCCAAAAATACAGTCAACCTCTATACGGACCTCATCAGATGAAATACGAAATGATGGAGAAGTTTAATACCAACAGCTAAAACTAGACTGGCATTTAGCTCTGTAACAACTGTTCACATGTAATTTCAGTTTGAAGTTGAAAAAAGAATTCCATGAAAGCAAAAATTCATCTTGAGTTTATTACACCTGAATGTTGAGAATTTCTCAAGAAGAGATTTACTGCAAAACAAAACTCTAATGACTGAAGACCTGGGAACCATGGGAGAGCATCTTTCATAAGAAAGGAAGGAGTCTAACTTGACCAGTAATGCGTGAAGGAGAGAGATTTGTTCCTTACAAAACATTGAGTTTATGTTGCTACTGGTGGAATAATTTGGAAAATAATTTCAATAACGAATGATATAATCAGAAGTATAATCAATGGCAATAGATTATACATGTAGAAGTTGTGGAAGTGGAGAATTTTCCTGTGTAATTTTTGCCACAATTAGAAAACAATAATGACAGGAATAACGATGCTTACAAGGAAGAAGTTCATATTCTAGAATTGAATTTGGTGAAAATTGTAGAATTCTTCTTGATATGATTGAATTATTAAATTTATGACTTGTTGATGAAGAGCCAATAAAACTGTTTAAAAAGATAAAAAATCATTAAAAAGATAAGAAAAAAGAGATCAATTTGGATATTAGTGGAGACTCTCAAACTTACAATTAATCCTAGATAAGCTAAGGCAAGTAGAAGAAATGATGAAGTCAAAGAGCTTGACAGAAAACCTCAAAGGGCACGTGAGAAAACTATGTAAAATAGTATGTTGAAATGTGCAACGCCCAAAAATTAGAAAACAAGAGGAAGAATGCTCTCATCCATATCTTAAACTGGAAGAGATCTAGAAAAATTAAAGCCTTGTGTTGTTTCTTTAAGAAATATCACGGGATAAATTATTTCTGTTTTGATGCCTTACACTGACCATTGGCTCCCTTCACCCACTTTTTTGTTGTCAGTTCACCAGGGAGGGGGCTATATGTAGATCATTGTGATCAATCCCCCCTTTCAACCACTCTCCCACCCCCAACTTTTCCTTACCCTCCTCATAGCATTGTAGATCATTGTGATCACTCCATCCTTACCAGCCTCCCGCTGCACCTTTCCCTTACCCTCCTGGTATCACTACTTTCAATATTGGTCCTGAGGGGTTCATCTTTCCTGGATTTACTGTGTTTCCACTGCTTATTTGTACCACTGCACATTCTCTGGTCTAGCAGGATTTGTAAGGCAGAATTGGGGTATAATATTGAGGGTCAGGAATCATTACAGAACTACAGGAAATTTGTGTCTCCACAGTGCTATACCCTGACCGACTGGCCTTTTACTTGTGACCCTTCTGTGACATGATGTCCAATTGTCTGCAGATGGGTTTGGGGTCTCCAGTCCACACTCACCCTCATTCACTATGATATGATTTTTTTTTTGTTCTGAGTCTTTGATATCTGATACCTTATCCCATCAACACCTCATGATCTCAGAGGCTGATGTGCTTCTTCAATATGTGGACTTTATTGCTTCTTTGCTAGATCGCTGCTTGTTTATCCTCAAGCTTTTAAGACACAAGATGCTATATCTTTTGATAGCAAGGTACAATCAGCTTCCTTCACCACATTTGCTTACGTACCCATTATTCCTTCGGTGATGGTGTTGGGAAGGTAAGCATGACAGAATGTGACAGGCAAAATATTCAGTTATCCAAGAAGCATCAAAATAAGAGGGAAAGAATACACAGTCACTGTAACAAAAAAAGTACAGAAAACAAAAAACTAGTCAGCATCCCACAATTTCTTGCTCAGCACATTAACAAGGAAAATTTATATTAAGGAAATAGTTCAAGCTGAACTGAAAGTGTTAGTCAATAAATAAGCCTCCAAGAATGCATAGAAAATACCAATTGACATGTTTCAAAAGCTGATGACTTACTGGAAGCAAATAGTCACCTCTGCCAGGACATATGGAGGACATCTACTTGACCAACTTACTAGAAGAGATCCTTATTTGTACCCATTCCATAGACAGTGCCACAAAGGATGATCAATGTACAGGACAATATTATTGACATTACATGCAAGTAAACTTTTGCTTAAGATTATCCAAAAAGAGTTGCAGCAATGCATTGATAGGGTGGTCCTAGAGAATCAGGCTAAATTTAAAAGAAAATGTGAAAAAAATGATAGTGTTACAGATGTCAGATAGATCATGTCAGAAAGCACAGAAGACTAAACATATGTTTATTTTAATTTAATTGACTATGCATTGGCATTTGCCTGTGTGTATCCTAACAATATATGGATATCATTGGGAGTAGGGAATCATTGTCCTGTTTCCCTCTGGGATAGTTTTTTTAATAAAAACTTGAATGGGTGACTGTTTACAGATGTCAGGAACTTGGCACAGATGGTGAGTGATAAGGAGATTCCTTGTTGCAGCAACAGGAATTACCTTTAGGTTAGAATGTGATAATGTTTGTTATCAAACATGAGAACATTGTAAGAATGAAGTTGTGCCTTGATATAGGCCCCACATTTGAACTTTTCTAAACTTTCTCCTTTGACCAGGTAATAAAAACTGGCCAGTGAAGCAGCTCAGGAGGTCATTTCTCCCTTGAGTATCTCTCCATGATCCGCATAACTCAATTTCCTGATTACAGAATACTTCCTTGTACACATGGGGAAGTTGTACACCTATTAAGACATTGTTGTGTGAACAGAAGAAGGGGAGTGTACACGGTGTTTCAATGATCAGGAAAAATTATGCTTCATAGTAGTATCCTTTCACCATACTTATTCAATCTATGCGCTGAGTAAATCACTACAGAAGTTGGATTATATAAAGAAGAATGAGGCATCAGGAATGAAAGAAAATTTATTAAACATGTACAAATATACCGATCCCATAAACTTGCTTGTTGAAATTTAGGAAGACTTGAAGCATTCAATGAAGAACCAGGATTAAAGCCTCCAGTATTGATTACAACTCAATATAAAGAAGACCAAAATCCTCACAACTGAATGAATATTTGACTCCATGGGGAATTGAAATAAGATTAAAAATGTTTAAGACTTTGACTTTGTTGCATCCTCAATCATTGGTCGCAGAAGCAAGAGTCAAGAGATACATAGCAATGGGGGGAATCTGTTGCCTTGGAGCTCTTCAGGGTATTGTAAGGGAAGATGTTACTTTCAGGAATAAAGTGTCCCTCACATAAGCCAAGGTATTTTCCATTTTTATATGCATATTAATGCTGGACATTGAACAAGTAACACTGAATGAGAATTGATGTATTTGAATTTTGGTGCTGGCAAAGAATATTGAAAGTATCATGGGCTACTAATAGGACACATAAATCTGTTTTATAAGAAATATGGCTGATAAATAGAGTCAAGAATGTACCCACGTAAGAAGCATATACTGAGAACTCTTTCATGTATGCAGGGCCTTGTGTCCAGGAGGACTAATGAGAAGATTCTCGTGAGTAAAAGGACCCCCTAAAACAATCCTTGGTGCCTCCTCCAGTCATGAGGCAACTCTCTCATGCATAAGCCCTGAGCTGGAACCCCAGAAGGCCTGAGATCTAATCCTTGAGACATCTTGGCTAGGCCAGCTGGGCTGCTCCTGCATGGCACTGCTGCTGCTGCAGTCACCTATTACCCCACCCCACCCCCAGGTCTGTTCTCCATGCCAGGAGATGCTTGGCTGCCCTTTCTAGACCCACACAGCTGTGGTGGAAAACCTGTGCAGCAGTTGCCCAATTCCAGCACTCCCGTAGGGGAGCTTTTCCTTTACCTGGTGGTTCCCCTCTCTCTACCTGGTGGTGATAGTCCAAGGAAATGAACTGCAGTCTACCTGTGGCAGGTTAGGTGACCTGCAACAAAGTGTATCCTTCCCCAGGACTTTTGCCTGAGACCCCTGTATCTGTACCCCCATAGGTGGTGGACCGTACTGCTCCTGCACACCATCATGCCCCCAAACATTTGGGCCCTCCCTGCTCCTGTTGGAACTGCTCCTGCCCTCACCAACTCAGGACATCCCTAACATCCAAGACCCACAGTGAACAAGAGGGAGTCCTCCTCAGTCTGAATATCAGACATTCCCCACACATATTCGGACTCTCAAATGCAGGACATAAGAGACCTTGGTTCAAGGTATTTCCAACTCATGCCATTCATGCAACATCAGAGCCCCATGAGCCAAATGCCCTGTGATTGGTCTCCATCAGGCTTTTCATTGCACTCAGGGATCCTTCAATCTTGCCACCCACTGCAGCAGTGACCTGGCCCATGCCACCATAGGGCTTCCTACCTGTGGATGCCTCAGCTGCCCCCACCAGTGCCAGGCACCCCCACTTTGTGAAGGCTATCCCTGGGAAACTGTACCAGTTCAGTGGGATTGTTTTTGCCCTCAATCCACTTCCCCACCCATGGAGAGGGGTGTCCCCCAACTTTGCCTTCTATTATAAAACTTTTAAAAAAATTAAAATAAAATAAGTAAAAAGACTGCTAATCATGGTCTGACAACCCTGTTGAAAGCAGCCCAGGGGCATATACAGGCTCAAGCCCCATTCTACTCAAAGGAACTCCTCAACACTTTTGGCCACTGAATTGACTTGAAACCCTACCTACATGGTAGTATGACCTAACTCTATAGTAGGGTACAGGCAGCACCTGAAAGCATTCTTATCTAAAACACAGAGAAAGAGCTCAGGACCCTTGGTTTCCCAGAAACATGGCAACTACCTCTGAAAGGGGGTCAAGAAAGCAGCAGCAAACCACATCTTTCTCCAAAAACCCAGTGGGACAAAACACAACAGCAGAGTTAATGACACTCTGAGAAGTATCTGAAATGGATCTGCCACAAAAAGAAATCTTCAGAGGGCTGCCTGTGGTGATACAGGAGTTCAGGGAAGCAATGCCAAAAAAGGATTCAACGATGGAGGAAATTAAGTCCACAATTGCGGGGAAGAACTCCATGATAGAGGAGATGAATGCCACTCACCAAAGAGGCCTACAGGTGATAACAGCTGAGCTATCAGAATCTATAAAGATCACAGAATTTATGATTACACTAGAGGGGACAAGCAATCTTGAAAGCACACAGGCAGACTTCAGAAAATGAGGAGAGTCAAATAGGATAATAAAAGAATTCGAAGGTAACCTGCGATCAATGACAGATACTATGAACAGGAACAATTTTCGAATAATTGGTTTCCCAGAACAGGTCACTAGGAACAAATCAACAGATAACATAACAAATGAATTAATGGAAGTAAAGTTTCTCACCTTTATGAATGAGAAATAAGCACTCAGGGAGCAAGGAGGGAGGACACCAACAAGACTGAACACCTAGAAGAACTCACCAAAGCATATAATATTTAAAATATCCAACTTTGAGGATAAAGAGAAAATTTTAATAGCAACAAGAGAAAGAAAGATGGTCACAGACCATGGTGCTCAGGTAAGAATATGCTCAGACATATCAGCAGAAACCATGATGGAAAGGAGAAAGTGGAGCAACATCTTCCAAAAGCTGAAAGAAAAAAGCCAGCCCCCTAATCCTCTACTCTGACAAATTATACATTAAGATATATGGGGAGATTAAGGTGTTATAGGACAATAAAAAGCTCAAAGAATTTGCTGCAAGCCACCCAACACTACGGAAGATACTGGCCTACTGATATGGTCAGAGGATTAATATCCACCAAGCTTATGCAGGAGATCACAATATAGCCCAACTCCATCTGGAAGCCAATGTGCTCACAACAAATATCAAGATAAAAGGACCTCAAAGGGAAAAGAAGACAAGAATGAAACTCCCCACACAAACACAGCACACTGATATGAAGGGACATATGAAAACACCACAAACACAAGGACTAGATGACAGTAATGAATCCATAGATCAGGATAATAACTCTGAAATTCAATGGTCTCAACTCATGCATTAAAAGAAAAAGGCTAGAAGACTGGCTCAGAAAACATGACCCAACAACCTGTTGGCTGTAAGACACATTTTAAGTGCACAGACAAAAATAAACTAAGAATAAAAGGTCCGTGGGAAGTATACCCTCAAAATGGCAACTGTAAAAAAGCAGGGGTGGCATCGCTAATCTTCCTCAAAATTAGCCTCATGGCTTAGATCATAAAAAGAAACAAGGAGTTGTCCTTTGTAGTGCTCAAAGGATCAGTAAGCCAGGAATCAGTAAGCATATTGAATATTTATGTTCCTAACAAGGGACCAGCAAGATTTGTGAAAGAAATAAGAAATCAGAGATTCAACAATCATAGTGGGTGACTTTCATACACTTCTATCAGAGAAAGATAACTGATAAAGAAACTCAGTGAGGAGGCTATGTAGCTAAGCAATAAATTAGGCACCTGGGCTTGATAGAAATTTATAGAGCTTTCCATCAAAACACAAATAATACATATTTTCTCAAGCACACATGGCTCATTTTGGAGAATGGACCACAGACTGGGAAACAAATCAAGCCTGAGCAAATTCAAACACATTTGGATTATTCAGATGTCATTCTCAGAACATCATGGTATAATATCAGAAACAGTGTAACTTTGATACCCAAACAGGAAAAGGATCACACAGGTATAAAGAAATACAGACCAATATTGCTTAGGAACATAGATGCAAAAATCTTTAAAAAAAACATTGGCCAATAGCATACAAAAGTATATAAAATAAATCAAATCCCTTGATCAGAGATTATTCATTCTAGGGATGCAGGGATGGTTTCACATGCAATAAACCATCAATATACTATGCCACATTGATCAAGACAACTATAAGAACCACATGACAATATCGATAGACACACAAAAAATCATTTGAGAATATCCAACACACATTTCTAATTAAGATATTCATGAAGATAGTTATAGAAGGAAAATTACTCAATCTAATGCTTGCTATCTATGAAAAACCCACAGCCAATATTATAGTCAATGAACAAAAGAAAAACACAATCCCTCTGCAATAGGGAAGCAGACTAGGATGCCCCTTTCCCCCACTTTTTTAAGTATCTTACTGGAGGTTCTAGTTAACAACATAAGACCCCGGAAGGACTGTAAAGATATTGCAGTAGGAGAAGAGGAAGTGAAACTTTGGCTATTTGCAGACAACAAGATTCTGTTCAGTGAAAATCTCCAAAGCTCCACAAAGAGTGTACTTACAGTGATAGAGGAACATGTAAGAGTGGCAGAACACAAGATCAACAAACCAAAGTATATTGGTTTGTGATGTACATTAGATAGGACCATGGAAGAGGAGAACAAGAAAGCAGGTTCCTTCACAATAGCAAAGAACAAATTGAAATACCTAGGAATATATTTAATAAGAAAAACTAAAGACCTACACAAGGAAAACTATAAGACCCTACTATGGGGAGAAACTGGGAAGATGGCAGACCACAGGATCTGCATACTCTGAGAGCTCTTCCGAACATAGTGGGTTTGATGTCTATCTAGGTAGCGAAGTGATAGGAGTCTGGTGAGTTAAATATCCCCCAGGACAGCACCCCACCCCACCCCACACATTTGTCCTGAGTATGGGCTTCGGCTATACAGGACCTGATTCGTGGGATATCTTGAGTCACTAGGCTGCCACCATCTTGGCTGAGACTAGCTATAGCCCCACACCATCCCCAGACCGGGATCCCGAGTCCAGAGTCACATGCCTAACCCTCCCAGATACATGTAGCAGTCCTGGATGGGACCCCACTTAGAGCGAAGCTTCCCTTTCCCGCAGTTCCCCTCTCCCCACGTGAGAGCTATCTGCCCTTGGGCCGGCATCCCTCCCTCCATTCATCCAAGGCCCAGATAACTAATCTGCAGGCCAGCAGGGGCTGCCAGAGTGAACCCCACGGGAGACCATCTACTCCAATTGCTGCCTGGGACCTCTCCACTAGCAACCCGCTTGCTCGGCTACCAGCCCCCATCAACCTAGCTTCTGCTCCATTCCCGTCCAGGGAAACTACAATGTCTGCAGTCACCTGTAGCCAGAAGCCAACCCGCTTCTACCAGGGACACTGCATTTCTGCCGCTGTAACCACTTGAGGCTGGCCTGTGACACCGTGGATACCCGTGCTTGCGGAGACCCATGCCTGCAGCCGGGGACACCAGACCTGCTTGCTGCAGGACACTCCTCTAGCGCCAAAATCGCCGGAAAGACCAGAGGGCACCCCTGCCTACTGGGAGCGTGAGCCACAGGGCTTTGCATTCCTTCGTGAGTGACTTTGCCCTCCCTGGTGTGCTGCGGGAATTCTAGCAGCCACGACTCTGAGTTCTGAGCCTGCTGTGTCCTTCCTCCTGGGTGGAGGACACGCGCCATTCACTGCTCTTCCTGGCCAGAGTAATCGCTGTCCATATGACTCAGACCACATCATTGCAGAGCCTGCACCGCTCACAGGGCCCGAGTTTAAGCAATAAAATCCTTGATTGCTAGGGAACCTAGGACTCAACTTTGTGGTCCCCGCCAGAGCCGACTGTGCGCCCCAGCCAGCTCTCACCAACGTGGTGCCCTGCACGTTCCCCAGCATCAGAATCAAAAGCCTACCCCAACCCTTCCCAAGCAGCTAATGAGGCAGGCGCTAGGGCCTGTGTTCCTCTCAGCACCACTTCCTGTGCAAGCATTTTCAGGCTTGTCTCTGGGAGGCTGATCACGCGTGTGTAGCCTCTCACGACAGGCTCAACTCAATAGGCCTGAAGGGACCTGGGAGTGTTTGCTGATCTGAAGAGCTTTTCAACCCACATTGCCGGTCTCTGTAGCCCAGATCAGTACCACCTCCCATGGCAGCAAGGTCACTCCTACCTCTCCCTTCTCTTAGGCATCACTATACTTTGGAAGGAAAAGAAGCGGGGCGAATTCATTTTTATAAACACACACACACACATTTTATCTCGTGCTAGTTTTCTCTTTTCTTTTTTTACTTTCTGTGTTGTCTTTTCTCTCTTCTTTCTTGCTCCTTTTTCCATTATTGCTACTTCTTCTCTTATGGCCCTTTTCTATAGCTTTTCTTCTATCTCTTTTTTCTTCTCCATCCACTTCTAGTATCACTTCATTTCTCTCCTATTTTATAGCTTCTACTTCTTCCTCTCTCTTTATTTTTTTATTTTTCCTCTCCACATTTTAAATTCCTTTTTGTTATTAAAGAATAAAAAAGGGCTTCTAAGACCACCCTGACATCATGTCAAAGCAGGCTGAGGGCACACACAGAAACTTCAGGCGCCACTCTAGTTGCTGAAATATCTCAACACTGTGGGTCACTAAACCCTTGGGTGAACCCTGCCTACAAGGAAGTCTGATCCATCCTTATAGAAGGTCATAGGCAGTTGCCTGAAATAATTCTTAACAGTAACAAAGATAAGGTTCCCCTGGCCATCCACAATCACGGAGCCTATGAAAGGACTGAGGAAATATCAAAAGACCACATCACAACCCCCCCCCCCAATAAGATGAAATAAAAGAGCAGAGGTAACATTATCAAAAGAAACAGATGCAAAAGTGACACACAAGGAAATCTTCGGAGTCTGCTTATAGTAATACAGGAGCTGAAGGAAGCAACCCAGAATAAGGATGCAGTTATAGAGGAGATGAAGTTCCCAATAGAGGGCATGAAGTCCACAATAAAGGGGATGAAATCAATCCATCAAAGGGAACTGCAGGAGCTAACAGAGGATATAGGAGAAGCCCCGCACAAGGTCACAATATTTACGTTTATGCATGAGGAGCGAGAGAACCATATCAGAGATCTCGAGGACACTCAAAGAGACCCAAGCATGAAAGAAAGACAGTCATATAGGAAAATTAAAGGAACAGAAGTTAGCGTGAGATCAATATGACAGATTCTATGAAGAAGAATAATATTCGAATAATCGATCAACCGGAGCACAAGATGACAGCCCAAATATCAAAAGAATTTCTGTAAGAAAAATATTCCACCCTAACAAAGGAGAACCCGGCACTCATACAGGAAGCAGAAAGGACACCAGCTAACCTTAATACTTAAACTTAATACCAAGAGGTACTCACCAAGACATATAATAGTAAACATATCCAACTTAGAGGGAAAAGCGAAAATTTTATGTGCAGCAAGAGAAAGGAAGATAGTCACATAAAAGGAGCGCAAGTAAGAATATGCTCAGACCTTCAGCAGATACACTGAGGAGAAGGAAAGAATGGAACGAAATCTTCAAAAGCTAAAAGAAATAATGCCTACCCTAGAATCTTGTACCCAGCTACGTTATCCATTAAAATAGATGGCAAGATAAGGGTCTTTCAGGACAAGGAAAGACTCTGAGAATGTCCTGCAAGATATCCGACACTGTGGAACATACTGACGGACTCGTTATGGCCAGAGGATCAACAACCACTAAGAACAAACAAGAGACCACCATATGCCCTATATCCATCCAAAAGTCAACATGCCAGCAAAAATTATCAGAACAGCATGTTCTCAGATGGAAAAGAGTACAAGATAGAAATTCTCCAATCAAACACAGAACACTGATATGAAATGAGATAGGTAAAGACCCAAAACAGGGTATGACGATTATGAATACACAGAGAGTGATAATAACTCAAAAAACAAATGGACCCAATTCGTACATTAAAAGCTGTAGAGGCTGTAGTGAAGCAGGAAGCCTCCTGCACTGCTGGTGGTCGTGTAGATTTGTACAGCCAATATGGAAAGCAATATGGCAATACTTAAAGAAAATGGAAATTGATCTACCTCATGACTCAACCATCTCTCTCCTGGACATATACCCTGTGGAAACAACAAATCAGACACGACCAGTCATCTGCGTTCCAATGTTCATTGTGGCACAATTCAAAATAGCAAAAAATTGGATACAGCTTAAGTTTCCATTGATAGGTGAGTGGATTAATAAACTCTAGCACATACACACTATGGAGTACTATGCAGCACTGAAAAGCACAGAAGATCACATGAAACGCATCATTTTGTGGGCAGAGCTGGAAGAAATCATGTTAAGCGAGGTAAGCCCAACTCAAAAGGACAGGCATAACACGAGTCCTCTGAGGTAAGTACAATCTATATGCCAGGAATAGAAGAATAAACAACTATCTTGCAAAGGAAGCATAGGTAGCTGGTGGAGGGCAGGCCACACCTTGGGAGGTACATGAGAGCCCAGCATAAAGAAGGAGAAGGGGGACCGGAGGAGGGAGAAGGGGGTAGGGAGAAACGAGTGGATACCACGGGGGAACAGGGCACTAACCCACCCTGGGGGAGGATATTGGGTGTCCCCCCCACAGAACTGGAACATGCATACTAATCCCAGCATTACATGCCAAATCAGGAAGGCAATGCAATACGAGGAGGAATCCACAAAGAGACTGAACCATAAGATGTCCCCAACCAAAATTAGCCCGACCCCCACCATCAAAGGGAGCTCCACAGAGAATGACAATAGATCATCTGGTGTGGGAAAAGAACTGACCTACCACACCACACCCAGAAGAAAGCTGAAGCCACGGAAGTACGAAGAACGGAGTGGAGCATCTTGGGCACACCGAGCTCAGAAGACGATAGGCGGATTCGAAGGGCCCAATGTACAGAGAAGACCAAATCGCCGGCCCCCCAGGCGATGCAACATCCTGCACTGACCCATCGACCTACACGGGGCAGCACAGGAGACACAGGCGGGCGTATGCACCTGAGCTGACCCCACCACATGAGGCAGAACACTGGTGACGTGCAATGAAGGGGTGAGGGACGCAGAACAAGGAGGTCCCGAGGGTGTATAAAGGATAGACTTTGAGGCCAGCACCTAGCATGCCATGAGACTTGTCCGTAAAACACACCTAAGGTCAACAGACCTTGAACTACTAATAGTGTTTTTTTAAATTTTTTTGCTAACTTCTTTTTCTAGTTTTTTTCCTCTTCTTTTAAATTTTGCATGTCAGTGGCTTTTTTGTTTCTTAGCTTGCCGGTGTTGCTTCCATGGACGCCATGTTCTTATGTGCCACTTCGCTGCTGTCAAAGTTATTCACCTTGTTATGCACATATTACTGTGTCTGCAGGTCCACCTAGATAAGATAGGCTGGACAACCAATGGGAGAAGAAAATAACGGACCAACGGTCCCGAAGGGACATGAGAGTGTGGGAGGTAGGGGAAGGGAGGAGGTGTTGGCCAACCCAGGGACAAGGGAACAACGAGTGGTTCAAAACCAGTAGAGGGAGGGGATGGGAGGACTGGAATGGAGTGACTAAGGAGGTAACTGAGAGGAATTACTGACACCAGAATGAAAGCTGAACATGGTAGTGCGACAGGAGGAAAGTGTAAGGAAATAGAGGAAAGCAGTAGGAAGCTAAGGGCATACAGAGAAGGCTAAATACTGACATGTACTTGTGTAAATATATTTATTATTATGGGGAGAATAGACCTATGTGCATATCTTTATAAGTTTAGTAATAGGGTAGCAGATGGACATTGGCCCTACTCACGTGCATTCCTTCAACACAAGAGCGCCTTGATCAGCTAAACGGTCATTCCATGATACCCTCCTTCCCCACATGATCGCTGAAGACAGACGTGTACATAAGCAAATGTGGTGAAGAAAGCTGATGTGTCCTGGCTATCAAATATTTAGCAACTGAGGTCTTAAAGGCTTGAATACAAAACAAGCGACCATCTAGCTCAGAAGCAACAAAGCCCACAGTGAAGAAGCACACAAGCCTAAGTGAACACCAGCTGTTGAAGGGATCAGGTAGCAGACACCAAAAAACATAAACCATCATTGTGTGATCACCTTCCCCACATAAATGTTGAAGACGAATGTGTGCACAAGTAAGCGTGGTGAAGAGGTAAAAAATAAAGTACAGCCAGTCTTCTGTTCCCCAATGTTTTTGGGGTCTCAATTCACAATCTCAAAGAGTTGGAAACCACCTTAATTTCCATCAATAGACCAGTGGATTTCTATAATCTGGCACACACACACACACACACACACACACACAACGGAGTACTCTGCAACATTAAAAATCACGTATTATCACATGAAACATGTCATTTCACGGGCATTTTTGGAGGAAATTGCGCTAAATGAGTTCAGCCAATCACCAGAGGAGAAGAATAACAGGAGTTTCCTGGGGTTAAGTATAATCAGCTGAGGAGTTATAGAAGAAAAGAAACCTATCTCACGATATACCGATAGAGGCACATGTAAGTGGGTGGAGGTCACACCAAACCCAAGGAGGTCCATGTGAATCCAACAAAAAGAAGGAGATAGGTGGAAGAAGGAGGGAGAAAATGAGCATGGGGAAACAGATGGTGGCATGGGGGTAAAAGGACACTAACCCACCCAGGGAGAGAGTATTGGTTGTGACACCACAGAATTATGAGTGTACATACAGATGGCGCACCAAAAAAGGAGGGCAATGCAACCACATGGAGAAGTGGAGGAAAAGATGCGGGGATGGACCCAATCAGAGTCAATCTGACCCCTGCCCTAGAAGTATTTGCCATAGAGAACAGCACTAAACCTTTCAGGTCAGAGAAAGGAAATGACTTACTTTGCCTACATGCAAGCCAACCAAGAAGGGAAAAGAAAAGGGACAATCAGCCTAGGCTCCATAGTGGCCCACAAAAACCAGAGGATGATGTCCTTCCATAGAGCTGCTAAGGAACAGAGGAGATTACTATGGGACCACCAACAACTCAAGACATATTGTCCCCTAAATGGACCACACAGTGACAGAAGACAATAATGGGGATACACAGTGGGGAGATAATGTGTCCTGAATTCCCCACAATGGGACAAACCTAGAAGAGAGCATAACACCAGCAATTGGAGCAAATTCAAACCACAAATCCCCTACAGAGTCCCAAAATGACTTCAGGTTAGAAGGGGAAGGCCTCGGAACCCCTATAGGACCATGAGAAGAGATTCATAAAGGCAAGCAGACAAACTTTGATCTATGTATGCTTCCTTTGTTTCTTCTTCCCTTTTTTTCAACCTTTTGTTCTTATTGTGTGGACTAGGACATTGCTGGTTTGCCTACTTATATCAGACAGACAGGGGAAGCAAGCTCAAGGAGAAAGCAACGGGCTCCATGGTCCTGGAGTGTCTTGGCAAGAGAAGCTAGTGGGGAAAACGTTGTGGTGAACAAACAACACCATAGACAGGGTGAAAGCCTAGGGAATTAAAACCGACATCTAAGAGATTGTAAAGATCCTGTGGGTATTAGAGAAGCACCCATATAGGTGAGAGGGAGTAGTAAGAGGTGGAAGAAGGGGAAAAATGATGGTGAAGCAGGAGGGGCAAAAGGAAACAGAGGAAAGCTCTAGGAAGCAAATTTAGAGAGAGGTATTAATATATGTGGGCAATTATGTAAGTACATTGATCCATAAAAATATTGGTATTGGACTATGTACATACATTTATAAGGCAATACACTGAGGCTGCGGATGGGCCTTGGGCCTCCACTCTAAACTCCCTCAGCACATGAACACTTTGTTCTAACAAAATGGCATTTTGTGATACTCAAACTCTCCACCCCAATGCCCGGCATGATCACTGAAGGAAAAATGGGTGCATAAGCACCTGTGGTGAAGGCAGAAAACTGTGCCCGGCGATGAAAAGATACAGTTTCTGGGGTCTTAATGGCTTGAGGTTAAACAGGCCAACCTCCAACAGTGAAGTAACAAGCCCACATGGAAGAAGCATAGTACCCGGTGTGATCATGAAGTGTCACTGAGACCGGGTTATAGGCATCAGAAGATTCATAGCAAACAACAAACAAACAAACAAAAGCACGTGGGTAGGAGGGAGTACAGCTGACCTTTAAGCTCATCTGTAGACAAGGGCCCATCCCCTTCAGAGGGGAAGCAGGGAAGAGATGAGTCAATCAAGGTGCAGTAGAGCACTGATGGATCATGCAATATACATCTGGTTCCATGAGACTTCCTCTTCCCCCAATATCATGACCCTCGTACTGCTTCCCACTCTGGACTGCATCTGCTAATGTACATAGGTATGGGCAAGAGATAAACCTCAGGACACACTGAATCCAGAATTCATTAGTAAAAGGATGTAGCAATAATAAAAGGTTTGGGTGAAGGTGTGGACGAAGTGAGGACCGATCACAATGAATGGCACATAACCATCTCCCCAACCCACAGAGTGCAGAAAAATAGAAACCAGAGAGCAAGAGAGAAAGAGGTCTCTGTGAGATATGAAATAATAACAAACTATTATCTATCAAGGGGCCACGAGTGTGGGGGGAGTGAGGGAAAAAAAAGAGTAGTTGATTCCAAAGGCTCAATAGAATATAAATGTCTAGAAAAGAACAATGATAATATATGTACTAATACATCTGATATAATTGATGTGTGGATTGTAACAAGAATTGTAAGAACCCCCAATAAAATGATATGAGATATAAAAATAAATTAATATAAATTTTAAAAAAGAAAGTAATATGGCCAGAGTGCTGCCTAGAGGGATGAATTGGAGGATTAATCACACATCCATTGGAAATATTGCCATGAGAGTTCAGGTCCTGATGAGATATGTGCTTGGTAAAGTAGAGGAATAGTGAAAAAGGAGGAAGGCCCTCACAGAAATGTATTGGCAGTGGCTGCAAGGATCAATTGTGATGATGGTGCAGTACCAAGAAATGTTTCATTCAGGTGTGCCTCAGGCCACTAAGGGTTGAAAATGAATGGATGGCACATGAAGACAATAGGTTGTTCAAGGAGTTCTGCTGGCCTAGTTGGTTTTATCCTGGACCACTAAGCACAGGTCAGCAGTTTCTAACCACCAGCCTCTGCAGGGCAGAGAGAGAAGCCTTTTAACTCTTATAAAATGTTACATTCTTGGAAACTCAAACAGAAATTTTTATCCTTTCCTAAAGGAACACAATGCGTAATTCCTGAGTTGATATTAATAAAATATTGTTCAGACTCATCTACACACTTACGCTATTGTAAATGTTGTGCTTCCGTTTACTATGAGTTATTATTTATATTTCCACTCTGTTTGTTTTGTTTTTAAGCCTATATAGGTGTTGCTGTTCTTTTTAGTGGCCATCTGGTTGGTTCTGCTCCACATTGTACCCAGAACAGAGCAACACCAAGTCCTGCACCATTCTCACCGTTGTCGTCCTGTGTGACCCAGTTGTGGCCACAGTGTCAAGCTGTTTCATTGAGGATCTTCATTTTATTCAATGTCCCTCTGCTATAAAACATGATTTTTAGCCTTCATCCAGCCACCTCAATCTCTCTCCAGAGTATGTTGAGATTTGTAATTATTTAAATTTATAAAGATTAGAGTGAGGAAAGGGATGCTGTTTAAAATTAATCAATTTTTATGGTGCTCATTTGCTAAAGCAAGTATAATAGGATATGGGGAATTCATGAAATTAATTCTGCTGAGTATACTAATTAGTATGATTTAAGTTCTATAGAGAGTTAGTCACACAGAATTATAGTCACTGAAATAATATTTAAAATTGTGGATAATATTGCTTATCTCTAAAATATATGGAGAATTTTAACACAGAACTATTTAAATTATTGGTAATGTGGTGTCAGTTTTTCCGTTTTCATTTTTGATGTTGCTGACCAACAGTTCTTTAATGTACTCTTTGGAAAGAAAATCCAGGAACCACTGCTAGCAGCCTGCAAAACTAGGCTGGATTCTCACAACAGGATTTTGTGATGTGCTCATTCTGAACCTTTCTGAAAGGTTCCTTCACTGCTTTCTACTGAAGCCCTAACTCAATTTGGCTGCACAAAGCCTGAGTCCTACCTCTGTCAACTTCCCTCAGCTATAAACCGGGCAATATATTTGTGTGCTTTTTCCTCCCATGTAATTTTATGTTATCCTTAAGAAGGTGGCAAAAATAGTAGATTGTTTAGCACATATTACTACTGTTGTGAGGTGACATGAAGTTGGATCTGACTCATAGAGCCCTTATGTGCCACAGAATACAACATTGCCCAGTGATGTGACATACTCTCAATCTTCATGTTGGGGTCAAGTATTACATCCACTGTGTTAATTCATCTCATTGACTTTCTTCTCTTTTTTTCCCACTGACCCCCTACTTTACTAGGCATGATGTCCATGCCACGAATTGGTCCCCATAGGGTATAAGTTGAAGTTTTGTCATTCTTATTCCTAAGGAGCATTCTGGCTGTACTGTCAAGATACAGTGGGTTTTTTTTTTTTCTGGGAATTTGTGGTCCTTTCAAATGTTCTACATCAGCACCATAACCAAATGCCACAATTCTTATCCCATTTACCTTGTTCACTTTACACCTTCACACACACACAACATACTAGGAAACAGCTGTGAGAGGGAAAAAAAAGATCACCACAAATGAAAGTGAAAAATCCTGTATTATTATTTTGCTTTAAATTAGTAGAGAGATTCATAGCCAAATTTGAAATGATAGAAATTCAGAATATATAGATACCCTTAGCCTTTTGTTTAGTCATAAACCTTTTTTTGGGTGCAAACTTTTACAATGATATCTCAGCATCTCAACCCAGAAAATTCACATAACAAAATTTTTTTTCCTGTTCAAATAAATGTTCTTACAAAAGTGGTTGTTTCTCTTCATCCAAATATTCAAAGAACACACAAAGAATATGAACATAGATACATACAAAATCATTAAGTACAATCAGAAACTCAATATAGAGTATACGAAATATTTTGAAAGAGCATTTCCACATGACTATCAAATAAGAGAATTTCTAATACACTAACTGAAAAAACAATGACTGAAACTCTAACTCACTGCCTGTAAAGTCAAGTTCATCTCATAGCGACACTATAAGACAGAGTTGAACTATTCCCGTGGGTTTTCAAGTACAATTCTGTACAGGAAGAGAAAACCTCATTTTTCTTCCAATTGATTCATTCGTAACTGGGAAAATGCAGCATAGACAAATGTGACACAGTTTTGACATAACGAATGCCAATAATTAGACACCTGGGATTTAGCTTGCTTTCATAGAGAAAATATGAATACACACAATGGTGATAACTTATTAATGTGAAACCGCATGTTTGAATATAAGATTAAATATAAATTCAGTAACTCGAGATATAGAGTGACTTGTGCATTCTGGGATTAAGACGTAGCAAATAAATTGCATCATTATAAGACTCTGTGCAGCTTTACTGATCCATTTGATTTACAAAAAACACAATAAAATCTATACTGTTTCCATTTATTACAATTAGTTAAAACACTCAGACAAATATGCACAGATATCCATATTGAATATGAATTCATCCTTATGTAACAATTAGATTAATAGGATAACTACTTCTGTGTTTTGTAAATAGAGACTCTAATCCTGACTGTTACTATTTTTTTAAGTAAGGATTGTATTAGTTCCAGGTTACAAATGTCTGAATAAAAGGAAAAAATGACAACTTTTAAAATTCCATCAAGTGTTAGGATAAAGCTGTTTAAATGAATGCCGGGTCAGGATACAATAAACCGGCATTCTAATGGTGACTCTTAAGGATATTAGTATAGGAATCATAGATACCATAATAAATTGTATTTTCTAATTACAGCTCTCATTTCTACCAGCTTGTACTAGCTGTCAGATTTTTACATTAAAAAAATTACAATAATTATTTGAATCATATCTATACATCATCTCTGATATTTCTATTCTTCATATCTCCAAAGAATTATTGACTTTCAATATACAACCTTGTCAAAAGCACATGTCCAATAATAGGATTTTGTATATATGGTACATGTCTTTTTTACATGAATGAAAAACAGTTATCTTTGTCCATAGTGTGTACACCAACTAATTTTTATTATCCTGAGTATTAAATGTTGATTAAAAATGTTGAACTTTAAATATCCCTTTAGAATACTGAAATAAATAGGGTTTTTTGGTGATGTGTTTTCTTCTGTAGTTAACTAAAAAAACAAGTAACTTACAGGAACATGCAATTCAGGCATATTGAATTATATAGGTATTTAGGGTTCTCTAGAGAAACAAAACCAGGATTCTTATGGTTCTGTATATATAGGCATATATATGCATATATATAACAAAAGAAACAAAGAGTTTCTATAGAGCAGTACAAATAGCCCAGTGCCACTTACTTCGTGAGACAGCTAGTACCCTGGCAACTCCTTCAAATCTTGAGGGCATGCCAGGCAGTCCTAATTCAAGCTATCTGGCCATAGGCAGCAAACAACAAGGCAGGTCACAAACAGTTAGGCAGATGACAGCGTTCTACAGAACCAGCTCAAACGATGTATACTCCAGTAGCGTAGCAAAGCAGGTCTTGAAAGAACTTCAAACTACACATACACAGTCCATGTGTTAGGTGTCCCACAGGTAGTAGAGCTTGCAAGTTGAGGCACAGAACCAGCTAAGGCAGCTGTACACTGGTCTGATCATCAAAGAGCAAGTGGCAAGAAAGATGAGGCTCACCGAGCCATTTATTTCTCCACCCTTCAACTAATCTCACATGTGTTAATTGGACAGGTTGTCACAATAAACCAATCTATTACAATAGGAACATACTGAAAAAAAATCAACCACAATTCAAATATAGAATCAAATAAATATGATGCAATAAAAAGTATAACATTGAAAAAATTATTCCCAGAGGAACCAACCAACAAACTTCTCACACAAAAATAAATATGAAATAAAAAATTAAAGAATGTCGATAATAAGGTTTTCACTTTCAAATTATTATATATGAGAATAAAATGCAGAATAAAACAATCCCAATAAGTATATTTTGACTCATAGTTATGAAAAAGGGTTTTTAAGGTTATAAATCACCATGTGAGCAGCTAGACTCATCATTCTGGTGTTTGAACCCACTAATCTTGTGGTGAGCAGTCCAACATTCACCAGACGGCACCATCAATTAAGTGGAACCAGAAAATGAAGACTTGGGTGAGTGAGTCTTAACTAATGAGAAGGAAACAACTTGAGTAAAAATAGCCACAATGTTGAAACAAAGTGAACATATCTGACAAATTACAATGAGGGTAATGTGTAGAAATAGTTCACTGACATCCTACCTTGATGTGTATATTTTTAAAATTAAGCTAAAACAGTTAGATTATTGAGTTTTCATACAAACTTTATCAAAGAATGATAGAACACAAGATAATATGATTTAATGCCCTAGTATTTTTTTCATGGACAATACAATTGGATAATTAAAATTGCTCTATTTATCCACTATTAAACATATAATAATTAATATTCACAAAAGTGTCTATGAGTATTAATAATTCACTGAATTCATGTAAAGGCTTTTTTCAAATATAGTACTGCTTGTTTATATACACC